>NW_027101939.1:0-300000 GCF_035609145.1 Eleutherodactylus coqui | reverse complement strand
GAGCTCCAAGACCAGCTGACATGTACGGACCGTGGACAGTATACAGGCCCCCAACACACGGAATTACCTGTGGCAAACCATTTTTGCGGTCAGACATAGCATAGAACAGATGAGTTATCATACTGAAGGGCAACGTCAAGTCACAGCACCACAGAAGAATTTGAGTGTAAGTTTATGGCCATGTTTGATACCCTCAATTCTTGGGAATTCTTACATAAGTGGGGAATATTAAAGGTCTGAAGGACGTCAAGACGGAGATTCCATCCAATAGGTGGTGCTGTTGAGATAGTATTTCTATCTTCTTATGTGTGCGTTTAGTGATGAGACATCATAAAACTGTGGCATTCCTCAGCTCTGTGGACTGATTTAGTGTTTGTGTCTCTGATCAGACTGTTTTGTATTTTTTTTTTTAAGTCTCACATTTCTGTGTGTGAACATTTATTTAGATCAAGAGGAATGTGTTCCGCTCCCCTCTGCATCTGTATGTTATAATTATGTGCCATCCAAACTAGTTTCATTCATTAGCCTGACGAAGGGGGTGAGATCCCCGAAAGCTTTCTCTAACATCATGTATGTCTGTTGGCCATTAAAAGGTCTCATATCTACAAGATTGCTTGATTTCTCTCACTGAGAACAATCACACATCGCTCGACTGGCTAACGCACTACCAAACTTTTTTTTCATTTTACCAGATGCAAAAGTACAGTAAAATACGGCGGTGCGTGTGCAAAAAAGCATAGTTTATTCCATAGTTCAGTACTCGGGTACGTGCAAATGTGCTGACGCTCTGTTGAAGCCAGCCTTAATCTCATATGCTCAATGGATTGTAAAATACACATAATTTCAAAGCAAAAGCAAAATCCTTCTGTCCACTATATCCAATTGGTTCCTAGGTAAACTTCACATCAAAACTACCTGGATTTTCTTTGCAATAAATAGGCAAATAAAGTGTGAGATATTTTACTCCCTTTAACCCTGTCCCAAAGTTATCATAACAACTTGATTGATCAAATAGATCAAAAGTTTATGGAAAGCGCCAAGAAAGAAATGGTTCATGCTCACCTGGTGTGGACCCTTGGACCCTAAGGGTCTCCCAATGCGTTACCTGTAGTACATCAGTCAATGATTGGTCAGATGCTTTTAGCATCCACCTGAACAGGAGAAGAGCCGCAGGGGTGCTGGGGGCCCTCTGAATGGAAAAGAGAAAATAGTAAACGAATCCCGCTCTCCTAGGGTGAGTGTGGAAGGAATTCAGGATAAACAATAAGCTTTCTGGCTTGATAAAGGTGCCTGCGCGAACCGAAATGCGTTGCCATCTGTTGCTTCTCCTGGTGAGAAGATTCCTATTCCTATCACCATTGCAGCCTATGTGTGGTTTCATCAGTAGGAGGGGCTTCTGTTGGTACATATCCCCCTCCTCCAAAGTAATCTCAAAGAGTAGATCCGCGCCACCACACAGGGATCCGAAATAGAAAATAAGGGGGTTTTTTACTCACCTGGTGCAAAGCGGGATCTCCACCCCAGGGAGAATGACTCGCTTACACCGATGATCCCCGCTCACCTGTAGAACTATAGATGTTCTTCCTGTGCAAGATCCCCAGGAATCCTCAAAAAGAGGAGATGCAGCAGTAGGAAAAAACCCCAGTGGGTGATGCACCACACAAATGGGGAGGAAAGTGAGCAAAACTATGATAGAAAAATCCTCCTGCGCTCTTTAACGGGGATTATTTGCAATCCAATAAGGGAAACTATAAAGTCCCCACAATAGGGAAAATATATTTAATTGTACAATTGTACATAAAACATATATAACATGAAAAAGTCCTGCAACGCGTTTCGGCACTAATATCAGTGCCTTTTTCAAGCATGACAAATTAAAATAAACATCACTATTTATAGGGTTACTTACATTTCATGATGACGGAGTCCGGAGTCTGCCTCGTGGGACGCCAGTCTCTCCCTTGCTGACGTGTTAGTCAGGCGTCGGGTGATTGAGTATGACGGTACGGTGGAGTTACGCCATTAACGCAGCTAGGTATAAAGCTACGCAACTTACGTAGCAATGTCCGTACGTGCTGAGATCCAGACTCCGGATTTCATGGTAACGGAGCCCGGGGTCTGCATCGTGGGACAGCAGTCTCTCCCTCGCTGATGTATTGATCAGGCGTCGGGTGATGGAATATGACGTTACGGTGGAGTTACGCCATTTACGTAGCTACGTATAAAGCTACGCAATTAACGTAGCGGTGTCCATACGTGCTGAGATCCGGACTCCGGCTAATGGAAAGTACATTAAAACTATGCTAAATAGCAGTGTACCTACATTATGTAAAATGAATTATTGAATATTATTAAAATACATTTTTTCAAAGCTTTGTTCATAAAATTTCAAAAAGTTAAACATTAATGGATTCTCCTCTATATCCATGTTTATACTGCATAATGAATATGGCATTATTCCTATTTTAACCAATAACTATATGAATAAATATGAAGGAAAATTTCTTAACAATAAATATACTAATAAAAAGGAAAATATATACATACCGAACCGCTATCATAATTTACATAATCTCTTATCTACCAAGTGGTAATTAAAAACGACTGTTATCTTACTACAAATTAATATTCTCATGCAATATAGTATCTCTCATATTTTTTCCAACACCTCATTTAACCCAACCGGCACTAACGAATCCATTCTATAAATCCAGAACATTTCTCTGGCTTTGAGTTGTGCAAAGGAATGACTACAGATATGTTCTAATGGTGTGATGAGTAAATCTTTGGGATTTTTTTGATGTTCCATTGCAAAATGCCGTGAAACGCTATGTTTCATGTAACCCATAGATATATTGAATCGATGCTGGTTTAGTCTAGAGCTTAAAGTGTTGGTAGTGCGACCAATGTATTGTAATCTACATGGGCATTCTATTAAGTAGATTATAAAACGGGAGCAACAATTAAGGAATTGGTTTATTTTTATATTTTTCTTTTGTCTCTTGCAATAAACCTCTTTCCTTCCTTGTCCAATACTGTTGCAACACTTGCAGCGCTTTCTTCCTTAATTCCTTAATTGTTGCTCCCGTTTTATAATCTACTTAATAGAATGCCCATGTAGATTACAATACATTGGTCGCACTACCAACACTTTAAGCTCTAGACTAAACCAGCATCGATTCAATATATCTATGGGTTACATGAAACATAGCGTTTCACGGCATTTTGCAATGGAACATCAAAAAAATCCCAAAGATTTACTCATTACACCATTAGAACATATCCGCAATCATTCCTTTGCACAACTCAAAGCCAGAGAAATGTTCTGGATTTATAGAATGGATTCGTTAGTGCCGGTTGGGTTAAATGAGGTGTTGGAAAAAATATGAGAGATACTATATTGCATGAGAATATTAATTTGTAGTAAGATAACAGTCGTTTTTAATTACCACTTGGTAGATAAGAGATTATGTAAATTATGATAGCGGTTCGGTATGTATATATTTTCCTTTTTATTAGTATATTTATTGTTAAGAAATCTTCCTTCATATTTATTCATATAGTTATTGGTTAAAATAGGAATAATGCCATATTCATTATGCAGTATAAACATGGATATAGAGGAGAATCCATTAATGTTTAACTTTTTGAAATTTTATGAACAAAGCTTTGAAAAAATGTATTTTAATAATATTCAATAATTCATTTTACATAATGTAGGTACACTGCTATTTAGCATAGTTTTAATGTACTTTCCATTAGCCGGAGTCCGGATCTCAGCACGTATGGACACCGCTACGTTAATTGCGTAGCTTTATACGTAGCTACGTAAATGGCGTAACTCCACCGTAACGTCATATTCCATCACCCGACGCCTGATCAATACATCAGCGAGGGAGAGACTGGCGTCCCACGATGCAGACCCCGGGCTCCGTTACCATGAAATCCGGAGTCTGGATCTCAGCACGTACGGACATTGCTACGTAAGTTGCGTAGCTTTATACCTAGCTGCGTTAATGGCGTAACTCCACCGTACCGTCATACTCAATCACCCGACGCCTGACTAACACGTCAGCAAGGGAGAGACTGGCGTCCCACGATGCAGACTCCGGACTCTGTCATCATGAAATGTAAGTAACCCTATAAATAGTGATGTTTATTTTAATTTGTCATGCTTGAAAAAGGCACTGATATTAGTGCCGAAAAGCATTGCAGGACTTTTTCATGTTATATATGTTTTATGTACAATTGTACAATTAAATATATTTTCCCTATCGTGGGGACTTTATAGTTTCCCTTATTGGATTGCAAATAATCCCCGTTAAAGAGCGCAGGAGGATTTTTCTATCATAGTTTTGTTCATCCTCCTCCAAAGTAAGTGTTGTTATCTGAGCACACCGGTACCGATCTGATGACCTGGTTGCCAGGTGCCAAATTGGTAGATATGGAAGCCCGTGATGAGAAGAGTTGCTAGCAATTAACTATCAATAGCA
This sequence comes from Eleutherodactylus coqui, assembly GCF_035609145.1. Classification (NCBI taxonomy): domain Eukaryota; kingdom Metazoa; phylum Chordata; class Amphibia; order Anura; family Eleutherodactylidae; genus Eleutherodactylus; species Eleutherodactylus coqui. The sequence continues at coordinate 295,507 of NW_027101939.1, read as the reverse complement.
TGAAATCACTCCATGTTATGTCAAGACACTTCTCCATGAGAACTCAATGAATTCTACTTTATTATCAACATTACCAAATCTTATACAGAAAGAAGATGGTGGATTCAAGAGTTACTTGGTACAAAGATTAGTGTTACATAGGTGACAAAGCTGATTGATCATAAGGCTTATTGGCATCTACCAAATAGTCTTAACGCTCTTAAGGCCCGTCTAGACATGGAAATCACTGCAGTCAGGATATTGCTGTTGCATTAGACACTATTTCTGCTATCGCTGTGTGTCTTCTCTGTTAACATAGCTTAGCCTTATTTAATTTGTCTGTTGACTTCTTATCTTAAAATCCTAGTTCCCGCTACTACAAAGCATAGGTTTTAGTCTTCTATTTAAGGGCCAATAGTCCAATGCAAGGTAAGAAGCATACACTTATTGCATTCTGAAACTTAACACTTTATATTCCATGACATTTCCCCCTTTTGTTTCTTATCTTGTCCCAGAACAACAGTAAATATTTGAAGTACTTCAGTCCTTCCTAGTGATGTCTGCCAGCCTTTATATTACATTTCACTATTGTTCTGACCAATACAAGAATAATCATAGCCGGCTGAACATAAGAGCTGGGCATAGATACCATTTTGTGCCATCATAGTGGGTATCACCATTTTAGCAGATTTTGCTAATATGCGGCGTATACAAGATACTACACATAAACCTACTACTACAAAAGCAATTACTATAATAGTCAAAGTGGTAAGAAGAGACGTGACCCAAGCACTCCATTGTCCAAAAATGTCCTCCAACCATGATGTAAATGGATCAGAAACACCAGAATTTTCTGCAAGTTCAATAGATAAACTTAGTAGTCCGTGCAAAGCTTTAGTCACTGATCCGTCCAGAGCCATGTGGTTGGGGATGTAGGTGCAGCATGAATCCCCAATCATTTTGCAGACTCCTCTTTTTTCTGCTATTGGCATGTCCAGAGCAAGACGGTTCAGGAAGGCCATGGAGGATGTTGGTGCTAGTTGTTCCACTAATCCTGGTATGGCATCTCTGGTGTCGTTTACAAATCTCTGTTGATTATAATTTAATCTAATCAATATTTTTATTAATTGTGCACCAAGGACAAAAGAATGATTTGATTTTTCCTGCAATATGGTTTCTGGCTTTAAACTCATTTGGCACTCCCCTGGGTACCCCTATTTCATCAATATAAATACCTGCATCAAAAAGATCCACCAGGGAGATTACATGGCAGTCCATGCAGAGATTGTCTATGTCCTGGTGGGGGAGTGATTGTGTGTCCTGTCCACCCAGCTGCGAACAGCTGAAAGGGGAGGAGTACCTTTGTAGGTGCGCACTTACCTTTCCACAATCTGGGCAGGGTTGCAGGCATCCTACCATCACCACAAATCCACCAGACATCCTGCAATGGAGGTAACATATGTTCAGATTGAACCTGTAATGGCTGAGGAAAGTATCGGCCTAGGCGAGGGGCCAGACCAAACAGAATCTCATAAGGACTGAGACCTGTCTGTTTGGTAGGTGTATGTCTTATTGACAAGATAGACAAGGAAAGACACTCAGGCCGAGGTCTATTCAATTCGGTCATTGCTTTCACAATGTTTTTTATGGTCCCATTCAGCCTCTCTACTCCCCCACTGCTTTGAGGATGGTAGGGTGTGTGGAATGCCTGTTCTATGCCTAACATCCCTGCTATCTCACTAAAGGGAGCACCACGGTCACTCTCATTGGTTTCTGGGACAGCAAACCTACAGACCACTTCAGAAATAAGCTTTTTGGCTGTATTTTTGGCATTAGTTGAAGAAACGGGGTAAGTCTCCCGCCAGAGAAGAGAGCAATACATAGAAGGAAGTATTGAAACGGTCCAGATTTGAGGAAATTGTATGTAGTTAATCTGCAACCTCTAGAAGGGGTACAAGGGCCTAGGAGTGTGTTTAGAAGGGGTTTTCACAATTTTACCTGGGTTGGACAGTGCACAAGTCATACATCCCTGAGTATAAGAGACAGCAACTACCGAAAAACCGGGCGCATACCAATACCTGGAAACAAAATCACACATTGCAGTTTTGAGGCATGCGTGAGGTCATGTGTTATGGAGGCTAGCACTGGAAACAAGGCTCTTGGAAGACCAGGCTTCCTGTGAAGTGTCCACATGCCACTGGAATCTGAAGTGGCTCCTTTTGCTTACCAACCCGACACTTGGGAAGATGCTTGTTTCTGAAAAGACAAAAGAAGATGTTGTGAGACATTTAGTGACGGTGACATGTTGTCTTCTTCTTGGCAGGTGGACAGAACTGCCAGTATGAGGGGTAGCAGGGCTGCTTCTTTGGTTGCTTGGTCTGCCAAGGCATATCTAGAGTCCGTGTAAATGTTAGCTGTCTTGTGCCAGCATACAGGCGTGTGTAAGGTCCTGCAGTTCAGCTTGTTGGGCTGAGACGTGTACAAGTAATGACTGTTGATGGACAGTGGTCTGTGTGGTGACCGCATATTCAGTGTGAAATTGTCCATCTACAGCATACCTGGAGCCATCAACAAACAAGGTAAAATCGGGACTAAGTAGTGGACTGTCGAGGGGCGGAGCCTGACCGCTGAGCGAGATGGAGGTCTAAGTGCAGAGCTCCGTCTCAGCGGCACCCACAGCGGCTGATAACAGCGTCCAGAAGCAGCTTTGATGGGCAAAACAAGTAAGGACAGGGGGGGAGACTCCCAGGGCACCCCGCGATCCCAGAGAGGACAGACCGACCTCCAGCGCAACCTCAAGGAGCGGACCTCTCGTTCTCCCTGCGCTCAGCTCAAGATGGCGCTGGCCCACGAGGCTGCAGCCCGGAACAGTAAGGAGGGGGATGACGGGGGCTCATCGGAGGGAGAGGAGGAGGAGAGTGTGTCCAGAGCATTTATGAGAGAGCTGCTCTCACAATCCCTGCTCCCACTGAGAACTGTTTTGGTAGAAATCAAAGAAGATCTTAAGCATATGGGCAGAGGAGTGGAGGAGCTGGTGACTACATCTGCTTCCCTTGTCCAGCACTCCTGCGAGGTGGAGAGAATCCTGAAGCTGCAGCATGACCAACTTAACAAATCACTCATCCTGCAGGAAGACCTAGAGCAGAGGAATCGCCGTCGTAATATACGCATAAAAGGTCTTCCTGAGTCTTGGGCTAGTGACTGCTTAACAAAAGTGGCCAGTGAAATATTCTTCACCTTGCTAGGAAAAGAAAGGGCTTCCTCTGTGGTCATAGAAAGGATCCATAGAGCGCTTAGACCACTACCCCCAGCATCCGAACCGCCGAGGAATGTAGTTCGCAAGTTGCTGGCCTTCCCAGACGCAGTGGCAATACTGAGGGCCGCCAGACAACAGAGGAACCTATGTTATGCTGACGTCCCAATACAAATATACCAGGACTTGGCGTCTTCGACGCTGGCGAAACGCAGAGCCCTACGCCCACTTTTAACGGTTCTCAGGGAGAAAGGAATTAAATATACGTGGTTATTTCTTTTTGGACTGAGCTTTTCGCATAAGGGCCAAAAATTTAATATACGCTCCCCGGAGGAGTTGCTTCAAGTATGGCAAGCACTGGACACAGCTCCCGGGCTGGCTCCCCTTACCAGAGCTACTGAAGTTTCCTAAACTAACTCCACCGGAGAGTTGGCAGCTGGTATATGGCCACAAATCACCAAAAAACAAGAAAAAGAAGTCCAGGGATGAAATCGCAGAGATGGACACTTAAGGGAAGGAACCTCCTTTTCTCGGTATCTCTTAAAGAAGTTTTGGATGGACTTCTCATCTCTTCCTCGTCAAACTGATTACAGATGTGGTTATAAATGTTATCTCCTATTGCTCTATCGCTCCTTGCTACTCCCCTCTGTCCCCTCTAATACTATCCTCTCTGATATTTCCTCCACTTGATAGGAGGTACTTATCCCCTCATCTAAATGTACATATTCTATGCAAGCATAGCTTAGGAGGGAGGAGATCTTTCTGTCATATCCAGTTCATTTAGCATCGTTCATGACGGAATGGACGAAGGGAAGTGAGCCAAGCTGGGGGGATCCCGGCTTGTCCCCTTGTGAGTCAATTGAACTAAGGGTGGCCCTGTGATCTCCTGGCCACACTGTCTACCCTACGCCCATTATTGATAAGACAACTGTATTGGGTGCCTGCCTGGTCAGGCTAGTTGAATTTGTTTAAGAAGCTGACTGGTTAACGATCAGACACTGCTTACGGTGTCTATCGAAGCTCGCCCTCTTAATAATAGTAGAGGGATCAGGATCCTGTTGATCCCCTATAATACTACATTACTTGTTAATACAAAGAATACCAGTCGTTACTGTTCTTCCTTCCCATCTATCCTCACCTCCTTCCCTCCCCATATTCCCTAAATCCTGTTCCCCTGGGTGGGGGTGGAGACGTCCTACTATAGAGAAGACTTCACTGTCTAACTGTATCATCTTTTTTTCAGCTCCTGAGGACTTCCTCCGCATATCAGACCAACAGAAATGGGAGATCTACGCTTTACGTCGTTTAATGTCAAGGGCCTCAACTCCCCTCTGAAACGCCACAAAAAGGTACGATTCAAAAATTGTTCTTCTTCAAGAGTCCCATTTCAGGGGGGATAGGTGTTTCGCACTGCCAGGGAAAAACATCACACAGGCCTTTCACAACGCCCACCCCACCTCTGCCTCGAAAGGGGTCTCCACGCTGATCCATAAATCGATAAATTTCGTATGTGAAGCTGAGTACTCTGATAAAGAGGGAAGGGTGCTGTTTCTAAAAGGCTCCATAGAACATACAAAGATCACCATCGCAAATATTTATACCCCAAATGTAGACCAGGTCCCCTGGTTGCTGAAACAACTGGAGGTACTAAAGCATTTTGCAGTCGGATATATAGTTCTGGGAGGGGATTTCAATGTCACCCTAAACCCTTTGTTGGACTCCTCGGTGGGCCGATCCCAGATTCCGCAAACAAAACGGAGGCGACTTGGTTGGGCTATACAGGAACTGGGACTGGTTGACGCCTGGCGACTGCTCCACCCCTCAGCGAAGGACTTTACCTTTTTCTCCCCGGTCCACTCCTCTTACCAGAGGTTGGACTACCTCCTCGTGTCTTCTAGCCTCCTCACGTCCCTTATAAAAGCCACAGTGGAACCGATGACGGTCTCCGACCATGCCCCAATTCATATCACACTCCGCCCATTTCAATATACCAGTAGAGAATGGAGATGGAGGCTTAACCCTTCATTATTGGACTCCGATAAGGATAATGCGGCTCTTACCAAGGCAATCGAGGAATACTTTCTCCTTAACTTGAACGGAGAAGTCGGCATCCCCACGGTCTGGGAGGCCCATAAAGCCTTCACTAGGGGCTTATTGATAGCCTTGGGTTCCAGGACCAGAAAAAAGGCACAAAAAGAGATAGACGATATGCTCATCCAAATCGCATCATTGGAATTGACGGCCAAACTTTCCCAAACAAGCACTAACTTAGACGAAATGAGAAGGGAACTACGCATTGTTCTGGAATCCAGGTTTAATAAAAAGACATTATTTATGAAGCATGTAGTGTATGCTCAGGGAAACAAGGGCAGTAAATTCATGACGTCCCTAATTAAAAAAGCGCAGATGAAAAATCTAATTAAATCTATCAAAACTGGCCCCGGGAGGCTAGCTGAGACTACCCCAGAAATTGCCAAAGAGTTTCAACTCTTCTATGCAGATTTATATAATCTACAAATATCTAGGCCAGCAGGGGAGGCTACCAAAACTAAGGAGCCAAATAGACTCCTTTCTACACCAATTGAGCATGCCCAAACTGGATAAAGACGAAGCAAGCTCACTACTGACCCCCGTCTCACAATACAAAGTAAAAGAACTTCTGGCTTCGTGTCCTCCGAACAAAAGCCCAGGCCCAGACGGCCTCACACTAGCCTATTATAAAACCTTTCAACAGGTCCTGGTCCCCAAGCTAACAGACCTTTTCAATGCCCTCCTATCCGGTGCTAAATTACCCAATCAAGCACAGGAAGCCCAACTTACATTAATCCATAAGGAAGGCAAAGACGCCACTATATGCGGCAATTATAGGCCCATATCTCTCATCAACTTTGATACTAAACTGTGGGCGAAGCTCCTAGCTAGGAGACTGGAGAGTTTTCTCCCTCGCTTGATCAACGAGGAGCAGGTGGGGTTTGTGAAGGGGAGAGGAGGGCAGAGACAACTGCCATAGACTTCTTCATGCGGCCCAGTATGCCCAACGCCATAATATCCCTCTCGCCTTTATAGGAACTGACGCTGAAAAGGCGTTTGATAGGGTCAACTGGGCCTACATGAAAAGTGTCTTACTCAATTTCGGATTCCCCACGGAATTCGTGTCCGCCATTTTTTCGCTCTACTCTAACCCGCATGCAAGAATAAAAATAAATGATGGACTATCTCATCAGTTTGAAATCAAAAACAGAATGCGTCAAGGATGCCCTCTCTCCCCCTCTCTATTCATTCTAACCCTAGAGCCTCTTCTAGCCCAAATCAGACAGGACCCGAACATAAAGGGACTATCCATAGGAGATAAACGACTATCTTCAGCTGCTTTCTCAGATGATATAGTCTTCCTAATCACCAATCCTAAGGAGGGCCTACCCAAACTTGTGGAACTTTTGAACCAATTTGGAGAATTCTCAAACTTCAAAATAAACTTCCACAAGTCCTCCGCATTAAATATATCTATACCCCAAACTCTCTTCAGAACTCTGAAACCGAACTCCCCATTTACATGGTCTGAGACCTCATTGGACTACTTGGGGGTCACTATAACAAAAAAAGCAGAAGATCTGTTCGCGACAAATTTTACACCAATTTTAAATAAAATAAAAAACCTCTTGAGAGCTTACGATATTCCAACTATCTCCTGGTTCGGCAGGAAGAACATTCTAAAAACATATATTCTCCCAATAATCCTTTATAGGATTAGAGTGCTTCCTATACACATCCCATCAAGCTACTTCAAAACCCTGCGTACAGTCTTCTCAGGTTTCGTCTGGAGGCAAAGAAGACCGAGGCTGGCATACAGTTTCATGATCAGGAGAGGGGCAGAGGGTGGCATTGATCTCCCTAACATCCCAGATTATTACCGAGCAGCACAACTAAGTTATTGGATGAACTTGGCCTACCGATAAAAGACACCTTACTCCCAGAGCTAGCGAGCGGACAGAGTGGGAAAATACTAATAGAAATGCTTTTGGTTTCCAGAGAAAAATAGCTACAGAGCAAGGAACTTTAATCCTCTTCTGAGAGGCCCCTGCGAGGTTTGGGATGGTCTGAGGAGCAGATTAGCTCCAACCCCATCTTCGATCACCCCGCTTAATCTAGTTCATCAGTTAATGGGCTGTAGATCAGATCCCGCCACCATCTCCTGGTGGAAGAAACTTGATAAATATTGTGTAGGGGACCTACAAGCGCAGGCCCATCTCCACCCCCCAGAGATCCTACAAACGCTGTTACCTGCTCACAAATTCTCATTTCTACAACAGGCCTCACTAACTAGAACATTAGGAGATTTTATTAAAACTTTTAAATCCACCAGACCTCTGTTACCATTCGAGATCACTTTGAGCAGCAAAAATATCACTTCGAGGAAAATCTCTTTGATCCGCAAAAATTATATTGTTCCCCAGTCTACGAGTAAGTCAACGTTCATCTCCTCGTGGGAAAAGGAATTGAATATAATACTTACCCAGGATGAGATCAAATCTATACTAAGCACCTCGTTCGGCATCTCCCCCTGCATTCTCTCTCAGGAATCCCATTATAAGCTACTTGTGCGGTGGTACAAGACCCCGCAATGGCTCCATGCATACAAACTTGCTGACCAAGACATATGCTGGAGGTGTAAGAGAGAGGTTGGTTCCTACCTACATTTATGGTGGAGCTGTCCGTCTCTGGGATCTTTCTGGGGGGGGAGTGGAGGGGGTGCTGGGTAGAATAAAGCCGAACTTTCCAATAACTCCAGAGGTGCTGCTCTTATGGAAGCCCAATTCAATGTTCCCACCCCGCAGGGACAAGCTTATGGCCTTTCTCATGGATTCTGCAAAGGCTCTGATCCCCTCGCTATGGCAGTGCGATACAACCCCCACCATGAAACAATGGAAGGAAAAAGTGGACAGGATCTATAACCTGGAAGAATTATTGAGCTGGAATAGGGGTACCCATGATAATTTCATTAGGATATGGAACCCCTGGAGGAGTTTGAGGCTCTTGGACATCTTTGCGAACTAAAGGTTTGTCTCCTCCCCCCGCCCGTCCCCCCTCCTTCCCCCCGATCACTACCTTTCCGTCTGGTCCCACCACACCTCCCCCCTATGCTTACAAATATAATTTACGATGTTACTCATTGTTTTTCACGATGTTATGCTGTTTGTACGGCCCGCTATAATGCTGTTCCTTTGTGACGGAGTTACCTTTGATGACAGGCCAGCACTGTATACATTAATCACCCTCAAGATAATAATAATAATAATCTTTATTTGTATAGCGCCAACTTATTCCGCAGCGCAAGATAGTGCGGCACCTATGAAGCTAGCTCATAGGCATGCTGAACGCAAATGTGGAAGTTGCCGCTATCTTAGAACACTGTCACTGCTGTACGATGTATGTTTTGTATCAAGAAAACTAAATAAAAATTGATTTGAAAAAAAAAAAAAAAGTAGTGGAGTGTCCTTGATGGAATCAAACCCACAAGTTTCCATCTGCATGAGCTGGGCGCAGTTGTGAGGTTCTACTGGAGTCACTTTGTCAGTGTCATCCCGTTCCGATAAGAGAGTAGCAGGATTCAAAGTCTGAAAGTGGGTGATGGTAACGTTGGCAGGCATCAGGAGGGCACATTGGAGTCTCAGGCAACGGGCTGCAGACAAGTACTTGGGCTGAACCTGTGTTAGGATGGCAGAGATATCATGCGACCAGCCAGTACAGCCAGCACTGGAGCTCCTCCACATTTAAGTTAAGTATCTTTGAGTTTATGGTGTTCTGTTCCTTTTTTTGTATTAGGTAGGGAATATTTAGTGGCCCAGGCACGCATTGTGGGTCCGCACCAGTTGGAAGCGATCGGCCTGCCAAGTAGGCAGGGCCCCCTCCCGGGTTAGGGGTTTGTAGGGAGAGGATTTCCCTTAGTTTTGTATTTATGTTGCACAGTTGTGCCTTTTCTTTTGTTTTTGTATATTGCATGTCCTGTAAGGATGCAACAGTAATGTGCTCTGTCCTGAAGAGCAAAGCTGTCCAAATTCCATCCTAGAGGGTGTAATGCCGTCTGTTCCAACACTGGTTATATAGAATCAGATGGTTTGAAAGTAATCTACAAATGTTAAGACACTTATAGGAATAGTTTGCATCCAGTTTCAAACCATAATTTGCATTCTGTGATGCAGAGCAGCCGTCTTTGATGTAGTGCCTGAACAAAGCCCTTTAGTTAAAATCATAAATTTCAGACTATTGTTGTGTTTCAGGTTAAAATTTCATAATGTTTGTTTATATCTGAACCTTTGCAACATTTCACATTTACTGTATCTGAACTGTCCAGCAAAGTTTCAAAAGAAAAATTGGTATAATTGACAGTCCACTCTATGCAGCGCATCTGTCCATACTACCCACAACTTTGACAGCTTAGAACACTTGACAGGTTCGCTTTAATGTGGTATGGGATAAGCCTTGATTCTAAGGGTGCTAATACACAAGCATTCGCGGTTTCCTGACCATTGCTAGGCTGCATCTGCAAGTGCAGGTGCAGCCAGGCAATTAGCACTAATACATGCTGTTGACACTGGTGTAATAGTGCTAATTACCGGGCTGCACCTTCAATTAGAGAGAGGAAGCGCCAGCAGTTACAGCTAGTGCTCAAGTAATGGCCGCCTAAAGGTTTGCGATCTGTTAGAACTGTTGATTGTGTCCTCCCAATGCTGAGCTTTACATTTTAAAGGTTTACATGAATAACATTTGCGATACTTCGTAAAGTCTCAGGCAGGAGCAAGGAAGTTGTGCCATCTCTTTGATCGTCAAGAGTTTTTATTCATTATTGTTGGAGCTATAATATTGGCTATTAGCTTTTTTATAAAATAAATTTGTCCACTTTAGGTAAATATTCCTCTCTAGTTTTATCGTGCGTTAAGAAGGACGGACCAGAAGTTTTTTGGTTAAAAAAAAAAAATGGTTCCAAATGGGAGGAAAATAATAAAGAACCTATAGTCACCACTCCCTGCAAGTCCCCCACCATGGCTACAGGCCTCACTGATGTGTCATCCCATAAACGGGCTGCTGCAGCGTGGAAACAGTACATCAGCAGGGATGCATGAAGCCCCATAGGGGATGTGCCGGAAGAGGTGACCCTTTTATGCAAAAAACATATCTCGGCCAACCCATGTTAATGATGATTTGCTTAAATGTATTTCCTTGATAGATACTTGGTTATAATTGGAATAGCTGCTATCTCTTTCTGGTAAACTTTACTTAAGCTTGGGGAGCCGAGAGTCTACTTCCTACTGATTGGATATTAACGACTTCTTGGTCATCAATTAGTCATGGAAAACCCCTTTAACTTCTATTTCAAAAGTGGAGTTTGAGGGATTGCCATAATCGTACTAATAAGAGGATTATGTGGAAGAGTCTAATTACAACTCCTCTTTCGAATATAGGATATGAGCTTTATAAAAACCTGAAGGAAAAGTTGAAAACTATTCATGTAAAGAATAGATATGTAAAAGAGGAGAGAAAAAGCTAAGCTATACCCTGCCAGCCATGGCCTGGACAGCTTGGGGGACCGGACATGTTCCCTTTAATGTGGCATGAGATAATCCTGTATTCTAAAGGTTTATACTCTGATTGTATCCATCAATTACGAAACTCATTCTCCAGAGTTTTTGTCCCTATTGTGGGTGCTATAACATTGGCTATTAGTGTTTCTAAAAACAAATATGGGTCCAGGAATACTATAAAAAGGGGACATAACTGTATAGCAACTATATGCTGTTTTTTATGGATCCATTTTTTTCTTTTACAGTGCTGATGTATTCCTTGTACCATATTAATTCAGTTAGCTCATTTCTGGCACTATATGTAGTAAGCTTGGTTCTGTTATTGTATCTATGCAGAATCTACACATTATGCTATGTTATGGTATCATCTGTTTAGTAAGCTTGATTTCTGTGCATTGTCCTTCCCTCCAAATGTAAACCCATGCACTATGGGCACATTCTCCCAAAGCTCCCTTGGTGAAATGCACTTATTTAGCATCTACTTAGTGCCCAAGCTAATATTTTACTGAGTCCCGAATGAGGTTTTAGACTTCCAAATGTAGTGGCCTAGTACATCTATTCCTGGTCCCTCCATAATGTCATACATGTCATGTCTTTTGTAGGTGCACTGAGCAAATCTGTCTAATCATTTTGTTATGTGTATTGCACAGCAGCAGCAAGTGAGAGGTTAAGTGTTGCATGGGCCTGGGAGATGCTTGCAATGTATTATTTATGTCCTGTCACGTTTTATGTGAGAGATTATAAATATGAGTGTTTTGGTTGTTGTGAGACTTCTTGTTCTTGGCTCTATTCTGTTGGGTTCTTGTTAGAGAGTGCCAGTCACATGGGCGTACCTTCCACTCCTATGTGGTGAAGAATGGAGAAGGAAGAGCAGTTCCTGATCATCTGTATGCCAGTGACCGGGGAAGAGTGAGTGTGTTTGTTGGTGAGTCAAGGCCAAAATTCCTGAGCAGAGGTACTCCCCTACTACTGTTCCTACGCGGCCGTCCTGTACCTCTACGCAGTGATCCCAGGTACTTAAAAACTGTTTCCTACATGGCTGTCCTGTGCCTGGGATCATCATGTAGACGTACTATCTTATTGTTTGGCTTCCTGCACCTCAACTTTGTGTAAATTGTGCCTTTCACTCAGTATTTACTGTGAGTAAAGTTTTCCCAGGCTTTGACCGTTCACCTAAGCTATGTGATACAAGTCTTTAGGTCATTTATTTACCGCCGAGGGTCTTTCTGGTGGATAATGGAATGATGGCGTCACCCATGACAATCCCTATGCCTGTTGGCAAGTTTATTGGGCATCCCTCACCTAAGGGTGCCCAGAAGAGGCCCAGCATTGCTCTGGCCGAGGCTATGCGCGCCCCTCTGGGATGGAGTGTGGTAAGTGCCGCTGTGACAAGCCAGCATCTTATCCTCCCCACTCCTCAACGTATGCCCTGTGTCCGGGGTCACCTTACGGGACGCTGCACTAACATGACAAAGTTGTTAGAGTTGATAATTTCTCAGACTTCACCTTTTTGAGATGAGAGCCACATGTGGTAAAGATCCCCATAGGGACACGCCTCTGTGCCGCGGGATGGGGTCATGCATTGTGGGAAACCAAATCATATTGCTGTGCAGATCTCTGAACAAGAGTTTGTTAAATGATCGGCCTGTTCATCAATCTCCACTGATCTCCATGCCATGTCTGAAACTTAACGAATGATCCCAAGCGTGATCAGGCCGTAACAAAACGTCCATGGAGCACAGACAAAAAATACGACTGATCCTGAAATAGCTGTTGTGCACTGCTGAGTGAAAAGTCCCTCACTGAGGGGTGCAAAACCCGCCAAAGATTAACCAGCTTAAAGGGGGTTTCTCACTATATAAATTGGCTCCACAACCACTCTGTTTTCTTGTTTCCTTCAGACCAGGACCTGTGACTGCTGCAGCCAGTTTTCTAAAATATACCAGGTTCTCCTGCCCCCGCTCATTTGCTGCTGTTTACATCATGTTTCATGTTTTTAAGTTCTGATTTTCAAGTGGTTTTCTCCTTTTTTCTGCTTCCCTGCTATCTTCTACAGATGCCACAACACAAAATTGCAATCCATGGTCTGAGGCCCCGGGAGCCTGTGAATCAGACCATCATACAGAGCATGCTTGACCTCTATTCAAGTGCGCTATTGTCATTCCAATGTAGGACACCAGCACTAAAGGCCCATTTGCATGGAGCGATGATCGCTCAAACGACAGTGTGAGTGACGGCTTTGAACGATCATTTTGCATAAACTATTAAGAAGCTACTTAGTAGCAATTTAGTGTGCAAATGAAGCCTTTACTGAATGCAGTTAATAGCTAGAGGGCTCTTATCTGCATTCAGCTCCTTTGTTCTCCAACGGGTAACATTGCTATCAGCACTAACTTTGGAGAACTGCTGATAAGGCTGAACGACGATTTTTATGCTGGCTTGAATTTAACGATCAGCTAGCAGTGCACGAAAAGTGCATGATGGCCGTGCGTTTAGACGCAACAATTATCGCTCAAAAGATTGCTTTTGAGCCATCATTGCTCCGTAAAAAAATGGGCCCTTAGATATAGAGCTTGATCAGGCTTTATGACTACACCTGCTATATTAGTCTGCTCAGCTCCTCCGGCTCTATTACATGGTGCCAGCAGCTTGAACAACGTGTTCCAGCTGACAGATTCCCACTTAAAAATGAGTTGTTTTTTTTCTTTTTTGCTATTTTTAAAACCAGATAGTGAAACATATTTTCCATTTTTATAAACTGTTTTTATTTTCTGGTTGTAGAATATTTCATTCTATTGTCTGTGCATGACTCTGGGGGTGGCCATACTGTCTGAACGTGATCGTGGGGGCAGCCATCCTGTCTGTGCGTGACGATGGGGGAGGCCATCCAGTCTGTACACAACTGTGGGAGCGGCCATCCTGTCTGTACATGACGGTGGGGGCTGTCATCTTGCCTGTACATGACGGTGGGAGCGGCCCTCTTGCCTGTACATGACTGTGGGAGCGGCCATCATGTCTATACATGACGGTGGGGGCTGTCATCCTGTCTGTACATAACGGTGGGGGCTGTCACCGTGTGTACGTGGCGGTGGGGGCTGTCACCGTGTGTACATGGCGGTGGGGGCTGTCATCTTGCCTGTACATGACTGTGGGAGCGGCCCTCTTGCCTGTACATGACTGTGGGAGCGGCCATCATGTCTATACATGACGGTGGGGGCTGTCATCCTGTCTGTACATAACGGTGGGGGCTGTCACCGTGTGTACATGGCGGTGGGGGCTGTCATCTTGTCTGTTCATGACTAAGGGGGGGCGGTCATCTTGTCTGTACATGACTAGGGGGGGGCGGCCATCTTGTCTGTACATGATTAAGGGGGGGGGGCGGCCATCTTGTCTGTACATGATTAAGGGGGGGGCGGCCATCTTGTCTGTACATGATTAAGGGGGGGGCCATCTTGTCTGTACATGACTGGGGGGGGCGGTCATCTTGTCTGTACATGATTAAGGGGGGGGCGGTCATCTTGTCTGTACATGATTAAGGGGGGCGGCCATCTTGTCTGTACATGATTAAGGGGGGGGGGCGGTCATCTTGTCTGTACATGATTAAGGGGGGGGCAGTCATCTTGTCTGTACATGATCAAGGGGGGGCGGCCATCTTGTCTGTACATGATTAAGGGGGGGCGGTCATCTTGTCTGTGCATGATTAAGGGGGGGGGGTCATCTTGTCTGAGCTGCTCTTAACCGCATTTAGAAATACTTTATATTACCCTCTTGGTCCGTTCACACAATATATAGGACGGGACACATAGACGTCTACAGGAGACTGTTCTGAGCATGCTCTGTGACCTGGGCAGAGGTCATTGTGCCGGAAGGAGGTGAGCTGTGACCATCCCTATTGTGAATGTTGGATCTAGTTTGCTATATGGTTACTTGTCCTTGTAATGCTGCCTGTGATGATAATAAATGTTTGCTGCAGTTTTCTCCACAGAACATGAAGTGTCAGGACTATTATTAGGTTTAGTGGTCAGTGTGAAAAATGCAGGATTTTAGTTGGTATTTCAAATCTAGATAACAACATGGAATAAAAAGCCCAGAGAAGTCTTTAATCTGCTTAACATACAAACTTGATTTCTAGGATGGGACACTTCCTGATGACACAGTCCTTTTAAGTTTGTAAAAACGTGTATATAAAGGTCCAGCACCCCGGTCTATCCCCTAGAATCCATTCACTTATAATTATAAGGAAGCACTTGGGTGAGGGGTCTGGTGAGGATAGAGACCCCCAAAATGACGACGCCAGAGGGGTCTGTATCTCCACTAGACCCCTCACCCAAGTGCTTCCTCACCATTCTAAGTGAATGTATTCTAGGTGATTGCCCGGGCCGTTTTTGCTTTCTCTTTGTTATACCAAGTCCATTCCTTGGTCTCAGGGTTCCTAGAGGCTCTTCCCTAGTGTGGCACTCTGGGCCTACGGGAATTGGAGGTGTGACGGCTGGTACTGTTCTGGGTCAGGCTGATTACACCAGGTGAGTTCTCCCCCGTTCTCTCTTTGACCCATTGCTGATTGAATTTGCCTTTCTGTTTCTCCTGAAGCGCTGTCCTGATACATTGTCTTCCTATTGTATGACAGTTGCTCTATGTGTGAGCCTCTTCCCTCCAGTCTTGTATTTCCGCACGCACCCGCTCTTCTGCATACTTCGTAACAATGATTTCTCTTCAGTAAGCCCCTGTTCACACAGTCTTTTCTCCCAGTTGGACACAATCGGCTCCACTTTAATGTCTTCTGCTTCCTGCAGTTGCCTTTTCTTCATACCGTTGATCCAATTATTCTAGGATTTTGCTCTCTCGCTCTTTAACAGAATCCAAGTATCCAGGGTTCTCCTACTTGTAGCTCTTTGAGTTGGGCCTCTACTAGCATGCCGATTTCCATCACTTTACCAGTAAGACCATTCTCCTACGGCCGGGAGAATGGCGCAAGATTTGTTCATTGCAAGATGCACAAATCTTGTATGAATATGAACATGTTTTGAATGGGTCATACACATCTGTGATCACGGCACGTCGTATCTTTGAGCGTACCCTCGCATTGCCGGCGGCAGCATTGCACCACATGCTAGGTGTGAGGTCCCCCATTGAAAACAATAGTAGACCCTTCACTATCCTTACTTCCCCAAATTGATGCGAGTCAGTTTTCATATAAAACCGCCTTGCATCTGCAGGGATATCACATGTTGGCAAGCGCAATATCATGAATCACAGCCCGATATCGCACTCACCCACGTAAAGGTGGCCTAAAAATGGTGCAGCATGCTACACTACTATTTCTGGCTGCTATGATAAAAAGCCACGTCCTAAGCGACAGATGGAAGTGTGAAAAAAGCCTTATACAGTTTTGGGGTGCGTTCACACTCAACATGAATCACTGTGTGAGCATAACTCTATAGACTTACAATAGGCACTTCATGCCATTCAAAGGGTTGATTCATCTGTGAAAATCCAGGTTATGAAGTGCTTTTTTTCCCTATTGCCCTGTGAAAATGAAATATTTGGGAATAAAACTGCATATTGTGGAAAAAAAATCTAATTTGTCGTTTTCATGGCCTAATGTTCAAAACTGGAGGGATCACAATACTTACACTTCTTTTAAGGAGCATTACAAGTGGCCTGCAACATACCTGAAAGCGTTCATATATTGAAGAGCTGTACAAGTTGTAGCCGCCTGAGACGGGTGCTGGAAGGGGCCACAGCCGCCTGAGACGGGTGCTGGAAGGGGCCACAGCCGCCTGAGACGGGTGCTGGAAGGGGCCACAGCCGCCTGAGACGGGTGCTGGAAGGGGCCACAGCCGCCTGAGACGGGTGCTGGAAGGGGCCACAGCCGCCTGAGACGGGTGCTGGCAGGGCCCACAGCCGCCTGAGACGGGTGCTGGCAGGGCCCACAGCCGCCTGAGACGGGTGCTGGCAGGGCCCACAGCCGCCTGAGACGGGTGCTGGCAGGGCCCACAGCCGCCTGAGACGGGTGCTGGCAGGGCCCACAGCCGCCTGAGACGGGTGCTGGCAGGGCTCACAGCCGCCTGAGACATGTCCTGGAAGGGGCCACAGCCGCCTGAGATGTGTCTTGGAAGGGGACACAGCCGCCTGAGAGTATGATGTAGTACTCTAAAGAGTGGGAGACGTTCAATAATTGGACGGCTGATTTCTGCAGAGTGACTAACACTGAAACGGTTGCCCAGGAAAGTTATATTTTGGATCCATGCTCCATCTCTTGCCTGTACCTGCGTGTTCCCTATACACACCCACGCTGGTTGCAGCCGGCCACTCTCAGGTTTCCCCGGGAGGAGCAGCCTGTACCGGAGAAGCAAGCGGTTGTAGTGCAGTACTGGGAGGAGCAGGCAGTTGTAGTGCAATATCGGGAGGAGCAGCCTGTACCGGTGGAGCAGGCGGTTGTAGTGCAGTACCAGGCGGAGCAGGTGGTTGTAGCGCAGTACCAGGAGGAGCAGGTGATTGTAGCGCAGTACCAGGCGGAGCAGGCGGCTGTAGCGCAGTACCGGGCGGAGCAGGCGGCTGTAGCGCAGTATAGGGAGGAGCAGGCGGCTGTAGCGCAGTACCGGGAGGAGCAGGCGGCTGTAGCGCAGTACCGGGAGGAGCAGGCGGCTGTAGCGCAGTACCGGGAGGAGCAGGCGGCTGTAGCGCAGTACCGGGAGGAGCAGCCTGCACCAGAGGAGCAGGCGGTTGTAGTGCAGTACTGGGAGGAGCAGGCAGTTGTAGTGCAATATCGGGAGGCGCAGCCTGTACCGGAGGAGCAGGCGGTTGTAGTGCAGTACCGGGAGGAGCAGGTGGTTGTAGTGCAGTACCGGGAGGAGCAGGTGGTTGTAGCGCAGTACCAGGAGGAGCAGCCTGTACCGGAGGAGCAGGCGGTTGTATTGCAGTACCGGGAGGAGCAGGTGGTTGTAGCGCAGTACCGGGAGGAGCAGCCTGTACTGGAGGAGCAGGCGGTTGTAGTACAGTACCAGGAGGAGCAGGTGGTTGTAGCACAGTACCAGGAGGAGCAGCCTGTACCGGAGGAGGAGGTGGTTGTAGCGCAGTACCAGGAGGAGCAGCCTGTACCGGAGGAGCAGGTGGTTGTAGTGCAGTACCAGGAGGAGCAGCCTGTACCAGAGGAGCAGGTGGTTGTAGTGCAGTACCAGGAGGAGCAGCCTGTACCAGAGGAGCAGGTGGCTGTAGTGCAGTACCAGGAGGAGCAGCCTGTACCGGAGGAGGAGGTGGTTGTAGTGCAGTACCAGGAGGAGCAGCCTGTACCGGGAGGAGCAGGTGATTGTAGCGCAGTACCGGGAGGAGCAGCCTGTACCGGAGGAGCAGGTGGTTGTAGCGCAGTACCAGGAGGAGCAGCCTGTAACGGGAGGAGCAGGTGGTTGTAGCGCAATAGTGTGAGGAGGTCACCTGACCGCGTTGCGCATCATCGCGCTCTCGCGTCCTCACACAGCATACCCAAGCTGGAGCATATGATAATGCCGCATCACCTTTATATGACCTCATCCCGTTGCCTTGGTAACAGAGCAGGTGTTTGTAGTGCAATAGTGGGAGGAGTAGGTGGTTGTAGCGCAGTACGGGAAGGAGCAGCCAGTACGCGGAGGAGCAGGTGTTTGTAGTGCAATAGTGGGAGGAGTAGGTGGTTGTAGCGCAGTACGGGAAGGAGCAGCCAGTACGGGGAGAAGCAGGTGGTTGTAGCGCAATAGTGGGAGGAGTAGGTGGTTGTAGCACAGTACGGGAAGGAGAAGCCAGTACGGGGAGGAGCAGGTGGTTGTAGTGCAATAGTGGGAGGAGTAGGTGGTTGTAGCGCAGTACGGGAAGAAACAGCCAGTACCGGGAGGAGCAGGTGGTTGTAGTGCAATAGTGGGAGGAGTAGGTGGTTGTAACGCAGTACGGGAAGGAGCAGCCAGTACGGGGAGGAGCAGGTGGTTGTAGCGCAATAGTGGGAGGAGTAGGTGGTTGTAGCGCAGTACGGGAAGGAGCAGCCAGTACCGGGAGGAGCTGGTGGTTGTAGTGCAATAGTGGGAGGAGTAGGTGGTTGTAGCGCAGTACGGGAAGGAGCAGCCAGTACGGGGAGGAGCAGGTGGTTGTAGTGCAATAGTGGGAGGAGTAGGTGGTTGTAGCACAGTACGGGAAGGAGCAGCCAGTATCGGAGGAGCAGGTGGTTGTAGTGCAATGGTGGGAGGAGTAGGTGGTTGTAGCGCAGTACAGGAAGGAGCAGGTGGTTGTAGTGCAATAGTGGGAGGATTAGGTGGTTGTAGCATAGTACGGGAAGGAGCAGCCAGTACCGGAGGAGCAGGTGGTTGTAGCGCAATAGTGGGAGTAGTAGGTGGTTGTAGCGCAGTACGGGAAGGAGCAGCCAGTACCGGGAGGAGCAGGTGGTTGTAGTGCAATAGTGGGAGGAGTAGGTGGTTGTAGCGCAGTACGGGAAGGAGCA
Organism: Eleutherodactylus coqui; assembly: GCF_035609145.1. Classification (NCBI taxonomy): domain Eukaryota; kingdom Metazoa; phylum Chordata; class Amphibia; order Anura; family Eleutherodactylidae; genus Eleutherodactylus; species Eleutherodactylus coqui. The sequence goes on along the minus strand of NW_027101939.1, from coordinate 276,234 downwards.
GCCAGTATGGGAAGGAGCAGGTGGTTGTAGTGCAATAGTGGGAGGAGTAGGTGGTTGTAGCGCAGTACGGGAAGGAGCAGCCAGTACTGGGAGGAGCAGGTGGTTGTAGTGCAATAGTGGGAGGAGTAGGAGGTTGTAGCACAGTACGGGAAGGAGCAGCCAGTATCGGAGGAGCAGGTGGTTGTAGTGCAATGGTGGGAGGAGTAGGTGGTTGTAGCGCAGTACGGGAAGGAGCAGCCAGTACTGGGAGGAGCAGGTGGTTGTAGTGCAATAGTGGGGGGAGTAGGTGGTTGTAGCACAGTACGGGAAGGAGCAGCCAGTATCGGAGGAGCAGGTGGTTGTAGTGCAATGGTGGGAGGAGTAGGTGGTTGTAGCGCAGTACAGGAAGGAGCAGGTGGTTGTAGTGCAATAGTGGGAGGAGTAGGTGGTTGTAGCGCAGTACGGGAAGGAGCAGCCAGTACGGGGAGGAGCAGGTGGTTGTAGCGCAATAGTGGGAGGGGTAGGTGGTTGTAGCGCAGTAGGAAAGGAGCAGCCAGTACCGGGAGGAGCAGGTGTTTGTAGTGCAATAGTGGGAGGAGTAGGTGGTTGTAGCGCAGTACGGGAAGGAGCAGCCAGTACGGGGAGGAGCCGGTGGTTGTAGCGCAATAGTGGGAGGAGTAGGTGGTTGTAGCGCAGTACGGGAAGGAGCAGCCAGTACCGGGAGGAGCAGGTGGTTGTAGTGCAATAGTGGAAGGAGTAGGTGGTTGTAGCGCAGTACGGGAAAGAGCAGCCAGTACGGGGAGGAGCAGCTGGTTGTAGCGCAATAGTGGGAGGAGTAGGTGGTTGTAGCGCAGTACGGGAAGGAGCAGCCAGTACCGGGAGGAGCAGGTGGTTGTAGTGCAATAGTGGGAGGGGTAGGTGGTTGTAGCGCAGTACGGGAAGGAGCAGCCAGTACTGGGAGGAGCAGGTGGTTGTAGTGCAATAGTGGGAGGAGTAGGTGGTTGTAGCACAGTACGGGAAGGAGCAGCCAGTATCGGTGGAGCAGGTGGTTGTAGTGCAATGGTGGGAGGAGTAGGTGGTTGTAGCGCAGTACAGGAAGGAGCAGGTGGTTGTAGTGCAATAGTGGGAGAATTAGGTGGTTGTAGCGTAGTACGGGAAGGAGCAGCCAGTACCGGAGGAGCAGGTGGTTGTAGCGCAATAGTGGGAGTAGTAGGTGGTTGTAGCGCAGTACGGGAAGGAGCAGCCAGTACCGGGAGGAGCAGGTGGTTGTAGTGCAATAGTGGGAGGAGTAGGTGGTTGTAGCGCAGTACGGGAAGGAGCAGCCAGTACGGGAAGGAGCAGGTGGTTGTAGTGCAATAGTGGGAGGAGTAGGTGGTTGTAGCGCAGTACGGGAAGGAGCAGCCAGTACGGGGAGGAGCAGGTGGTTGTAGCGCAATAGTGGGAGGAGTAGGTTGTTGTAGCGCAGTACGGGAAGGAGCAGCCAGTACCGGGAGGAGCAGGTGGTTGTAGTGCAATAGTGGGAGGAGTAGGTGGTTGTAGCGCAGTACGGGAAGGAGCAGCCAGTACCAGGAGGAGCAGGTGGTTGTAGTGCAATAGTGGGAGGAGTAGGTGGTTGTAGCGCAGTACGGGAAGGAGCAGCCAGTACCGGGAGGAGCAGGTGGTTGTAGTGCAATAGTGGGAGGAGTAGGTGGTTGTAGCACAGTACGGGAAGGAGCAGCCAGTACGGGAAGGAGCAGGTGGTTGTAGTGCAATAGTGGGAGGAGTAGGTGGTTGTAGCGCAGTACGGGAAGGAGCAGCCAATACGGAGAGGAGCAGGTGGTTGTAGCGCAATAGTGGGAGGAGTAGGTGGTTGTAGCGCAGTACGGGAAGGAGCAGCCAGTACCGGGAGGAGCAGGTGGTTGTAGTGCAATAGTGGGAGGAGTAGGTGGTTGTAGCGCAGTACGGGAAGGAGCAGCCAGTACCAGGAGGAGCAGGTGGTTGTAGTGCAATAGTGGGAGGAGTAGGTGGTTGTAGCGCAGTACGGGAAGGAGCAGCCAGTACGGGGAGGAGCAGGTGGTTGTAGTGCAATAGTGGGAGGAGTAGGTGGTTGTAGCGCAGTACGGGAAGGAGCAGCCAGTACCGGGAGGAGCAGGTGGTTGTAGTGCAATAGTGGGAAGAGTAGGTGGTTGTAGCACAGTACGGGAAGGAGCAGCCAGTATCGGAGGAGCAGGTGGTTGTAGTGCAATAGTGGGAGGAGTAGGTGGTTGTAGCGCAGTACAGGAAGGAGCAGGTGGTTGTAGTGCAATAGTGGGAGGATTAGGTGGTTGTAGCGTAGTACGGGAAGGAGCAGCCAGTACCGGAGGAGCAGGTGGTTGTAGCGCAATAGTTGGAGTAGTAGGTGGTTGTAGCGCAGTACGGGAAGGAGCAGCCAGTACCAGGAGGAGCAGGTGGTTGTAGTGCAATAGTTGGAGGAGTAGGTGGTTGTAGCGCAGTACGGGAAGGAGCAGCCAGTACGAGGAGGAGCAGGTGGTTGTAGCGCAATAGTGGGAGGAGTAGGTGGTTGAAGCGCAGTATGGGAAGGAGCAGCCAGTCCCTGGAGGAGCAGGTGGTTGTAGTGCAATAGTGGGAGGAGTAGGTGGTTGTAGCGCAGTACGGGAAGGAGCAGCCAGTACGGGAAAGAGCAGGTGGTTGTAGTGCAATAGTGGGAGGAGTAGGTGGTTGTAGCGCAGTACGGGAAGGAGCAGCCAGTACTGGGAGGAGCAGGTGGTTTTAGCGCAATAGTGGGAGGAGTAGGTGGTTGTAGCGCAGTATGGGAAGGAGCAGCCAGTACCGGGAGGAGCAGGTGGTTGTAGTGCAATAGTGGGAGGAGTAGGTGGTTGTAGCGCAGTACGGGAAGGAGCAGCCAGTACCGGGAGGAGCAGGTGGTTGTAGTGCAATAGTGGGAGGAGTAGGTGGTTGTAGCGCAGTACGGGAAGGAGCAGCCAGTACGGGGAGGAGCAGGTGGTTGTAGCGCAATAGTGGAAGGAGTAGGTGGTTGTAGCGCAGTACGGGAAGGAGCAGCCAGTACGGGGAGGAGCACGTCGTTGTAGCGCAATAGTGGGAGGAGTAGGTGGTTGTAGCGCAGTACGGGAAGGAGCAGCCAGTACCGGAGGAGCAGGTGGTTGTAGTGCAATAGTGGGAGGAGTAGGTGGTTGTAGCGCAGTATGGGAAGGAGCAGCCAGTACCGGGAGTAGCAGGTGGTTGTAGTGCAATATTGTGAGGAGCAGGTGGTTGTAGCGCACTAGCGGGAGGAGCAGCCTGTATCGGAGGAGCAGCAGGTTGTAGTGCAATATTGTGAGGGGCAGGTGATTTTGTAGTGCAGTACCGGGAGGAGCAGGCGGTTGTAGCGCAGTACCGGAGGAGCAGGTGGTTGTAGCGCAATATTGTGAGGAGCAGGCGGTTGTAGTACAGTACCAAGAGTAGCTGCCAGTACCGTAGGAGCAGGAGGTTGTAGTGCAATATTGAGAGGGGCAGGTGGTTGTAGCGCAGTACAGGGAGGAGCAGGCAGTTGTAGTGCAATAGTGGGAGGAGCAGGTGATTGTAGTGCAATAGTGGGAGGAGTAGGTGGTTGTAGCGCAGTACGGGAAGGAGCAGCCAGTAGCGGGAGGAGCAGGTGGTTGTAGTGCAATATTGTGAGGAGCAGGCGGTTGTAGTGCATTACCGGGAGTAGCAGCCAGTACCGTAGGAGCAGGAGGTTGTAGTGCAATATTGTGAGGGGCAGGTGGTTGTAGCACAGTAACGGGAGGAGCAGGCAGTTGTAGTGCAATAGTGGGAGGAGTAGGTGGTTGTAGCACAGTACGGGAAGGAGCAGCCAGTAACGGAGGAGCAGGTGGTTGTAGCGCAATAGTGGGAGGAGTAGGTGGTTGTAGCGCAGTACGGGAAGGAGCAGCCAGTATCGGAGGAGCAGGTGGTTGTAGTGCAATGGTGGGAGGAGTAGGTGGTTGTAGCGCAGTACAGGAAGGAGCAGGTGGTTGTAGTGCAATAGTGGGAGGAGTAGGTGGTTGTAGCGCAGTACGGGAAGGAGCAGCCAGTACGGGGAGGAGCAGGTGGTTGTAGCGCAATAGTGGGAGGGGTAGGTGGTTGTAGCGCAGTAGGAAAGGAGCAGCCAGTACCGGGAGGAGCAGGTGTTTGTAGTGCAATAGTGGGAGGAGTAGGTGGTTGTAGCGCAGTACGGGAAGGAGCAGCCAGTACGGGGAGGAGCCGGTGGTTGTAGCGCAATAGTGGGAGGAGTAGGTGGTTGTAGCGCAGTACGGGAAGGAGCAGCCAGTACCGGGAGGAGCAGGTGGTTGTAGTGCAATAGTGGAAGGAGTAGGTGGTTGTAGCGCAGTACGGGAAAGAGCAGCCAGTACGGGGAGGAGCAGCTGGTTGTAGCGCAATAGTGGGAGGAGTAGGTGGTTGTAGCGCAGTACGGGAAGGAGCAGCCAGTACCGGGAGGAGCAGGTGGTTGTAGTGCAATAGTGGGAGGGGTAGGTGGTTGTAGCGCAGTACGGGAAGGAGCAGCCAGTACTGGGAGGAGCAGGTGGTTGTAGTGCAATAGTGGGAGGAGTAGGTGGTTGTAGCACAGTACGGGAAGGAGCAGCCAGTATCGGTGGAGCAGGTGGTTGTAGTGCAATGGTGGGAGGAGTAGGTGGTTGTAGCGCAGTACAGGAAGGAGCAGGTGGTTGTAGTGCAATAGTGGGAGAATTAGGTGGTTGTAGCGTAGTACGGGAAGGAGCAGCCAGTACCGGAGGAGCAGGTGGTTGTAGCGCAATAGTGGGAGTAGTAGGTGGTTGTAGCGCAGTACGGGAAGGAGCAGCCAGTACCGGGAGGAGCAGGTGGTTGTAGTGCAATAGTGGGAGGAGTAGGTGGTTGTAGCGCAGTACGGGAAGGAGCAGCCAGTACGGGAAGGAGCAGGTGGTTGTAGTGCAATAGTGGGAGGAGTAGGTGGTTGTAGCGCAGTACGGGAAGGAGCAGCCAGTACGGGGAGGAGCAGGTGGTTGTAGCGCAATAGTGGGAGGAGTAGGTTGTTGTAGCGCAGTACGGGAAGGAGCAGCCAGTACCGGGAGGAGCAGGTGGTTGTAGTGCAATAGTGGGAGGAGTAGGTGGTTGTAGCGCAGTACGGGAAGGAGCAGCCAGTACCAGGAGGAGCAGGTGGTTGTAGTGCAATAGTGGGAGGAGTAGGTGGTTGTAGCGCAGTACGGGAAGGAGCAGCCAGTACCGGGAGGAGCAGGTGGTTGTAGTGCAATAGTGGGAGGAGTAGGTGGTTGTAGCACAGTACGGGAAGGAGCAGCCAGTACGGGAAGGAGCAGGTGGTTGTAGTGCAATAGTGGGAGGAGTAGGTGGTTGTAGCGCAGTACGGGAAGGAGCAGCCAATACGGAGAGGAGCAGGTGGTTGTAGCGCAATAGTGGGAGGAGTAGGTGGTTGTAGCGCAGTACGGGAAGGAGCAGCCAGTACCGGGAGGAGCAGGTGGTTGTAGTGCAATAGTGGGAGGAGTAGGTGGTTGTAGCGCAGTACGGGAAGGAGCAGCCAGTACCAGGAGGAGCAGGTGGTTGTAGTGCAATAGTGGGAGGAGTAGGTGGTTGTAGCGCAGTACGGGAAGGAGCAGCCAGTACGGGGAGGAGCAGGTGGTTGTAGTGCAATAGTGGGAGGAGTAGGTGGTTGTAGCGCAGTACGGGAAGGAGCAGCCAGTACCGGGAGGAGCAGGTGGTTGTAGTGCAATAGTGGGAAGAGTAGGTGGTTGTAGCACAGTACGGGAAGGAGCAGCCAGTATCGGAGGAGCAGGTGGTTGTAGTGCAATAGTGGGAGGAGTAGGTGGTTGTAGCGCAGTACAGGAAGGAGCAGGTGGTTGTAGTGCAATAGTGGGAGGATTAGGTGGTTGTAGCGTAGTACGGGAAGGAGCAGCCAGTACCGGAGGAGCAGGTGGTTGTAGCGCAATAGTTGGAGTAGTAGGTGGTTGTAGCGCAGTACGGGAAGGAGCAGCCAGTACCAGGAGGAGCAGGTGGTTGTAGTGCAATAGTTGGAGGAGTAGGTGGTTGTAGCGCAGTACGGGAAGGAGCAGCCAGTACGAGGAGGAGCAGGTGGTTGTAGCGCAATAGTGGGAGGAGTAGGTGGTTGAAGCGCAGTATGGGAAGGAGCAGCCAGTCCCTGGAGGAGCAGGTGGTTGTAGTGCAATAGTGGGAGGAGTAGGTGGTTGTAGCGCAGTACGGGAAGGAGCAGCCAGTACGGGAAAGAGCAGGTGGTTGTAGTGCAATAGTGGGAGGAGTAGGTGGTTGTAGCGCAGTACGGGAAGGAGCAGCCAGTACTGGGAGGAGCAGGTGGTTTTAGCGCAATAGTGGGAGGAGTAGGTGGTTGTAGCGCAGTATGGGAAGGAGCAGCCAGTACCGGGAGGAGCAGGTGGTTGTAGTGCAATAGTGGGAGGAGTAGGTGGTTGTAGCGCAGTACGGGAAGGAGCAGCCAGTACCGGGAGGAGCAGGTGGTTGTAGTGCAATAGTGGGAGGAGTAGGTGGTTGTAGCGCAGTACGGGAAGGAGCAGCCAGTACGGGGAGGAGCAGGTGGTTGTAGCGCAATAGTGGAAGGAGTAGGTGGTTGTAGCGCAGTACGGGAAGGAGCAGCCAGTACGGGGAGGAGCACGTCGTTGTAGCGCAATAGTGGGAGGAGTAGGTGGTTGTAGCGCAGTACGGGAAGGAGCAGCCAGTACCGGAGGAGCAGGTGGTTGTAGTGCAATAGTGGGAGGAGTAGGTGGTTGTAGCGCAGTATGGGAAGGAGCAGCCAGTACCGGGAGTAGCAGGTGGTTGTAGTGCAATATTGTGAGGAGCAGGTGGTTGTAGCGCACTAGCGGGAGGAGCAGCCTGTATCGGAGGAGCAGCAGGTTGTAGTGCAATATTGTGAGGGGCAGGTGATTTTGTAGTGCAGTACCGGGAGGAGCAGGCGGTTGTAGCGCAGTACCGGAGGAGCAGGTGGTTGTAGCGCAATATTGTGAGGAGCAGGCGGTTGTAGTACAGTACCAAGAGTAGCTGCCAGTACCGTAGGAGCAGGAGGTTGTAGTGCAATATTGAGAGGGGCAGGTGGTTGTAGCGCAGTACAGGGAGGAGCAGGCAGTTGTAGTGCAATAGTGGGAGGAGCAGGTGATTGTAGTGCAATAGTGGGAGGAGTAGGTGGTTGTAGCGCAGTACGGGAAGGAGCAGCCAGTAGCGGGAGGAGCAGGTGGTTGTAGTGCAATATTGTGAGGAGCAGGCGGTTGTAGTGCATTACCGGGAGTAGCAGCCAGTACCGTAGGAGCAGGAGGTTGTAGTGCAATATTGTGAGGGGCAGGTGGTTGTAGCACAGTAACGGGAGGAGCAGGCAGTTGTAGTGCAATAGTGGGAGGAGTAGGTGGTTGTAGCACAGTACGGGAAGGAGCAGCCAGTAACGGAGGAGCAGGTGGTTGTAGCGCAATAGTGGGAGGAGTAGGTGGTTGTAGCGCAGTACGGGAAGGAGCAGGTGGTTGTAGTGCAATAGTGGGAGGAGTAGGTGGTTGTAGCGCAGTACGGGAGAAGCAGCCAGTACAGGGAGGAGCAGGTGGTTGTAGTGCAATAGTGGGAGGAGTACGTGGTTGTAGCGCAGTACGGGAAGGAGCAGCCAGTACCGGGAGGAGCAGGTGGTTGTAGTGCAATAGTGGGAGGAGTAGGTGGTTGTAGCGCAGTACGGGAAGGAGCAGCCAGTATGGGGAAGAGCAGGTGGTTGTAGTGCAATAGTGGAAGGATTATGTGGTTGTAGCGTAGTACGGGAAGGAGCAGCCAGTACCGGAGGAGCAGGTGGTTGTAGCGCAATAGTGGGAGGAGTAGGTGGTTGTAGCGCAGTACGGGAAGGAGCAGCCAGTACCTGGAGGAGCAGGTGGTTGTAGTGCAATAGTGGGAGGAGTAGGTGGTTGTAGCGCAGTACGGGAAGGAGCAGCCAGTACCGGGAGGAGCAGGTGGTTGTAGTGCAATAGTGGGAGGAGTAAGTGGTTGTAGCGCAGTACGGGAAGGAGCAGCCAGTACCGGGAGGAGCAGGTGGTTGTAGTGCAATAGTGGGAGGAGTAGGTGGTTGTAGCGTAGTACGGGAAGAGCAGCCAGTACCGGAGGAGCAGGTGGTTGTAGTGCAGTATTGGGAGGAGTAGGTGGTTGTAGCGCAGTACGGGAAGGAGCAGCCAGTAGCGGGAGGAGCAGGTGGTTGTAGTGCAATATTGTGAGGAGCAGGTGGTTGTAGCGCACTAGCGGGAGGAGCATCCAGTATCGGAGGAGCAGCAGGTTGTAGTGCAATATTATGAGGGGCAGGTGGTTGTAGCACAGTACCAGAGGAGCAGGTGGTTGTAGCGCAATATTGTGAGGAGCAGGCGGTTGTAGTGCATTACCGGGAGTAGCAGCCAGTACCGTAGCAGCAGGAGGTTGCAGTGCAATATTGTGAGGGGCAGGTGGTTGTAGCGCAGTAACGGGAGGAGCAGGCAGTTGTAGTGCAATAGTGGGAGCAGTAGGTGGTTGTAGTGCAGTACGGGAAGGAGCAGCCAGTACCGGAGGAGCAGGCGGTTGTAGCGCAATAGTGGGAGGAGCAGGCGGTTGTAGCGCACTAGCGGGAGTAGCAGCCAGTATTGGAGGAGCAGGAGGTTGTAGCGCAATATTGTGAGGAGCAGGTGGTTGTAGCGCAGTACCGGGAGGAGCAGGCGGCTGTAGTGCCATAGTGGGAGGAGTAGGTGGTTGTAGCGCAGTACGGGAAGGAGCAGCCAGTACCGGAGGAGCAGGTGGTTGTAGTGCAATAGTGGGAGGAGTAGGTGGTTGTAGCGCAGTACGGGTAGGAGCAGCCAGTAACGGGAGGAGCAGGTGGTTGTAGTGCAATATTGTGAGGAGCAGGTGGTTGTAGCGCACTAGCGGGAGGAGCACCCAGTATCGGAGGAGCAGCAGGTTGTAGTGCAATATTGTGAGGAGCAGGTGGTTGTAGCGCACTAGCGGGAGGAGCAGCAGGTTGTAGTGCAATATTGTGAGAGGCAGGTGATTTTGTAGCGCAGTACCGGGAGGAGCAGGCGGTTGTAGCGCAGTACCGGAGGAGCAGGTGGTTGTAGTGCAATAGTGGGAGGAGTAGGTGGTTATAGTGCAGTACAGGAAGGAGCAGCCAGTACGGGGAGGAGCAGGTGGTTGTAGTGCAATAGTGGGAGGAGTAGGTGGTTGTAGCGCAGTACGGGAAGGAGCAGCCAGTACGGGGAGGAGCAGGTGGTTGTAGTGCAATAGTGGGAGGAGTAGGTGGTTGTAGCACAGTACGGGAAGGAGCAGCCAGTACCGGAGGAGCAGGTGGTTGTAGCGCAATAGTGGGAGGAGTAGGTGGTTGTAGCGCAGTACGGGAAGGAGCAGGTGGTTGTAGTGCAATAGTGGGAGGAGTAGGTGGTTGTAGCGCAGTACGGGAAGGAGCAGCCAGTACCGGAGGAGCAGGTGGTTGTAGTGCAATAGTGGGAGGAGTAGGTGGTTGTAGCGCAGTACGGGAAGGAGAAGCCAGTACCGGGAGGAGCAGGTGGTTGTAGTGCAATAGTGGGAGGAGTAGGTGGTTGTAGCGCAGTACGGGAAGGAGCAGCCAGTACCGGAGGAGCAGGTGGTTGTAGTGCAATAGTGGGAGGAGTAGTTGGTTGTAGCGCAGTATGGGAAGGAGCAGCCAGTACCGGGAGGAGCAGGTGGTTGTAGTGCAATATTGTGAGGAGCAGGTAGTTGTAGCGCACTAGCGGGAGGAGCAGCCAGTATTGGAGGAGCAGCAGGTTGTAGTGCAATATTGTGAGGGGCAGGTGATTTTGTAGCGCAGTATCGGGAGGAGCAGGCAGTTGTAGCACAGTACCGGAGGAGCAGGTGGTTGTAGCGCAATATTGCGAGGAGCAGGCGGTTGTAGTACAGTACCGGAAGTAGCATCCAGTACCGTAGGAGCAGGAGGTTGTACTGCAATAGTGGGAGGAGTAGGTGGTTGTAGCACAGTACGGGAAGGAGCAGCCAGTACCGGGAGGAGCAGGTGGTTGTACTGCAATAGTGGGAGGAGTAGGTGGTTGTAGCACAGTACGGGAAGGAGCAGCCAGTACCGGAGGAGCAGGTGGTTGTAGCGCAATAGTGGGAGGAGTAGGTGGTTGTAGCGCAGTACGGGAAGGAGCAGCCAGTACGGGGAGGAGCAGGTGGTTGTAGTGCAATAGTGGGAGGAGTAGGTGGTTGTAGCGCACTACGGGAGGAGCACCCAGTACCGGGAGGAGCAGGTGGTTGTAGTGCAATATTGTGAGGAGCAGGCGGTTGTAGTGCATTACCGGGAGTAGCAGCCAGTACCGTAGGAGCAGGAGGTTGTAGTGCAATATTGTGAGGGGCAGGTGGTTGTAGCGCAGTAACGGGAGGAGCAGGCAGTTGTAGTGCAATAGTGGGAGGAGTAGGTGGTTGTAGCACAGTACGGGAAGGAGCAGCCAGTAACGGAGGAGCAGGTGGTTGTAGCGCAATAGTGGGAGGAGTAGGTGGTTGTAGCGCAGTACGGGAAGGAGCAGGTGGTTGTAGTGCAATAGTGGGAGGAGTAGGTGGTTGTAGCGCAGTACGGGAAGGAGCAGCCAGTACCGGGAGGAGCAGGTGGTTGTAGTGCAATAGTGGGAGGAGTAGGTGGTTGTAGCGCAGTACGGGAAGGAGCAGCCAGTACGGGGAAGAGCAGGTGGTTGTAGTGCAATAGTGGAAGGATTAGGTGGTTGTAGCGTAGTACGGGAAGGAGCAGCCAGTACCGGAGGAGCAGGTGGTTGTAGCGCAATAGTGGGAGGAGTAGGTGGTTGTAGCGCAGTACGGGAAGGAGCAGCCAGTACCTGGAGGAGCAGGTGGTTGTAGTGCAATAGTGGGAGGAGTAGGTGGTTGTAGCGCAGTACGGGAAGGAGCAGCCAGTACCGGGAGGAGCAGGTGGTTGTAGTGCAATAGTGGGAGGAGTGAGTGGTTGTAGCGCAGTACGGGAAGGAGCAGCCAGTACCTGGAGGAGCAGGTGGTTGTAGTGCAATAGTGGGAGGAGTAGGTGGTTGTAGCGCAGTACGGGAAGAGCAGCCAGTACCGGAGGAGCAGGTGGTTGTAGTGCAATATTGGGAGGAGTAGGTGGTTGTAGCGCAGTACGGGAAGGAGCAGGTGGTTGTAGTGCAATAGTGGGAGGAGTAGGTGGTTGTAGCGCAGTACGGGAAGGAGCAGCCAGTAACGGAGGAGCAGGTGGTTGTAGCGCAATAGTGGGAGGAGTAGGTGGTTGTAGCGCAGTACGGGAAGGAGCAGGTGGTTGTAGTGCAATAGTGGGAGGAGTAGGTGGTTGTAGCGCAGTACGGGAAGGAGCAGCCAGTACCGGGAGGAGCAGGTGGTTGTAGTGCAATAGTGGGAGGAGTAGGTGGTTGTAGCGCAGTACGGGAAGGAGCAGCCAGTACGGGGAAGAGCAGGTGGTTGTAGTGCAATAGTGGAAGGATTAGGTGGTTGTAGCGTAGTACGGGAAGGAGCAGCCAGTACCGGAGGAGCAGGTGGTTGTAGCGCAATAGTGGGAGGAGTAGGTGGTTGTAGCGCAGTACGGGAAGGAGCAGCCAGTACCTGGAGGAGCAGGTGGTTGTAGTGCAATAGTGGGAGGAGTAGGTGGTTGTAGCGCAGTACGGGAAGGAGCAGCCAGTACCGGGAGGAGCAGGTGGTTGTAGGGCAATAGTGGGAGGAGTGAGTGGTTGTAGCGCAGTACGGGAAGGAGCAGCCAGTACCTGGAGGAGCAGGTGGTTGTAGTGCAATAGTGGGAGGAGTAGGTGGTTGTAGCGCAGTACGGGAAGAGCAGCCAGTACCGGAGGAGCAGGTGGTTGTAGTGCAATATTGGGAGGAGTAGGTGGTTGTAGCGCAGTACGGGAAGGAGCAGCCAGTAGCGGGAGGAGCAGGTGGTTGTAGTGCAATATTGTGAGGAGCAGGTGGTTGTAGCGCACTAGCGGGAGGAGCATCCAGTATCGGAGGAGCAGCAGGTTGTAGTGCAATATTGTGAGGGACAGGTGGTTGTAGCACAGTACCAGAGGAGCAGGTGGTTGTAGCGCAATATTGTGAGGAGCAGGCGGTTGTAGTGCATTACCGGGAGTAGCAGCCAGTACCGTAGCAGCAGGAGGTTGCAGTGCAATATTGTGAGGGGCAGGTGGTTGTAGCGCAGTAACGGGAGGAGCAGGCAGTTGTAGTGCAATAGTGGGAGCAGTAGGTGGTTGTAGTGCAGTACGGGAAGGAGCAGCCAGTACCGGAGGAGCAGGCGGTTGTAGCGCAATAGTGGGAGGAGCAGGCGGTTGTAGCGCAGTACCGGGAGTAGCAGCCAGTATTGGAGGAGCAGGAGGCTGTAGCGCAATATTGTGAGGAGCAGGTGGTTGTAGCGCAGTACCTGGAGGAGCAGGCGGCTGTAGTGCCATAGTGGGAGGAGTAGGTGGTTGTAGCGCAGTACGGGAAGGAGCAGCCAGTACCGGAGGAGCAGGTGGTTGTAGTGCAATAGTGGGAGGAGTAGGTGGTTGTAGCGCAGTACGGGTAGGAGCAGCCAGTAACGGGAGGAGCAGGTGGTTGTAGTGCAATATTGTGAGGAGCAGGTGGTTGTAGCGCACTAGCGGGAGGAGCACCCAGAATCGAGGAGCAGCAGGTTGTAGTGCAATATTGTGAGGAGCAGGTGGTTGTAGCGCACTAGCGGGAGGAGCAGCAGGTTGTAGTGCAATATTGTGAGAGGCAGGTGATTTTGTAGCGCAGTACCGGGAGGAGCAGGCGGTTGTAGCGCAGTACCGGAGGAGCAGGTGGTTGTAGTGCAATAGTGGGAGGAGTAGGTGGTTATAGTGCAATAGTGGGAGGAGTAGGTGGTTGTAGCGCAGTACGGGAAGGAGCAGCCAGTACGGGGAGGAGCAGGTGGTTGTAGTGCAATAGTGGGAGGAGTAGGTGGTTGTAGCGCAGTACGGGAAGGAGCAGCCAGTACGGGGAGGAGCAGGTGGTTGTAGTGCAATAGTGGGAGGAGTAGGTGGTTGTAGCACAGTACGGGAAGGAGCAGCCAGTACCGGAGGAGCAGGTGGTTGTAGCGCAATAGTGGGAGGAGTAGGTGGTTGTAGCGCAGTACGGGAAGGAGCAGGTGGTTGTAGTGCAATAGTGGGAGGAGTAGGTGGTTGTAGCGCAGTACGGGAAGGAGCAGCCAGTACCGGAGGAGCAGGTGGTTGTAGTGCAATAGTGGGAGGAGTAGGTGGTTGTAGCGCAGTACGGGAAGGAGAAGCCAGTACCGGGAGGAGCAGGTGGTTGTAGTGCAATAGTGGGAGGAGTAGGTGGTTGTAGCGCAGTACGGGAAGGAGCAGCCAGTACCGGAGGAGCAGGTGGTTGTAGTGCAATAGTGGGAGGAGTAGGTGGTTGTAGCGCAGTATGGGAAGGAGCAGCCAGTACCGGGAGGAGCAGGTGGTTGTAGTGCAATATTGTGAGGAGCAGGTAGTTGTAGCGCACTAGCGGGAGGAGCAGCCAGTATTGGAGGAGCAGCAGGTTGTAGTGCAATATTGTGAGGGGCAGGTGATTTTGTAGCACAGTATCGGGAGGAGCAGGCAGTTGTAGCACAGTACCGGAGGAGCAGGTGGTTGTAGCGCAATATTGCGAGGAGCAGGCGGTTGTAGTACAGTACCGGAAGTAGCATCCAGTACCGTAGGAGCAGGAGGTTGTACTGCAATAGTGGGAGGAGTAGGTGGTTGTAGCACAGTACGGGAAGGAGCAGCCAGTACCGGGAGGAGCAGGTGGTTGTACTGCAATAGTGGGAGGAGTAGGTGGTTGTAGCACAGTACGGGAAGGAGCAGCCAGTACCGGAGGAGCAGGTGGTTAGCGCAATAGTGGGAGGAGTAGGTGGTTGTAGCGCAGTACGGGAAGGAGCAGCCAGTACGGGGAGGAGCAGGTGGTTGTAGTGCAATAGTGGGAGGAGTAGGTGGTTGTAGCGCAGTACGGGAGGAGCAGCCAGTACCGGGAGGAGCAGGTGGTTGTAGTGCAATATTGTGAGGAGCAGGCGGTTGTAGTGCATTACCGGGAGTAGCAGCCAGTACCGTAGGAGCAGGAGGTTGTAGTGCAATATTGTGAGGGGCAGGTGGTTGTAGCGCAGTAACGGGAGGAGCAGGCAGTTGTAGTGCAATAGTGGGAGGAGTAGGTGGTTGTAGCACAGTACGGGAAGGAGCAGCCAGTAACGGAGGAGCAGGTGGTTGTAGCGCAATAGTGGGAGGAGTAGGTGGTTGTAGCGCAGTACGGGAAGGAGCAGGTGGTTGTAGTGCAATAGTGGGAGGAGTAGGTGGTTGTAGCGCAGTACGGGAAGGAGCAGCCAGTACCGGGAGGAGCAGGTGGTTGTAGTGCAATAGTGGGAGGAGTAGGTGGTTGTAGCGCAGTACGGGAAGGAGCAGCCAGTACGGGGAAGAGCAGGTGGTTGTAGTGCAATAGTGGAAGGATTAGGTGGTTGTAGCGTAGTACGGGAAGGAGCAGCCAGTACCGGAGGAGCAGGTGGTTGTAGCGCAATAGTGGGAGGAGTAGGTGGTTGTAGCGCAGTACGGGAAGGAGCAGCCAGTACCTGGAGGAGCAGGTGGTTGTAGTGCAATAGTGGGAGGAGTAGGTGGTTGTAGCGCAGTACGGGAAGGAGCAGCCAGTACCGGGAGGAGCAGGTGGTTGTAGTGCAATAGTGGGAGGAGTGAGTGGTTGTAGCGCAGTACGGGAAGGAGCAGCCAGTACCTGGAGGAGCAGGTGGTTGTAGTGCAATAGTGGGAGGAGTAGGTGGTTGTAGCGCAGTACGGGAAGAGCAGCCAGTACCGGAGGAGCAGGTGGTTGTAGTGCAATATTGGGAGGAGTAGGTGGTTGTAGCGCAGTACGGGAAGGAGCAGGTGGTTGTAGTGCAATAGTGGGAGGAGTAGGTGGTTGTAGCGCAGTACGGGAAGGAGCAGCCAGTAACGGAGGAGCAGGTGGTTGTAGCGCAATAGTGGGAGGAGTAGGTGGTTGTAGCGCAGTACGGGAAGGAGCAGGTGGTTGTAGTGCAATAGTGGGAGGAGTAGGTGGTTGTAGCGCAGTACGGGAAGGAGCAGCCAGTACCGGGAGGAGCAGGTGGTTGTAGTGCAATAGTGGGAGGAGTAGGTGGTTGTAGCGCAGTACGGGAAGGAGCAGCCAGTACGGGGAAGAGCAGGTGGTTGTAGTGCAATAGCGGAAGGATTAGGTGGTTGTAGCGTAGTACGGGAAGGAGCAGCCAGTACCGGAGGAGCAGGTGGTTGTAGCGCACTAGTGGGAGGAGTAGGTGGTTGTAGCGCAGTACGGGAAGGAGCAGCCAGTACCTGGAGGAGCAGGTGGTTGTAGTGCAATAGTGGGAGGAGTAGGTGGTTGTAGCGCAGTACGGGAAGGAGCAGCCAGTACCGGGAGGAGCAGGTGGTTGTAGTGCAATAGTGGGAGGAGTGAGTGGTTGTAGCGCAGTACGGGAAGGAGCAGCCAGTACCTGGAGGAGCAGGTGGTTGTAGTGCAATAGTGGGAGGATTAGGTGGTTGTAGCGCAGTACGGGAAGAGCAGCCAGTACCGGAGGAGCAGGTGGTTGTAGTGCAATATTGGGAGGAGTAGGTGGTTGTAGCGCAGTACGGGAAGGAGCAGCCAGTAGCGGGAGGAGCAGGTGGTTGTAGTGCAATATTGTGAGGAGCAGGTGGTTGTAGCGCACTAGCGGGAGGAGCATCCAGTATCGGAGGAGCAGTAGGTTGTAGTGCAATATTGTGAGGGACAGGTGGTTGTAGCACAGTACCAGAGGAGCAGGTGGTTGTAGCGCAATATTGTGAGGAGCAGGCGGTTGTAGTGCATTACCGGGAGTAGCAGCCAGTACCGTAGCAGCAGGAGGTTGCAGTGCAATATTGTGAGGGGCAGGTGGTTGTAGCGCAGTAACGGGAGGAGCAGGCAGTTGTAGTGCAATAGTGGGAGCAGTAGGTGGTTGTAGTGCAGTACGGGAAGGGGCAGCCAGTACCGGAGGAGCAGGCGGTTGTAGCGCAATAGTGGGAGGAGCAGGCGGTTGTAGCGCACTAGCGGGAGTAGCAGCCAGTATTGGAGAAGCAGGAGGCTGTAGCGCAATATTGTGAGGAGCAGGTGGTTGTAGCGCAGTACCTGGAGGAGCAGGCGGCTGTAGTGCCATAGTGGGAGGAGTAGGTGGTTGTAGCGCAGTACGGGAAGGAGCAGCCAGTACCGGAGGAGCAGGTGGTTGTAGTGCAATAGTGGGAGGAGTAGGTGGTTGTAGCGCAGTACGGGTAGGAGCAGCCAGTACCGGGAGGAGCAGGTGGTTGTAGTGCAATATTGTGAGGAGCAGGTGGTTGTAGCGCACTAGCGGGAGGAGCACCCAGTATCGGAGGAGCAGCAGGTTGTAGTGCAATATTGTGAGGAGCAGGTGGTTGTAGCGCACTAGCGGGAGGAGCAGCAGGTTGTAGTGCAATATTGTGAGAGGCAGGTGATTTTTTAGCGCAGTACCGGGAGGAGCAGGCGGTTGTAGCGCAGTACCGGAGGAGCAGGTGGTTGTAGTGCAATAGTGGGAGGAGTAGGTGGTTATAGTGCAGTACAGGAAGGAGCAGCCAGTACGGGGAGGAGCAGGTGCTTGTAGTGCAATAGTGGGAGGAGTAGGTGGTTGTAGCGCAGTACGGGAAGGAGCAGCCAGTACGGGGAGGAGCAGGTGGTTGTAGCGCAATAGTGGGAGGAGTAGGTGGTTGTAGCGCAGTACGGGAAGGATCAGGTGGTTGTAGTGCAATAGTGGGAGGAGTAGGTGGTTGTAGCACAGTACGGGAAGGAGCAGCCAGTACCGGAGGAGCAGGTGGTTGTAGTGCAATAGTGGGAGGAGTAGGTGGTTGTAGCGCAGTACGGGAAGGAGAAGCCAGTACCGGGAGGAGCAGGTGGTTGTAGTGCAATAGTGGGAGGAGTAGGTGGTTGTAGCGCAGTACGGGAAGGAGCAGCCAGTACCGGAGGAGCAGGTGGTTGTAGTGCAATAGTGGGAGGAGTAGGTGGTTGTAGCGCAGTATGGGAAGGAGCAGCCAGTACCGGGAGGAGCAGGTGGTTGTAGTGCAATATTGTGAGGAGCAGGTGGTTGTAGCGCACTAGCGGGAGGAGCAGCCAGTATTGGAGGAGCAGCAGGTTGTAGTGCAATATTGTGAGGGGCAGGTGATTTTGTAGCGCAGTATCGGGAGGAGCAGGCAGTTGTAGCACAGTACCGGAGGAGCA
This sequence comes from Eleutherodactylus coqui, assembly GCF_035609145.1. Taxonomy (NCBI): domain Eukaryota; kingdom Metazoa; phylum Chordata; class Amphibia; order Anura; family Eleutherodactylidae; genus Eleutherodactylus; species Eleutherodactylus coqui. The sequence continues at coordinate 259,065 of NW_027101939.1, read as the reverse complement.
GGTGGTTGTAGCGCAATATTGCGAGGAGCAGGCGGTTGTAGTACAGTACCGGAAGTAGCATCCAGTACCGTAGGAGCAGGAGGTTGTACTGCAATAGTGGGAGGAGTAGGTGGTTGTAGCACAGTACGGGAAGGAGCAGCCAGTACCGGGAGGAGCAGGTGGTTGTACTGCAATAGTGGGAGGAGTAGGTGGTTGTAGCACAGTACGGGAAGGAGCAGCCAGTACCGGAGGAGCAGGTGGTTGTAGCGCAATAGTGGGAGGAGTAGGTGGTTGTAGCGCAGTACGGGAAGGAGCAGCCAGTACGGGGAGGAGCAGGTGGTTGTAGTGCAATAGTGGGAGGAGTAGGTGGTTGTAGCGCAGTACGGGAAGGAGCAGCCAGTACGGGGAGGAGCAGGTGGTTGTAGTGCAATAGTGGGAGGAGTGGGTGGTTGTAGCGCAGTACGGGAAGGAGCAGCCAGTACGGGGAGGAGCAGGTGGTTGTAGTGCAATAGTGGAAGGAGTAGGTGGTTGTAGCGTAGTACGGGAAGGAGCAGCCAGTACCGGAGGAGCAGGTGGTTGTAGCGCAATAGTGGGAGGAGTAGGTGGTTGTAGCGCAGTACGGGAAGGAGCAGCCAGTACCTGGAGGAGCAGGTGGTTGTAGTGCAATAGTGGGAGGAGTAGGTGGTTGTAGCGCAGTACGGGAAGGAGCAGCCAGTACCGGGAGGAGCAGGTGGTTGTAGTGCAATAGTGGGAGGAGTAAGTGGTTGTAGCGCAGTACGGGAAGGAGCAGCCAGTACCGGGAGGAGCAGGTGGTTGTAGTGCAATAGTGGGAGGAGTAGGTGGTTGTAGCGCAGTACGGGAAGGAGCAGCCAGTACCGGAGGAGCAGGTGGTTGTAGTGCAATAGTGGGAGGAGTAGGTGGTTGTAGCGCAGTACGGGAAGAGCAGCCAGTACCGGAGGAGCAGGTGGTTGTAGTGCAGTATTGGGAGGAGTAGGTGGTTGTAGCGCAATACGGGAAGGAGCAGCGAGTAGCGGGAGGAGCAGGTGGTTGTAGTGCAATATTGTGAGGAGCAGGTGGTTGTAGCGCACTAGCGGGAGGAGCATCCAGTATCGGAGGAGCAGCAGGTTGTAGTGCAATATTGTGAGGGGCAGGTGGTTGTAGCGCAGTACCAGAGGAGCAGGTGGTTGTAGCGCAATATTGTGAGGAGCAGGCGGTTGTAGTGCATTACCGGGAGTAGCAGCCAGTACCGTAGGAGCAGGAGGTTGTAGTGCAATATTGTGAGGGGCAGGTGGTTGTAGCGCAGTAACGGGAGGAGCAGGCAGTTGTAGTGCAATAGTGGGAGCAGTAGGTGGTTGTAGTGCAGTACGGGAAGGAGCAGCCAGTACCGGAGGAGCAGGCGGTTGTAGCGCAATATTGTGAAGAGCAGGCGGTTGTAGCGCACTAGCGGGAGTAGCAGCCAGTATTGGAGGAGCAGGAGGTTGTAGCGCAATATTGTGAGGAGCAGGTGGTTGTAGCGCAGTACCGGGAGGAGCAGGCGGTTGTAGTGCCATAGTGGGAGGAGTAGGTGGTTGTAGCGCAGTACGGGAAGGAGCAGCCAGTACCGGAGGAGCAGGTGGTTGTAGTGCAATAGTGGGAGGAGTAGGTGGTTGTAGCGCAGTACGGGTAGGAGCAGCCAGTACCAAGAGGAGCAGGTGGTTGTAGTGCAATATTGTGAGGAGCAGGTGGTTGTAGCGCACTAGCGGGAGGAGCAGCCAGTATCGGTTGTAGTGCAATATTGTGAGGGGCAGGTGATTTTGTAGCGCAGTACCGGGAGGAGCAGGCGGTTGTAGCGCAGTACCGGAGGAGCAGGTGGTTGTAGTGCAATAGTGGGAGGAGTAGGTGGTTATAGTGCAGTACAGGAAGGAGCAGCCAGTACGGGGAGGAGCAGGTGGTTGTAGTGCAATAGTGGGAGGAGTAGGTGGTTGTAGCGCAGTACGGGAAGGAGCAGCCAGTACGGGGAGGAGCAGGTGGTTGTAGTGCAATAGTGGGAGGAGTAGGTGGTTGTAGCACAGTACGGGAAGGAGCAGCCAGTACCGTAGGACCAGGTGGTTGTAGCGCAATAGTGGGAGGAGTAGGTGGTTGTAGCGCAGTACGGGAAGGAGCAGGTGGTTGTAGTGCAATAGTGGGAGGAGTAGGTGGTTGTAGCGCAGTACGGGAGGAGCAGCCAATACCGGGAGGAGCAGGTGGTTGTAGTGCAATAGTGGGAGGAGTAGGTGGTTGTAGCGCAGTACGGGAAGGAGCAGCCAGTACCGGGAGGAGCAGGTGGTTGTAGTGCAATAGTGGGAGGAGTAGGTGGTTGTAGCGCAGTACGGGAAGGAGCAGCCAGTACCGGGAGGAGCAGGTGGTTGTAGTGCAATAGTGGGAGGAGTAAGTGGTTGTAGCGCAGTACGGGAAGGAGCAGCCAGTACCGGGAGGAGCAGGTGGTTGTAGTGCAATAGTGGGAGGAGTAGGTGGTTGTAGCGTAGTACGGGAAGGAGCAGCCAGTAGCGGGAGGAGCAGGTGGTTGTAGTGCAATATTGTGAGGGGCAGGTGGTTGTAGCGCAGTAGCGGGAGGAGCAGGCGGTTGTAGCGCAGTACCAGAGGAGCAGGTGGTTGTAGCGCAATATTGTGAGGAGCAGGCGGTTGTAGTACAGTATCGGGAGTAGCAGCCAGTACCGTAGGAGCAGGAGGTTGTAGTGCAATATTGTGAGGGGCAGGTGGTTGTAGCGCAGTATCGGGAGGAGCAGGCAGTTGTAGTGCAATAGTGGGAGGAGTAGGTGGTTGTAGTGCAGGACGGGAAGGAGCAGCCAGTACCGGAGGAGCAGGCGGTTGTAGCGCAACATTGTGAGGAGCAGGCGGTTGTAGCGCACTAGCGGGAGTAGCAGCCAGTATCGGAGGAGCAGGAGGTTGTAGCGCAATATTGTGAGGAGCAGGTGGTTGTAGCGCAGTATCGGGAGGAGCAGGCAGTTATAGTGCAATAGTAGGAGGAGTAGGTGGTTGTAGCGCAGTACGGGGAGGAGCAGCCAGTGCCGGGAGGAGCAAGCAGTTGTATTGCAATAGTGGGAGGAGCAGGCGGTTGTAGTGCAATAGTGAGAGGAGTAGGTGGTTGTAGCGCAGTACGGAAAGAAGCAGCCAATACAGGGAGGAGCAGGTGGTTGCAGCGCAATATTGTGAGGAGCAGGTGGTTGTATCGCACTAGCGGTAGGAGCAGCCGGTATCGGAGGAGCAGGAGGTTGTAGTGCAATATTGTGAGGGGCAGTTGGTTGTAGCGCAGTACCGAGAGGAGCAGTCGGTTGTAGTGCAATAGTGGGAGGAGTAGGTGGTTGTAGCGCAGTACGGGAAGGAACAGCCAGTACCGGGAGGAGCAGGTGGTTGTAGCGCAATATTGTGAGGAGCAGGTGGTTGTAGCTCGCTAGCGGGAGGAGCAGCCAGTATCGGAGGAGCAGGAGGTTGTAGTGCAATATTGTGAGAGGCAGGTGGTTGTAGCGCAGTACCGGGAGGAACAGGTGGTTGTAGTGCAATAGTGGGAGGAGTATGTGGTTGTAGCGCAGTACGGGAAGGAGCAGCCAGTCCCGGGAGGAGCAGGTGGCTGTAGTGCAATAGTGGGAGGAGTAGGTGGTTGTAGCGCAGTACGGGAAGGAGCAGCCAGTACCGGGAGGAGCAGGTGGTTGTAGCGCAATATTGTGAGGAGCAGGTGGTTGTAGCTCGCTAGCGGGAGGAGCAGCCAGTATCGGAGGAGCAGGAGGTTGTAGTGCAATATTGTGAGAGGCAGGTGGTTGTAGCGCAGTACCGGGAGGAACAGGTGGTTGTAGTGCAATAGTGGGAGGAGTAGGTGGTTGTAGCGCAGTACGGGAAGGAGCAGCCAGTCCCGGGAGGAGCAGGTGGCTGTAGTGCAATATTGTGAGGAGCAGGTAGTTGTAGCGCAGTACGGGAAGGAGCAGCCAGTATCGGAGGAGCAGGAGGTTGTAGTGCAATATTGTGAGGGGCAGGTGGTTGTAGCGCAGTACCGGGAGGAGCAGGCAGTTGTAGTGCAATAGTGGGAGGAGTAGGTGGTTGTAGCGCAGTATGGGAAGGAGCAGCCAGTACCGGAGGAGCAGGCGGTTGTAGCGCGATATTGTGAGGAGCAGGTGGTTGTAGCGCAATAGCGGGAGTAGCAGGCAGTACCGGGAGGAGCAGGTGGTTGTAGTGCAATAGTGGGAGGAGTAGGTGGTTGTAGCGCAGTGTGGGAAGGAGCAGCCAGTACCGGGAGGAGCAGGTGGTTGTAGCGCAATAGTGGGAGGAGTAGGTGGTTGTAGCGCAGTAGCGTGAGGAGCAGCCAGTATCGGAGGAGCAGGAGGTTGTAGTGCAATATTGTGAGGGGCAGGTGGTTGTAGCGCAGTACCGGGAGGAGCAGGCGGTTGTAGTGCAATAGTGGGAGGAGTAGGTGGTTGTAGCGCAGTATGGGAAGGAGCAGCCAGTACCGGAGGAGCAGGCGGTTGTAGCGCGATATTGTGAGGAGCAGGTGGTTGTAGCGCAATAGCGGGAGTAGCAGGCAGTATCGGAGGAGCAGGAGGTTGTAGTGCAATATTGTGAGGGGCAGGTGGTTGTAGCGCAGTACCCGGAGGAGCAGGCAGTTGTAGTGCAATAGTGGGAGGAGTAGGTGATTGTAGCGCAGTACGGGAAGGAGCAGCCAGTACCAGAGGAGCAGGCGGTTGTAGTGCAATAGTGGGAGGAGTAGGTGGTTGTAGCGCAGTACGGGAAGGAGCAGCCAGTACCGGAGGAGCAGGAGGTTGTAGCGCAATATTGTGAGGAGCAGGCGGTTGTAGCGCAGTACCAGAGGAGCAGGCGGTTGTAGTGCAATAGTGGGAGGAGTATGTGGTTGTATAGCAGTAGGCCGGGCTCACTTGACCGTACTCTCATTGTGTATGACCTGCGCAGAAGCGATCTCCATATACTTTCACTGTGCTGCTCATACAAGCTGTGTGAAACATGGTTGCAAAAACAAAGCGTTCTATCTTGGTATGTATTACACATATGTCCAGATGGTGTATTGGGATTGGCGGCACATTGTCATTACATACATGCAGTGCGCTCATGCTCAAGAGATGCGCGTGAAGCAGGCTGAAAACACGGTCATGTGAGCGCGGCCCCCAGGATGGCAGCTGTACTTGCAGAGCGCGGCCCCCAGGACGGCAGCTGTACTTGCAGAGCGCGGCCCCCGGGACGGCAGCTGTACTTGCAGAGCGCGGCCCCCGGGACGGCAGCTGTACTTGCAGAGCGCGGCCCCCGGGACGGCAGCTGTACTTGCAGAGCGCGGCCCCCGGGACGGCAGCTGTACTTGCAGAGTGTGGCCCCCGGGGCCGCAGCTGTACTTGCAGAGCGCGGCCCCCGAGATGGCAGCTGTACTTGCAGAGCGCGGCCCCCGGGACGGCAGCTGTACTTGCAGAGCGCGGCCCCCGAGATGGCAGCTGTACTTGAAGAGCGGGGCCCCCAGGATGGCAGCTGTCCTTGCAGAGCGCGGCCCCCGGGACGGCAGCTGTACTTGCAGAGCACGGCCCCCGGGACGGCAGCTGTACTTGCAGAGCGCGGCCCCCGGGACGGCAGCTGTACTTGCAGAGTGTGGCCCCCGGGGCGGCAGCTGTACTTGCAGAGCGCGGCCCCAGAGATGGCAGCTGTACTTGCAGAGCGCGGCCCCAGAGATGGCAGCTGTACTTGCAGAGCGCGACCCCCGGGACGGTAGCTGTACTTGCAGAGCGCGGCCCCCGGGATGGCAGCTGTACTTGCAGAGTGTGGCCCCCGGGGCGGCAGCTGTACTTGCAGAGCGCGGCCCCCGGGACGGCAGCTGTACTTGCAGAGCGCGGCCCCCGGGACGGCAGCTGTACTTGCAGAGTGTGGCCCCCGGGGCGGCAGCTGTACTTGCAGAGCGCGGCCCCAGAGATGGCAGCTGTACTTGCAGAGCGCGGCCCCAGAGATGGCAGCTGTACTTGCAGAGCGCGACCCCCGGGACGGTAGCTGTACTTGCAGAGCGCGGACTCCGAGATGGCAGCTGTACTTGCAGAGCGCGGCCCCCGGGACGGTAGCTGTACTTGCAGAGCGCGGTGCATCTGTCGTTAATGTTATTTTACAATATTTATAAAACATTTAATTTTATTAAAGCAATAATTTCTTTTTCTATGGCGTTTTTACACAAAGCCGGTCCTTGAGGAGTTCCAGAATGTGCGATTGTGCGAAGAGTCAGGTGGATCTAGCTGGATGGAAAGTGACTGTTTTCATTAAAGGGGTTGTCCCGCGCCGAAACGGGTTTTTTTTTTTTTCCAACCCCCCCCCCTCGTTCGGCGCGAGACAACCCCCGATGCAGGGGTTAAAAAAGAACACCGCACAGCGCTTACCTGAATCCCCGCGCTCTGGTGACTTCTTACTTACCTGCTGAAGATGGCCGCCGGGATCCTCTCCCTCGGTGGACCGCAGGGCTTCTGTGCGGTCCATTGCCGATTCCAGCCTCCTGATTGGCTGGAATCGGCACGTGACGGGGCGGAGCTACACGGAGCTACACGGAGCCCCATTCAGAAAAGAAGAAGACCCGGACTGCGCAAGCGCGGCTAATTTGGCCATTAGACGGCGAAAATTAGTCGGCTCCATGGAAACGAGGACGCTAGCAACGGAGCAGGTAAGTGAAAAACTTCTTATAACTTCTGTATGGCTCATAATTAATGCACAATGTACATTACAAAGTGCATTAATATGGCCATACAGAAGTGTATAGACCCACTTGCTGCCGCGGGACAACCCCTTTAAGGATGGCTGCTATGGAAACCAGTTTCATAAAAATGATTTCATAAGTGTAAAGGTTGAAGCATTCGGTCTAACATACATTAGTATGCAGCAACAGGCTTCTGAAGGTACTTAGAATTTTAACACGCTGCACTTTAAAGTAAATGTGTAATCTGTCAATTACCTACTGTTTAAACCAAGTCTTTGTGTTAGACACATGTTTTTTAAATAATTTTTGTTTTAAACCTATTTTTCTTACCACCTTGTATCTTCTCCTATAGTAGTTTCCCACTGCCTGTTCTTTACAGCAAACAGACTGCTGGGGACTTGTTGACTTCTGTTGGGAGTGTGTTCTAGGCATTCTCTTTGATCCCTCTGAACTGTGACATCTCCTGTTGTGAATGGTGGATACTTTGTTAACTACATATATCTAGTGATGAGTGATTAATGGTATAATTGGTTTATGTCGGCATTGAGTCGAATTCATGAAAATCATCGCGACTCTGGACGGCCGACACTTACTCCCATTAAAGTCAATAAGAGTAAAATTGACTTCATTAATTTGCCTTCCAAAAGGTTCCCAATGCAGCCGAAGCCCCACACATTGCAGGTGAATACTGTGCAAAAAATGGGCAAAATAGTGCACAGTGGTGTCTGGGTGAATCATAGCAGAAGGGTGTCATTGAAAACAAAAGCAGGCCCACATTGGGTCTTCTAGTCATAACCTTTACAAGGACAAAAACTTCAAGGTAGATACAACAGTCAAACACGGGCCTCCTCCTCCTCTTCCTCCTTAAAGGAGAAGCAGTAGTTGCCAAAAATGACACCAAGGCAGACAGCAGGTGAGCTGCTTGTTTTACAAGCAATGTCATAAAGTTTCTCCAAGGCACAGATGTGGAGGAGGAAACATGGTGGAAGCAGGGGAGGAGAGCAGCAGAGGTTCTACCACTAGCAGTAATAGCACCTTGATGGCAGAGTGCGCTGCTTGTGGAAACATGAGAGCTGTAGCTCTATGTTTATTATTGACATCTTTTTCATTTGGTAAGAAGTAGGAGGAGAAAGCATGCTGGAAGCAGGAGAGCAGCAGCAGCCCCCCCAACAGCCCCTTGAGGGCGCAGTGTGGTCTTTGATATAAATCTACACTCAGTAATATGCGAGGAAAAATTGCCAGCGTGCTAACTAATCAGTGGAATCTGCGGTGGGGGTGCAGAATGCAGGTGACATTTTGGGAGTATGTCAGAAAAAAAAGTCAAAGATGCTATAGGATGTTTACAGGATGAAAATGGTGACTTGGTAAGAATGATGAGAAGGCTGAACTTTTAATTTCTCTTTGTATCTGTTTTCTCTCAGAGTAAATGTAACATCAACTGATCTTCCCTGTGCTATTGGGGGAATACACAAATGCAGGCTATCTGTAAGCAGAGAGATGGTGAGGGAACACTTAGCTAACTTACATGAATTCAAGTCTCAAAGTTCAGATAAATTACATCGTAGGGAATTGAAGGAAGCAGCGGAGGTAATTGCTGAACCACTCGCCATAATCGCCAAGTGAGTATTCTAACCCCGTCCTGAGAAACAATTTTGATAGCAAATAATTTAAAGACCAGTCTAGTTAGACAGCGAACAAATCTGTCCAGAATTAAGCTCCTAGCCTATCTCAGACCATTAACAAGACAGAAAGAGGCTACCTTGAATATTACATAAACAACATAAATGAACAGTTTGGCTTTTAAAATGCCTCATTCAGAGAGTACCAAGGGTTAAGTACAAGAAGGCTGACTGACACAGTTATGTGGAGAGTTACATAGTCTCTGGTTAAAGTGTAGACTAATTACAATATAGTTAGCTGATCACATGTTCAGTGATCGTCGTCTTGTTATGTGGCCATTGAGTGACGATGTGGGGCCCGGCAGTCTTGTCTAATTGCAGGTAGGTCATTGGGGTCTTTGAAGGTAAACAAAAGTCCCAAATGATTGGGCAAATTTTGTCCCTATCTTCAAAAAAGGGAAGTAGGTGGATCCAGGAAACTACAGACCTGTGAGCCTTTGAACAAAATGTTAAACCTTATATATGCAAGTACTTGGATGAGAATGGAGTAATTAACCAGAGCCAGCATGGGTTTGTAATAGAGATGAGCGAACGTACTCGTTCGAGTATTAGCGTGTTCGAGATGCTCGTTACTAGAGGCGAGCACCACGCGATGTTCGAGTTACTTTCACTTTCATCTCTGGGACGTTAGCGCGCTTTTCTGGCCAATAGAAAGACAGGGAAGGCATTACAACTTCCCCCTGCGACGTTCAAGCCCTATAACACCCCCCTGCAGTGAGTGGCTGGGAAGATCAGGTGTCACCCGAGTATAAAAGTCGGCCCCTCCCGCGGCTCGCCACAGATGCATTCTGACAGAGATCAGGGACAGTGCTGCTGGTGCCGGAGCTGCTATAGGGAGAGCGTTAGGAGTTATTTTAGGCTTCAAGAACCCCAACGGTCCTTCTTAGGGCCACATCTGACCGTGTGCAGTACTGTTGAGGCTGCTTTTAGCAGTGTTGCACAATTTTTTTTTTTGTATATCGGCCGTGCAGAGCAGAAATATTCAGGCTATATACGCAGTGGGCTTTTTCCAAAAAATTGATCGCCGTCATCCCGCCAGAGGGAAACAGTATACATAATATTATACGCTGCCTACAGTATCTATCTGCTGGGGGTTGTAGTCCTAATTAATACGCAGCTAAGCGTTACAGCAGGCTTGCGCAAAATTGTGTCCTGGATCTGCTGTCTCTGTTACATCAGCGCTGTCATCCCACCAGAGGGAAAGAGTATACATAATATTATACGCTGCCTACAGTATCTGCTGGGGGTAGTAGTCCTAATTAATACGTAGCTAAGCGTTACAGCAGGCTTGCGCAAAATTGTTTCCTGGATCTGCTGTCTCTGTTACATCAGCGCTGTCATCCCACCAGAGGGAAAGAGTATACATAATATTATACGCTGCCTACAGTATCTATCTGCTGGGGGTAGTAGTCCTAATTAATACGCAGCTAAGCGTTACAGCAGGCTTGTGCAAAATTGTTTCCTGGATCTGCTGTCTCTGTTACATCAGCGCCGTCATCCCGCCAGAGGGAAACAGTATACATAATATTATACGCTGCCTACAGTATCTGTCTGCTGTATCAGCTCAGCATTTAAAAAAATAGAAGCAAAATACTTAAGGCCTACTACTGGCCTTTGGCCACTTGACTGCTTCTGCACTGTGAATTCCACTAGCTCAGTCATACGCACCTACGTCTCACTACAGGCGTGCGCAAAATTGTTTCCTGGCTCTGCTGTGCGTTCCGTAAGCGAAGTCAGCCTCCAACCACAGGCCAATAAGCGGCACATTTAATTACAGCGTTCTGTTTCTGCACTACTGGTAATACAGCATGCTGAGGGGTAGGGGTAGGCCTAGAGGACGTGGACTGTGGTGCTGTGGGATTAGGAGAAAGGCACGTTTCTGGCGTCCCCACATTCATCTCACAATTAATGGGTCCACGCGGTAGACCTTTATTAGAAAATGAGCAGTGTGAGCAGGTCCTGTCGTGGATGGCAGAAAGTGCATCCAGCAATCTATTGACCACCCAGAATTCTACGCTGTCCACTGCTGCAACTCTGAATCCTCTGGCTGCTGCTCCTCCTTCCTCCCAGCCTCCTCACTCCATTACAATGACACATTCTGAGGAGCAGACAGACTCCCAGGAACTGTTCCCGGGCCCCTGCCCAGAATGGGCAGCAATGGTTCCTCTCCCACCGGAGGAGTTTGTCGTGACCGATGCCCAACCTTTGGAAAGTTCCCAGGGTCCGGGGGATGAGGCTGGGGACTTCCGGCAACTGTCTCAAGAGCTTTCAGTGGGTGAGGGGGACGATGATGATGAGACACAGTTGTCTATCACTCAGGTAGTAGTAATTGGACTAAGTACGAGGGAGGAGCGCACAGAGGATTCGGAGGAAGAGCAGCAGGACGATGAGGTGACTGACCCCACCTGGTTTGCTACGCCTACTGAGGACAGGTCTTCAGAGGGGGAGGCAAGTGCAGCAGCAGGGCAGGTTGTAAGAGGCAGTGCGGTGGCCAGGGGTAGAGGCAGGGCCAGACCGAATAATCCACCAACTGTTTCCCAAAGCGCCCCCTCACGCCATGCCACCCTGCAGAGGCCGAGGTGCTCAAAGGTGTGGCAGTTTTTCACTGAGAGTGCAGACGACCGACGAACAGTGGTGTGCAACCTTTGTCGCGCCAAGATCAGCCGTGCAGCCACCACCACCAGCATGCGCAGACATATGATGGCCAAGCACCCCACAAGGTGGGATGAAGGTCGTTCACCGCCTCCGGTTTGCACCGCTGCCTCTCCCCCTGTGCCCCAACCTGCCACTGAGATCCAACCCCCCTCTCAGGACACAGGCACTACCGTCTCCTGGCCTGCACCCACACCCTCACCTCCGCTGTGCTCAGCCCCATCCACCAATGTCTCTCAGCGCACCATCCAGCCGTCGCTAGCACAAGTGTTGGAGCGCAAGCGCAAGTCCGCCACCACGCACCCGCACGCTCAAGCGTTAAACGTGCACATTGCCAAATTGATCAGCCTGGAGATGCTGCCGTATAGGGTTGTGGAAATGGAGGCTTTCAAAGGTATGATGGCAGCGGCGGCCCCGCGCTACTCAGTTCCCGGTCGCCACTACTTTTCCCGATGTGCCATCCCAGCCCTGCATGACCACGTCTCCCGCAACATTGTACGCGCCCTCACCAACGCGGTTACTGGCAAGGTCCACTTAACAACGGACACGTGGACAAGCACAGGCGGGCAGGGCCACTATATCTCCCTGACGGCACATTGGGTGAATTTAGTGGAGGCTGGGACAGAGTCAGAGCCTGGGACCGCTCACGTCCTACCCACCCCCAGAATTGCGGGCCCCAGCTCGGTGGTGGTATCTGCGGCGGTGTATGCTTCCTCCACTCAACCACCCTCCTCCTCCTCCTCCTCCTTCTCCTCCTACGCAACCTCTGTCTCGCAATCAAGATGTGTCAGCAGCACGTCGCCAGCAGTCGGTGTCGCGTGTCGTGGCAGCACAGCGGTGGGCAAGCGTCAGCAGGCCGTGCTGAAACTACTTAGCTTAGGAGAGAAGAGGCACATGGCCCACGAACTGCTGCAGGGTCTGACAGAGCAGACCGACCGCTGGCTTGCGCCGCTGAGCCTCCAACCGGGCATGGTCGTGTGTGACAACGGCCATAACCTGGTGGCGGCTCTGCAGCTCGGCAGCCTCATGCACGTGCCATGTCTGGCCCACGTCTTTAATTTGGTGGTTCAGCGCTTTCTGAAAAGCTACCCACGCTTGTCAGACCTGCTCGGAAAGGTGCGCCGGCTCTGCGCACATTTCCGCAAGTCCCACACGGACGCTGCCACCCTGCGCACCCTGCAACATCGGTTTCATCTGCCAGTGCACCGACTGCTGTGCGACGTGCCCACATGGTGGAACTCTACGCCCCACATGTTGGCCAGGCTCTATGAGCAGCGTAGAGCTATAGTGGAATACCAACTCCAACATGGGCGGCGCAGTGGGAGTCAGCCTCCTCAATTCTTTACAGAAGAGTGGGCCTGGTTGGCAGACATCTGCCAGGTCCTTGGAAACTTTGAGGAGTCTACCCAGATGGTGAGCGGCGATGCTGCAATCATTAGCGTCACCATTCCTCTGCTATGCCTCTTGAGAAGTTCCCTGCAAAGCATAAAGGCAGACGCTTTGCGCTCGGAAACAGAGGCGGGGGAAGACAGTATGTCGCTGGATAGTCAGAGCACCCTCCTGTCTATATCTCAGCGCGTTGAGGAGGAGGAGGAGGAGGAGCATGAGGAGGAGGGGGAAGAGACCGCTTGGCCCACTGCTGAGGGTACCCATGCTGCTTGCCTGTCACCCTTTCAGCGTGTATGGCCTGAGGAGGAGGAGGATCCTGAAAGTGATCTTCCTAGTGAGGACAGCCATGTGTTGCGTACAGGTACCCTAGCACACATGGCTGACTTCGTGTTAGGATGCCTTTCTCGTGACCCTCGCGTTACATGCATTCTGGCCACAACGGATTACTGGGTGTACACACTGCTCGACCCACGGTATAAGGAGAACCTTTCCACTCTCATACCCGAAGAGGAAAGGGGTTCGAGAGTGATGCTATACCACAGGACCCTGGCGGACAAACTGATGGTAAAATTCCCATCCGACAGCGCTAATGGCCGAAGGCGCAGTTCCGAGGGCCAGGTAGCAGGGGAGGCGCAGAGATCAGGCAGCATGTACAGCACAGGCAGGGGAACATTCTCCAAGGCCTTTGCCAGCTTTATGGCTCCCCAGCAAGACTGTGTCATCGCTCCCCAGTCAAGGCTGAGTCGGCGGGAGCACTGTAAAAGGATGGTGAGGGAGTACGTAGCCGATCGCACGACCGTCCTCCGTGACGCCTCTGCCCCCTACAACTACTGGGTGTTGAAGCTGGACACGTGGCCTGAACTCGCGCTGTATGCCCTGGAGGTGCTTGCTTGTCCTGCGGCTAGCGTCTTGTCAGAGAGGGTGTTTAGTGCGGCTGGGGGAATCATCACAGATAAGCGTACCCGCCTGTCAACCGACAGTGCCGACAGGCTTACACTCATCAAGATGAACAAAGCCTGGATTTCGCCCTACTTCTCTTCTCCACCAGTGGACAGCAGCGATACCTAAACAACATGTAGGCTGCACCCGCGGATGGAAGCATCGTTCTCTATCACCATCCAAAACGGGGACCTTTTTGCTTTATCAATCTGTGTATAATATTCCTCCTCCTCCTCCTCCTGCTCCTCCTCCTGAAACCCCAGAAAAAAATCCACGCTCAAAACGGAGTAAACTGAGGACAGATTCACATGTAGGTAATGATTTGGTATAACACTTACTTGGAAGAAGTTTTAGAGAAGATTTAACCAGTGGTAGGGGCCCCTTTCCATGTAATTTTAGAAATTTTATATGTTGATCATGTGTATTTTTAGATTAGTTTATACCATGTTACATGTTAGATTATTTTTATATTTATTTATTTATATACTAATTACTAACCATTGTAAGGAGACATCCCAATTATGCAGTAATTATACATGTGTCTTTATATTTTTTAACTTGTGAGCAAACAACGTTATGCTTTTAATTATATACTGCATTCTTCTATATTTATATACATACATCCATTTTTTATTTTTTTTTTATTATTATTATTGCCTATAAATTGTCATTATAATAGATTTTCTATCACTAATTTAAGTAGTAATAGAATAATTAAGCTATGATCCCTTTTTCCTAACGGATAGAACCATACGGTCGGCATTGCGTGACAGTTGCCATGGCAACAACAAGCTGCCCGTTAGTTTAGAAAACAGGATGCCACCTGTAATAGTTGTTACGGCCGGCAATAAGCTGCCCATTAGTTTAGAACACACGATGCCATCTCTAATAGTTTTTACGGCTAGCAATGCATTTTAGTTGCCAAGGCAACAACAAGCGGGCCGTTAGTTTAGAACACTTTTAATAGTTGTTACGGATCAAACACAAGTCTTAAATGATGCCTCATTATACACTTTCTTCTTTATGTGAGTTCCCATTATTGAATCACATAGTATTGTCGCGCTGCCCCCACTTCAACATCTAAACGGCCGGGGCATGCGATTTACATGTAAATACATTAGTCTCACTAGAATATAACTAGTGTATAAGATATATTACCTCCGGAGGCGTTTGCCTCACGATCAGGTGACTCCACACGTCATGAAACCTTACCCCCCCTCCCTCGGCATTGCTGTAAGAGGCATATCACGTGATACAGTGACGCGGAACGCGTCATGAGGCTCCTCCCCCACCGCCCGGCAACCGGACAATGCCGGTGCCACCGGGGGTTCAGTTTTTTAAATATTAATACAGATCTTGACAGTATACTCACCAAGATCATCTTAATTTAGCTCCAAGGAAGTCCCAATTAGGGATCGTGGTGCATTATAACGCTACACACGTCATAGAGCACCGCCCCCATATCACATGATGCTGTTGACGTCATCAATGTACGCCTACCCCCTGGGACGCCGGACACACGGCACTGACAAGCATGGGAAGGGTATGTCTTTTTCTTTTTATCATGTATAAATGTATGTATTGTATATTTGTTTTATATGTATGGCTTGAGAAAGGTGCCTTGTTTTGCACCGAAACGCGTTGCCTTATTAAAAGTTTTGTTTGACTACAACTTCTGGATTAATACTATGCACCTTGGAGCATAGCTCTATACTTTGTGGAGGACACTCTGAGGAGGGGGCATCTGTACATCATACCCCCCTCCTTCCAAGTAAGTGTTATACCAAATCATTACCTACATGTGAATCTGTCCTCAGTTTACTCCGTTTTGAGCGCGGATTTTTTTCTGACGTTCTATTTTCTGTTATATCTGGGGGAGTTCTGTTCTCAGACCTCCCCAGTTTGCATCTGCAGCTCTCCTTTGAATCAGAGGATTGGAGTACTGGGGAGAAGACGCATTGTGATTGCATTCGCATATCCCAGCAATTGTGGATTGGATCTACCTGTGGCGCTCTCTACTATTTTTGATTTTCAGTCCTCCTGAAACCTGATGTAATCACGCCGAACAGGCAATTTTTCTTAGGCCCACAAGGCTCAGTCATATAATTTTTGTAAACAATTTTTAGACGTTGCAATGCTCATTAAAGCGTTGAAACTTTCACCTGAACCAATTTTTATTTTAACTGGGCTGCCTCCAGGCCTAGTTACAAATTAAGCCCCATTAACTAAAGCGATTAATGGGTTTCACCTGCCCTCTTGGTTGGGCATGGGCAATTTTTCTGACGTACATTAGTACTGTTGGTACACCAATTTTTGGGGGCCCTCGCCTACAGTGTAATCCAATTAATTTTTTGCCCACCTGCATTAAAGCTGACGTTATATCAGCTGTGTTGGGCACTGCAATGGGATATTGTTATGTACCGCCGGTGGCTTCCTGGCACCCACCCATGCTGTGGGTCCACAGGGAGTTGTAACTGCATGTGTCTACTTCTAAAGAACCCCAGTCTGACTGGGGCATGCAGTGTGGGCCGAAGCCCACCTGCATTAAACATGACATTATTACCTCAGCTGTGATGGGCAATGCAATGGGATATATTTATGTACCGCCGGTGGCTTCCTGGCACCCACCCATGCTGTGGGTCCACAGGGAGTTGTAACTGCATGTGTCCACTTCTAAAGAACCCCAGTCTGACTGGGGCATGCAGTGTGGGCCGAAGCCACCTGCATTTAATCGGACGTTACCTCAGCTGTGATGGGCACTGCAATGGGATACATTTATGTACAGCCGGTGGGTTCCAGGGAGCCACCCATGCTGTCGGTCCACACGGAATTCCCATTGCGGAGTTGTACCTGCCTGTGACTATTTATAAAAAACCACGGTCTGACTGGGGCATGCAGACACCTTGACAGAATGAATAGTGTGTGGCACATAGGTTCCCCAACATATAATACAATTCAGGGCAGCACTACTCCACTCAACCCACAGGGTGGGACCAACCTTGTGCACGCCACAAAAGGGATCCGGATCCTGAGACCCCAAAGTAGTGCAAACAGAAGAGAAGAATTTGTGGCAGCAAGCAGCGATGCAGTAAAAACTTCTTCCTTTATTACTCCATACACATACGACGTTTCGATCAACACAGTGATACTTGACAAAGATCACTGTGTTGATCGAAACGTCGTATGTGTATGGAGTAATAAAGGAAGAAGTTTTTACTGCATCGCTGCTTGCTGCCACAAATTCTTCTCTTCTGTTTGCACATAGGTTCCCCATTGCTATGCCCACGTGTGCAGCTCCAGATGGAGGTGGCACAGGATTGGATTTCTCATTTTTTCTGTACTGCATTGTGGGCTATCGCCCCGCCCCTTTTAAAGAGGGTCGCTGCCTAGCCGTGCCAACCCTCTGCAGTGTGTGCCTGCGGTTCCTCCTCATGGCAGACGCACTTATAAATAGACATGAGGGTGGTGTGGCATGAGTGCAGCTGAAGGCTGCACAGGGACACTTTGGTGTGCGCTGTGGACACTGCGTCGTGCGGGGGGGTTGGCAGCATGTAACCCAGGAGAAGTGGCAGCGGAGTGTCATGCAGGCAGTGATTGTGCTTTGTTGGAGGTAGTGTGGTGCTTAGCTAAGGTATGCATTGCTAATGAGGGCTTTTCAGAAGTAAAAGTTGTTGGGGGGGGCCACTCTTGCCGCTATTGTGGCTTAATAGTGGGACCTGGGAACTTGAGATGCAGCCCAACATGTAGCCCCTCGCCTGCCCTATCCGTTGCTGTGTCATTCCCATCACTTTCTTGAATTGCCCAGATTTTCACAAATGAAAACCTTAGCGGAGCATAGATCCCATACAAAAATGCTCGGGTCGCCCATTGACTTCAATGGGGTTCGTTACTCGAAACGAACCCTCGAGCATCGTGATAATTTCGTCCCGAGTAACGAGCACCCAAGCATTTTGGTGCTCGCTCATCTCTACTGATGACACAAAGCTAGCAGCGATAGCTAACACAACTGCCTGAGTGATCATACTCAAAGAGTGGTCATAATTGGCTATTTAGTGGCCCAGTACATGCTTTCCTGGCCCCTCCATAATGTCATACACGTCATGTCTTTTGTTGGTGCACTATACAAATCTGACTAGTCATTCTGTTATGTGTATTGCACAGCTGCAGCATGTGATGGGTTAGGTGTTTGCAAAAGGCTGGGGACTGCCTGTAAATGTATCAATTTATGTCCTGTCACGTGGTATGAGTGTGATTATAAATAGGGGTGTGTAAAAGCGGGAAGGGAGTCTATTCTTCAGGGTGATTCTTCTGGGTTCCTGAGGTTTCACAGTGCCAGCCACATGGGGGTACCTTCAACCCTTAATTGGGGCTCTCTCCTCTCTCATCTATGTTCCAGAGATGAGAGAGGAGTGAGCCCCAATTGAAGAGAAAGAGAGAGCGTGAGCAAGAAGCACGTGCTACTTCCAAGAGCTAGTGCAGAGGTTCTCATTCATTTTTCCTATGTGGCCATCCGGATCTAGTGGATTACTAGGTAGAGGTACATCCATTTGTCTTTCACACCCAGCCGTTCTGAAGTCTGGGATCATCGAGTGGAGGTACTTTCAAGTCTGTCTAATACCTGCACTGCAAATCATTGTCATTTGTGCCTTGTATACAAGAAGTTGTTCCAGTAAAGTTTTGCTAGGCCCTGACCGTTCCCAGGGACCAGAGGTACGTTACTTCTGTCTGCGGCTCCATTTATTTACCGCCAAGGGTCATACCGGTGGGTAATGGAATGGTGGCATTACCCATGACATTTACTATCCATGTTCTCCAGTTTATTGGGCATCCCTATCCTAGGGGTGTCTGGAAGGGGCCCAGCGCTGCCCTGGCCGAGGCTACGTGCGTCCCTCAGGGATGGAGCATGGCAAGTGCCGCCGTGACAAGCCAGCATCTTGCCCTCCCAGCTCCTCAACGTACACCCTGTGTTCGGGGTCACCCTATGGGATGCTGCAGCTGTACATCCAAGTGGAAGAATGTATCAAGTGGGGACCACAAGGCTCTGTCCTAGGCCCAGTGTTGGTCAATATTGTTATAAATGATCTGGAGGAGGAAATTGTGGGAAACTGATCAAATTTGCCGATGACACAAGGCTAGGGGGGATAGCTAACACTAGGGAAGAGAGAGAGGATTCAAACAGATCTAGAAAAGCTTGAACAGTGGGCGGTGACTAACAGAATGGGATTTAACAAAGAATATGATACAATCCATTTTTTTCTGTGGGTCGGTACGATTACAATGATACCAAAATTCTTACTTTTTTTTTTAGGTTTTTCCACTTTTCTGCAATAAAAACCCTTTTTTTGGAAATCTTTTTTTTTTCTAAATCGCTGCATTCAAAGTCCTATAACTTTTTTATTTTTTCATGGACGGAGCTCTATAAGGGCTTATTTTTTGCGAGACGAGCTGTGGTTTTTATTGGTACCATTTTGGGGAATATACAACTTTTTTTTATTGCATTTTTTGGGAGGCAAAATGCTAAAAATTAGCATTTTGCCTTTGTTTTTTAGCGGTTTCTTTAACACTTTTTGCCATGCAGAATAAAAAGCATGTTTAGCTTATTGTACGCATTTTTAATTTTTTTTTAACTTTTTTAATGCTAATACGAGAAAAAAGCATAAGAAAAGGTTTTTTCTAACTTTTTTTGTACATTTTTATAATTAGAGATGAGCGAGGACCAAAATGCGATGCTCGAGGGTTCGTTTCCACTAACGAACCCCATTGAAGTCAATGGGCGACCCGAGCAATTTTGTATATCGCCGATGCTCCACTAAGGTTTTCATTTGGCAAATCTGGGCAATTCAAGAAAGTGATGGGAACGACACAGCAACGGATAGTGCCCCCCCTTCCCAACAACTTTTACTTCTGAAAAACCCTCATTAGCAAAGCATAACTTAGCTAAGCACCACACTACCTCCAACAAAGCACAATCACTGCCTGCATGACACTCCGCTGCCACTTCTCCTGGGTTACATGCTGCCCAACCCCCCCGCACGACCCAGTGTCCACAGCGCACACCAAACTGTCCCTGCGCAGCCTTCAGCTGCACTCATGCCACACGCTGGCCTCATAGCCACACCACCCTCATGTCTATTTATAAGTGCGTCTGCCATGAGGAAGAACCACAGGCACACACTGCAGAGGGTTGGCACAGCCAGGCAGTGACCCTCTTTAAAAGGGGCGGGGCGATAGCCCACAATGCTGTACAGAAGCAATGAGAACTCCAATCCTGTGCCACTTCCATCAGGAGCTGCACACGTGGGCATAGCAATGGGGAACCCATGTGCCACACACTATTCATTCTGTCAAGGTGTCTGCATGCCCCAGTTAGACCAGGGTTTTTTATAAATAGTCACAGGCAGGTACAACTCCGCAATGGGAATTCCTGGTGCACCCACAGGGTACACCCACGCTGTACATAAATGTATCCCATTGCAGTGCCCTGGACAGCAGAGCTAACGTCAGATTAAATGCAGGTGGGCTTCGGCCCACACTGCATGCCCCAGTCACACTGGGGTTTTTTATAAGTAGACACAGGCAGGTACAACTCCCTATTGTGAAGTCCCTGTGGACCCACAGCATGGGTGGCTCCCTGGAACCCACCGGCTGTACATAAATGTATCCCATTGCAGTGCCCAGCACAGCTGAGGTAACGTCAGGTTTAATGCAGGTGGGCTTTGGCCCACACTGCATGCCCCAGTCAGACTGGGGTTCTTTAGAAGAGGACACATGCAGTTACAACTCCGTGTGGACCGACAGCATGGGTGGGTCCCAGGAAGCCACCGGCGGTACATAAATATATCCCATTGCAGTGCCCATCACAGCTGAGGTAACATCCGATTAAATGCAGGTGGTCTTCGGCCCACACTGCATGCCCCAGTCTGACCGGGGTTTTTAATACATAGACACTGGCAAGTACAAATCCCTATTGTGAAGTCCCTGTGGACCCACAGCATGGGTGGCTCCCTGGAACCCACCGGCGGTACATAAATAAATCCCATTGTATTGCCCATCACAGCTGAGGTAATGTCATGTTTAATGCAGGTGGGCTTCGGCCCACACTGCATGCCCCAGTCAGACTGGGGTTCTTTAGAAGTGGACACTTGCAGTTACAACTCCGTGTGGACCGACAGCATGGGTGGGTCCCAGGAAGCCACCGGCGATACATAAATATATCCCATTGCATTGCCCATCACAGCTGAGGTAACGTCAGGTTTAATGTACGTCGGCTTCGGCTCACACTGCATGCCCCAGTCAGACTGGGGTTCTTTAGAAGTGGACACATGCAGTTACAACTCCGTGTGGACCGACAGCATGGGTGGCTCCCTGGAACCCACCGGCGGTACATAAATATATCCCATTGCAGTGCCCAGCACAGCTGATGTAACGTCAGCTTTAATGCAGGTGGGCTAAAAATTACTAAGATTACAATGTAGGCGAGGGCCCAAAAAAATTGGTGTACCAACAGTGTAAATGTACCTCAGAAAAATTGCCCATGCCCAACCAAGAGGGCAGGTGAAACCCATTAATCGCTTTGGTTAATGTGGCTTAATTGGTAACTAGGCCTGTAGGCAGCCCAGTTAAAATAAAAATTGGTTCAGGTGCAAGTTTCAACGCTTTAATAAGAATTGAAACGTATAAACATTGTTTACAAAAATTATATGACTGAGCCTTGTGGGCCTAAGAAAAATTGCCCATTCGGCGTGATTACGTGAGGTTTCAGGAGGAGGAGCAGGAGGAGGAGGATGAATATAATACACAGATTGATGAAGCTAAAAGGTCCCCGTTTTTGATGGTGATAGAGAACGATGCTTCCATCCGCGGGTGCAGCCTACGCATTGTTTAGGTATCGCTGCTGTCCGCTGGTGGAGAAGAGAACTCTGGGGAAATCCAGGCTTTGTTCATCTTTATGATTGTAAGCCTGTCGGCACTGTCGGTTGACAGGCGGGTACGCTTATCCCTGATTATTCTCCCAGCCGCACTAAACACCCTCTCTGACAAGACGCTAGCCGCAGGACAAGCAAGCACCTCCAGGGCATAGAGCGAGTTCAGGCCACGTGTCCAGCTTCGACACCCAGTAGTTCTAGGGGGCAGAGGCGTCACGGAGGACGGCTGTGCGATCGGCTACATACTCCCTCACCATCCTTTTACAGTGCTCCCGCCGACTCAGCCTTGACTGGGGAGCGGTGACACAGTCTTGCTGGGGAGCCATAAAGCTGGTAAAGGCCTTGGATAGTGTTCCCCATCAGTTTGTCCGCCAGGGTCCTGTGGTATAGCATCACTCTCGAAGCCCTTTCCTCTTCAGGTATGAGAGTGGAAAGGTTCTCCTTATACCATGGGTTGAGCAGTGTGTACACCCAGTAATCCATAGTGGCCAGAATGCGTGTAACGCGAGGGTCATGAGAAAGGCATCCTAACATGAAGTCAGCCATGTGTGCCAGGGTACCTGTACGCAACACATGGCTGTCCTCACTAGGAAGATCACTTTCAGGATCCTCCTCCTCCTCCTCCTCAGGCCATACACGCTGAAAAGATGACAGGCAAGCAGCATGGGTACCCTCAGCAGTGGGCCAAGCTGTCTCTTCCCCCTCCTCCTCATGCTCCTCCCCCTCCTCCTCAACGCGCTGAGATATAGACATGAGGGTGCTCTGACTATCCAGCGGCATACTGTCTTCCCCCGCCTCCGTTTCCGAGTGCAAAGCATCTGCCTTTATGCTTTGCAGGGAACTTCTCAAGAGGCATAGCAGAGGAATGGTGACACTAATGATTGCAGCATCGCCGCTCACCTTCTGGGTAGACTCCTCAAAGTTTCCAAGGACCTGGCAGATGTCTCCCAACCAGGCCCACTCTTCTGTAAAGAATTGAGGAGGCTGACTCCCACTACGCCGCACATGTTGGAGTTGGTATTCCACTATAGCTCTACGCTGCTCATAGAGCCTGGCCAACATGTGGAGCATAGAGTTCCACCGTGTGGGCACGTCGCAGAGCAGTCGGTGCACTGGCAGATTAAGCCGATGTTGCAGGGTCCGCAGGGTGGCAGTGTCCGTCTTGGACTTGCGGAAATGTGCACTGAACCGGCGCACCTTTCCGAGCAGGTCTGACAAGCGTGGGTAGCTTTTCAGAAAGCGCTGAACCACCAAATTTAAGACGTGGGCCAGGCATGGCACGTGAGTAAGGCTGCCGAGCTGCAGAGCCGCCACCAGGTTACGGCCGTTGTCACACACGACCATGCCCGGTTGGAGGCTGAGCGGCGAAAGCCAGCGGTCGGTCTGCTCTGTCAGACCCTGCAGCAGTTCGTGGTCCGTGTGCCTCTTCTCTCCTAAGCTGAGTAGTTTCAGCACGGCCTGCTGGCGCTTGCCCACCGCTGTGCTGCCACCCCACGCGACACCGACTGGTGGCGACGTGCTGCTGCTGACACATCTTGATTGCGAGACAGAGGTTGCGTAGGAGGAGGAGGAGGGTGGTTTAGTGGAGGAAGCATACACCGCCGCAGATACCAGCACCGAGCTGGGGCCTGCAATTCTGGGAGTGGGTAGGACGTGAGCGGTCCCAGGCTCTGACTCTGTCCCAGCCTCCACTAAATTCACCCAATGTGCCGTCAGGGAGATATAGTGGCCCTGCCCGCCTGTGCTTGTCCACGTGTCCGTTGTTAAGTGGACCTTGCCAGTAACCGCATTGGTGAGGGCGCGTACAATGTTGCGGGAGACGTGGTCGTGCAGGGCTGGGACGGCACATCGGGAAAAGAGGTGGCGACTGGGAACCGAGTAGCGCGGGGCCGCTGCCATCATGTTTTTGAAAGCCTCCGTTTCCATAACCCTATACGGCAGCATCTCCAGGCTGATCAATTTGGCTATGTGCACGTTTAACACTTGAGCGTGCGGGTGCGTGACTGCGTACTTGAGCTTGCGCTCAAACACTTGCGCTAGCGACGGCTGGACGGTGCGCTGAGAGACATTGCTGGATGGGGCCGAGGACAGCGGAGGTGAGCGTGTGGGTGCAGGCCGGGAGACGGTCGTGCCTGTATCCTGAGAGGGGGGCTGGATCTCAGTGGCAGGTTGGGGCACAGGGGGAGAGGCAGTGGTGCAAACCGGAGGCGGTGAACGGCCTTCGTCCCACCTTGTGGGGTGCTTGGCCATCATATGTCTGCGCATGCTGGTGGTGGTGAGGCTGGTGGTGGTGGCTCCACGGCTGATCTTGGTGCGACAAACCTTGCACACCACAGTTCGTCGGTCGTCTGCACTCTCAGTGAAAAACTGCCAGACCTTTGAGCTCCTCGGCCTCTGCAGGGTGGCATGGCGCGAGGGGGCGCTTTGGGAAACAGTTGGTGGATTATTCGGTCTGGCCCTGCCTCTACCCCTGGCCACCGCACTGCCTTTTCCAACCTGCCCTGCTGCTGCACTTGCCTCCCCCTCTGAAAACCTGTCCTCAGTAGGCTTAGCAAACCAGGTGGGGTCAGTCACCTCATCGTCCAGCGGCTCTTCCTCCGAATCCTCTGTGCGCTCCTCCCTCGGACTTACTGCCCTTACTACTACCTCACTGATAGACAACTGTGTCTCATCATCATCGTCCTCCTCACCCACTGAAAGCTCTTGAGACAGTTGCCGGAAGTCCCCAGCCTCATTCCCCGGACCCTGGGAACTTTCCAAAGGTTGGGCATCGGTCACGACAAACTCCTCCGGTGGGAGAGGAACCATTGCTGCCCATTCTGGGCAGGGGCCCGAGAACAGTTCCTGGGAGTCTGTCTGCTCCTCAGAATGTGTCATTGTAATGGAGTGAGGAGGCTGGG
Source organism: Eleutherodactylus coqui (assembly GCF_035609145.1). Lineage (NCBI taxonomy): Eukaryota > Metazoa > Chordata > Amphibia > Anura > Eleutherodactylidae > Eleutherodactylus > Eleutherodactylus coqui. The sequence goes on along the minus strand of NW_027101939.1, from coordinate 234,905 downwards.
AGGAAGGAGGAGCAGCAGCCAGAGGATTCAGAGTAGCAGCAGTGGACGGCGTAGAAGTCTGGGTGGTCGATAGATTGCTGGATGCACTTTCTGCCATCCACGACAGGACCTGCTCACACTGCTCATTTTCTAATAAAGGTCTACCGCGTGGACCCATTAATTGTGAGATGAAACTGGGGACCCCTAAAACTTGCCTCTCTCCTAATCCCGCAGCAGTCGGCTGCGATACACCTGGATCAGGAGCTCAGCCTGTGCCCACACCCTGACTTGGGCATCCGCGTCCTCGCCCGCATCCATGTCCTCTAGGCCTACCCCTACCCCTCAGCATGGTGTATTACGACTAGAGCAGAAACAGAACGCTGTAATTAAATGTGCCGCTTATTGGCCTGTGGTTGGAGGCTGACTTCGCTTACGGAACGCACAGCAGAGCCAGGAAACAATTTTGCGCACGTCTGTAGTGAGACGTAGGTGCGTATCACTGAGCTAGTGGAATTCACAGCTCAGAAGCAGTCAAGTGGCCAAAGGCCAGTAGTAGGCCTTAAGTATTTTGCTTCTATTTTTTTAAATGCTGAGCTGATACAGCAGACAGATACTGTAGGCAGCGTATAATATTATGTATACTGTTTCCCTCTGGTGGGATGACGGCGGTGATGTAACGGAGACAGCAGAGGTAGGAAACAATTTTGCACAAGCCTGCTGTAACGCTTAGCTGCGTATTAATTAGGACTACTACCCCCAGCAGACAGATACTGTAGGCAGCGTATAATATTATGTATACTGTTTCCCTCTGGCGGGATGACGGCGGTGATGTAACTGAGACAGCAGATCCAGGAAACAATTTTGCGCAAGCCTGCTGTAACGCTTAGCTGTGTATTAATTAGGACTACTACCCCCAGCAGACAGATACTGTAGGCAGCGTATAATATTATGTATACTGTTTCCCTCTGGCGGGATGACGGCGGTGATGTAACTGAGACAGCAGAGCCAGGAAACAATTTTGCGCAAGCCTGCTGTAACGCTTAGCTGCGTATTAATTAGGACTACTACCGCCAGCAGACACGCAGTTAACTGTACACGGTCACAGGCAGTCCAAATATAGTATTTTTCCCCAATTTTTTTTAAAAAGCCCACTGCCTATATAGCCTGTATATCTCTTTCCCTGCCTCACCAGTACTGGCCCTATACTCTGTGCAATGACTGCAGACTGAGGACACAATGCTCTGCACGGCCGATATACCAAAAAAACAAAATGTGCAACACTGCAAAAAGCAGCCTCCACAGTACTGCACACGGTTAGATGTGACCCTAAGAAGGACCGTTGGGGTTCTTGAAGCCAAAAATACTCCTAACGCTCTACCTATAGCAGCTCCGGCACCAGCAGCACTTTCCCTGATCTCTGTCAGAACGCATCTGTGGCGAGCCGCGGGAGGGGCCGATTTATATACTCGGGTGACACCTGATCTCCCCAGCCACTCACTGCAGGGGGGTGGTATAGGGCTTGAACGTCGCAGGGGGAAGTTGTAATGCCTTCCCTGTCTTTCAATTGGCCAGAAAAGCGCGATAACGTCTCAGAGATGAAAGTGAAAGTAACTCGAACATCGCGTGGTACTCGTCACGAGTAACGAGCATCTCGAACACCCTAATACTCGAACGAGCATCAAGCTCGGACGAGCACGCTCGCTCATCTCTATTTATAATCCTTTTTTTACACTCTGTGGGACTTAAAGCGCAGCACTTCTGTTCTGCCATGTCTTATCGCTTATACAGCAATCATAGGTGCTGGCAACACAGGACGCCGATATATCACGATTATATCGCGAGAGCCCAGCAAGTTCACAGAGGTAGCGCACTCCCTCTGTGAACCCTTCCCATGCCGCGATCTACATAGATTGTGGCAGGAAGGGGTTAACAGCGGGGGGGGGGGGGCGCATCTCTGATGCACCCCCGCTGCTGCAGAGGGAGGCCGGCTATGACTGACAGCCGGCTCCCGCTGCAGGACAGCATGAGATCTGTCATGATCTTGCACTATCCCTATGACGTAAGGGTACGTCATTTTGCGGGAACTAGCCTGCGCCCATGACGTACTCTTACGTCATGGAGAGGAAAGGGGTTAATACGGTTTGGCACATCTGGGCGGTCAGGATTTTTCATGGCTTCATATGAATAGAGTTTTCATTAGGGACCGTTGCCATGAAGATATTCTCCCCGTACTCATTAGCAATGTAATATCTTCTGGCTTCACTGATAATCAAAACAGGTACTCATGCAGAATAATGGATGGAGACATGGGTTGGCCCGGCGGAGGTAGAAGATCCCTCTGTTGTGTTTTCGGTGGGTTGTCAGGGCAATAGGACGCCAGATACAGGCGTCCTGCTTGGCCATTCAGGAGCTCTGAGGGTGAATCGGCGGGTAGCGGCTATCAGGAGCTCTGGAGCTTGCCATTTAGGAGCTCTAGTGGTGAATCAGCCACAGCGGGGAGCCGGCTCGGCCACAGCGGGAGTCAGCCTTGTTGAATCAGTGGGCAGCGGCTATCAACGTGGGTGAATCAGCCACAGCGGGAGCGGGCTCGGCCTCCCGCTGTATCTGCAGGGGTGAATCAGTGGGTTGTTATGGCAACAGGATTGCAGATACAGGCATTGCCATTCAGGAGCTCTGACAGCGAGAGCCAGCTTGGCCTCCCACTATATCAGCGGGGGTGCATTGGAGCAACAACCCTCACTGTTAACCCCTTACATGCCATGATCAATGTAGATTGCGGTGTGTAAAGGGTTTACAAAGGGAGTGTGCTCTCTCAGTGACGTATACACCCACGTGATATAATCACGGAGAGCGATGAGTTGCCATGGCAACAGGACGCTACATAAAGGCATCCTGCTTTGCCATTGCCTACATAAATAGAGTAAAAAAACCCACAAGAAACAGGAAAAAAATAAATATTTAAATATTTTCTCCTATTTGCATGAAACACATTTAAGCAAAACCACACATATGTGGTATCGCCGCGTCCGTAACGACCAGTGCTATAAATTGAGCATACTAATTATCCTGTTCAGCAAAAAGCAGGGGCAAAAACAAGGCAAAGTGCTTATTTTAATCATTTTACATCCAAAGAACTGCAATAAAAACGACCAGGAAAGCCATATATACCCCAAAACGGTGCAAAAACAAGCCCTCACAGAGCGCCAGCCGTGGAGAAATAAAGAACGTATGCGACTAATTGTGATGATAGCAGCTATTAATCAGGACCCTCCAGGGACAAAAACAGTGCAGAAAAACAAAAGAAACTAAGAAAGTATATACATAACTCCTAAAAACAAAAGGGAAAAAACTACAAAATCATAATGTTTTTGGCATCGTTGTAACCGACCCCAGAAAAATGTATTGTCATTAATGGTGCCTGACCGACGCTAGAAAAAGGGAAAACCCGCGGCCGGACTGAGGCGTCCTCCCCAGACATAATGTGTGATTGTTGTCAGCAAGTAGCCGAGTCATCCAGGAGATAGTGGCTACAAACATACATGATGTTACAGCAGCCTTCAGGGATCGCGCCCTTCGTCAGGCTGATGAATGAAACTAGTTAGGACGGCACATAGTTATAACATACGGGGGGGGGGGGGCACGTTCCTCTAGATCTACAGAAACGTTCACACGCACGATACATAATATGCACCCATTTATATTTGTACTACTTTGGGGTACATATGGCTTTCCTGGTCGCTTTCATTGCGCTGTTTTGGAGGTGAATGATTAAAATAAGCGCTTTGCTTCGTTTTTTTCATGTTTTTTGTGGCACAGGATAATTAGTGTGCTTAAATTATTGTACTGGTCATTACGGACGCGGTGATACCACATATGCGCGGTTTTACTTAAATGTTTAATGTGTTTCATGCAAACAGTAAAAGGGTTTTTTTAATATTTTGTTTTCCTCTGTTTCTTGTGGGGTTTTTACACAATTTATGTAGGCGTCCTGTTGCCATGGCAACCCATCGGTCCTCTACATTGATTGCGGCATTAAGGGGTTAACAGTAGGGGTTGCTGCTCCAATGCCCCCCCACTGATACAGCAGGAGGCCGAGCTGGCTCCCACTTTCAGAGCTCCTGAATGGTAATGCAGGACGCCTGCATCTAGCGTCCTGTTGCCATGACAACCCGCCAATTCAACACCACTGATACAACAGTTGTGCATTGTAGAAACAAGACGCACCGAAAGATGGTGGAATGCCATTTTTTTTTCATTTGACTCCACTTAGAATTTTGTAAAAGTTTTTCAGTGCATTACATGATACAATAAATAGCACCAGTGAAAAATACAGCAACGTCCCGCAAAAAACAACAACAAGCCCTCATACAGTGACGGCGATGGGTAAATAAAGGAGGTATGATTTGTTAAAAGGGGGGAGGAAAAAACGAAAAGGGGAGAAAAAAAAAGGGTCCGCATTATTAAGGGGTTAAACAATGTACTTTCCTCTCTGGGTAAAAGGAGAAAGGTGTTTTTATTTTTTTATAATTTTTTTCCTATTTTTTTAAAACTTTTTAAAATTTTTTGTCCCTGTAGTGGACTGCCACAGAGACCCATCAAGGCCCCCTGATGACATTGCGGGGGTCCGACAGTGTCAGCACTTTGCATGCTGTGGTCGCATAGACTGCAGCATGTAAAGGGTTAACACAGTAGCAATCGGAGGTTTTCTCCATTCTCTGCTGTAAGAGCTGGTGCCTGGCTCTCCTCTGACAGCTGATCACCAACTTTCTTCTGACAAGCCGATGGTCTCCGTGGCAACCTGTAAACAAAGAAGTGCAGGAGTTTAAAAAAAGATGCGGGAAGTTGCCGGCAGATCGGTAATATCTTCCTGCTTCTTTTTTTAAAGCCCTGCACTGTTCTGTGTGAGTCGGGGCAGGCAGAGCACACTGCCACAGCTTATGGCATTGTGCTCTGCAGGTCCCATAGTGAAACATAGCCCGGAAATCTTCTGGCCTATATCACTATGAGAGGTGGAGCTCACCCCGAAATATTTCCGGGCGTGCCACTCAGGGGTTAATCAAAAAAATTTTTTTTATTTATAAAAGACCTTCTGATGGTTCCTGCAGGGCTGTTGCTGAACTTGAGGACCACAATGTAACATGAAGAGGGGAGCTCCTAAAGGGAAAATAAAAATAATTGCCGTAAAACAAAATAAACATTAAAAAAAACACATAAATACTAATAAAGCAGGATGCTGCCAATTTCATGGTTTATGGGATGTCCTTAAAGGGAACCTGACATCGTTATAGGGCTCAAAGTTCATAGAACAGGGGGAAGGAACGTTTTATATTCACCGAATGGCCCGTTGCTGCACTATGTCCCAACTTTCCAGAGACTAAGCTATCTATATCACCATGTCCCACAGTGGCCTCCATAGTAATAGTGACTCCTCCCACAGAGGCCTCAGTAGTAATAGTGTCCCCCCACAGTGGCCTCAGTAGTAATAGTGTCTCCCCACAGTGGCCTCAGTAGTAATAGTGCCCCCCCCCCACAGTGGCCTCAGAAGTAATTGTGTCTCCCCCACCGTGGCCTCAGTAGTAATAGTCTCCCCCCCCCCCCCCTACAGTGGCCTCAGTAGAAATAGTGTCATCCCCACAGTGACCTCAGTAGAAATATTGGCTCCAGTAGTAAGTGACCCCCACAGTGGTCTCAGTAGTAATAGTGACCCCCACAGTGGCATCAGTAGTAATAGTGACCCCCCCATAGTGGCCTCCATAGTAATATTGAGCCCTCCCACAGTGCCCTCAGTAGTAATAGTGCCCCCCCCCACAGTGGCCTCAGTAGTAATAGTGACCCCCCCATAGTGGCCTCCATAGTAATATTTTTTATTTATCCATTGAAGTAGCTGTATGAGGGTTTGTTGTTTGGGGCGAGTTGTATTCTAACGGTACTATTTCATGTACCATATAAAGTACTGAAAAAGTTTAAAAAAATTGTATGTGAAGAGAAATGGAAAAAAAATAGAGATGAGCGAACGTGTTCTTAACGAGTACTTACGCACCCGAACACCGGCTTTTCCGAGGACTTCAGTGTTCGCGCGTAAAGATTCGGGGGGCGCCGGGGGGCGGGGAGAGGTGCGGCGGCGCGGGCGGCAGCAGCGGGGAACAGGGGGGAGCCCTCTCTCTCTCCCTCTCCCCCCCACTCCCCGCCGCACCCCCCCGTGCTGCCACGGCGACCCCCGAACTCTTTTCGCCCGAGCACGGAAGTCCTCGCAAAGTTCGGTGTTCGGGCGAAAAGGGGCGGGGCTGAACACGTTCGCTCATCTCTAAAAAAAAACAAACAACTAAATTTCGCGATCTTTTGGTGAGTCTTGTTTCTACGGCGCACAAACGGCAACAAAGATGACCTGATAACGTTATTCTGTGGGGCAGTACGATTACTACCATACCAAACTTGTAGAGTTTTTTGCTGTAATTTTATTTGTTTCAAACATTTTTAATTTGTTGAAATTATTTTCTGCCGGCATCTTCTGCCGCCATAACTTTATTCTTCCATCGACAGTTGTGTGAGGGCTAGTTTTTTTTGCGGGACATCCTGTAGTTTCCGTTGGTCCCACTCTGCAATACGTACGACTTTATGATTGCTTTTTATTACATTGGAGATGTGATGAGCAAAAAAGCACAATTCTGGCGTTCTTTATTTTCTTTTCCGGATGACGTTCACCGTGCGGGGTAAATAACGCGTAACTCTGACAGATGAGACTGTTACAGACGCAGCAGTACCAAATATGTATTTCTGTTTTACTATTTGGATTCTTTTATCTTAAATATGGCAAAAGGTTTTTTTTAAACTTACTACCTTTCCTTTTTTAATAATTAGTAACATTTTTAGACTTATTTTTACTTTTATTTTAGTCCCCAGACTTTTCATAAATTAAGCGAAGCAAAATATTTCTTTCCTTATCTTTAAAAGTTTAAATCACAACACAATCAGTACAAATATAGTTCTACAACAACAGGTGCCGTACAGCAAAGATGGGGAGCGATCTGCAGAACTCCAAACTGCAGAAGGAGGCAGCGCGGTCATTAACCATAAACATAGAAGCAAATTGGGTAGACAGCAGCACTCACTTGACAAAGACTCGTTTGTAGAGTCGAAACGTCGCATTTTGTGTGCAGAGGAGGTACAACTGCTGTTGTATTCTTATGAATGCATATAAATTATTCGCACTAAAACCTGCTGCCTGACTTTTTTACTGCTATGGTATTAACCATAAACAGTCGGTAACCACATAACTCACTAATGAGCCACAGCTACGTGCAGCTTTCAGCCGCACAGTGGTCATGTGATTTACAGGACTGGAAACTTGCAACTGATTTTTTGTGCGACTTCTCCAGCATTTATAGCAGCAGCAAAGTGGATGAGATCTGAAAATGTCATCATAGAATGTTAGAGTTGGAAGGGTCCTCCCAGTCATCTGGTCCAACCCTCTGCTCAGTGCAGGATTTACTAAATCATCCCAGACAGATATTTGTCCAGCCTTTGTTTAGGCACTTCCATTGAAGGAGAACTCCCCACCTCCTGTGGTAACCTGTTCCACTCACTGATCCCCCTCACTATCTAATATCTAATCTGTCTCCTCCCATTCAGTTTCATCCCATTGCTTCTAGTCATTACTTGTGCAGATGAGAATAGGGTTGATTCCTCTGCACTTTGACAGCCCTTCAAATATTTGTAGACAGCTATTAAGTCTCCTCTCAGCCTTCTCTTCTGCTAAAGATTCCCAGATCCTTTAACCGTTCCTCATAAGACATGATTTGAAGACCGCTCACCATCTTGGTAACTCTTCTCTGAACTTGCTCCAGTTTGTCTATGTCTTTTATAAAGTGGGGTGCCCAGAACTGGACCCAGTATTCCAGATGAGGTCTGACTAAGGAAGAGTAGAGGGGGACAATGACCTCACGTGATCTAGACTCTATGCTTCTCTTACACACCAGCACTGGACACAGTATTCCAGATGAGGTCTGACTAAGGAAGTGTAGAGGGGGATAATGACCTCACGTGATCTAGACTCTATGTTTCTCTTAATTCATCGCAGAATTGTGTTTGCCTTTTTGGCTGCTGCATCACATTGTTGACTCATGTTCAGTCTATGATCTATTAGTATACCCAAGTCTTTTTCATATGTGCTGCTTAGCCCAATTCCTCCCATTCTGTAGGTTCTTTCTTCATTTTTCTTGCCCAGATGTAGGACTTTGCTTTTCTCCTTGTTAAATGCCATTCTGTTAGTAGCTGACCACTGTTCAAGCTTTTCTAGATCTTTTTGTATACTCTCTCTATTCCCTAGTGTTAGCTATCCCTGCTAGCTTTGTGTCATCAGCAAATTTGATCAGTTTCCCATCAATTCCCTCCTCCAGATCAATTATAACAATGTTGAACAACACTGGGCCTAGGGCAGAGCCTTGTGGTACCCCACTTGATACATTCTTCCACTTGGATGTGCAGCCATTTATGACCAGTCTTTGAGTCTGATCACTTAGCCAGTTGTGAATCCACCTAACAGTTGCCTTGTCAATCCCAGATTTGGTCATTTTTTCAATACGTATGCTATGAGATACTTTGTCAAATGCTTTACTAAGTTCAAGATATAGTATATCCACCATATTTCCCTGATCAACCCAGTCGGTGATTTTGTCATAGAAGGAAATTAGATTTTTTTGGCATGACTTATTTGTTACAAACCCATGCTGGCTCTGGTTAGTTACTTCATTTTCATTCAAGTATTTGCATACATGCTGTTTAATAATTTGTTCAAAGATCTTTCCTGGTATAGAAGTAAGGCTCACAGGCCTGTAGTTTCCTGGATCCACCTTCTTCCCTTTTTTGAAGATAGGGAAAAGATTTGCCCTTTTCCAATCTTCTGGGACTTCTCCTGTGCTCCAGGAGTTTTGACTGACAATGGTGAGTGGTTCAGCAATCACCTACACTGATTCCTTCAGTATCCTAGGATGTAATTAATCAAGGCCTTGTGACTTGAATTCATTTAAGTTAGCTAAGTGTTTCCTCACCATCTCTCTGCTTGTAGATATCCTGCATTCTTTTATTCCCCCAATAGCACAGGGAAGATCAGTTGATGTTACATCTACTTTCTGAGAGAAAACAGATACAAAATAGCAATTTAGAAGTTGGCCTTCTCAACATCATTCTTAACCAATTCACCATTTTTATCTTGTAAACATCCAGTAGCATCTTTGCTTTTCTTTTGGTTTTGACCCCCAGAATCTTTACTGCTTTTGGCCTCTGTTGCAAGCCTCAATTCATTATAAGCTTTAGCTTTTCTGACACTTGCCCTACAGTTTCTGCAGACCACATTATATTCTTCTTCAGATATTTCCCCTTCTTTCCATTTGATAAACATATTTTTTTTTCCTTTTGTGTGCGTGTTCTACAGTTAGGGCCAGAAATATTTGGACAGTGACACAAGTTTTGTTATTTTAGCTGTTTACAAAAACATGTTCAGAAATACAATTATATATATAATATGGGCTGAAAGTGCACACTCCCAGCTGCAATATGAGAGTTTCCACATCCAAATCGGAGAAAGGGTTTAGGAATCATAGCTCTGTAATGCATAGCCTCCTCTTTTTCAAGGGACCAAAAGTAATTGGACAATGGACTCTAAGGGCTGCAATTAACTCAGAAGGCGTCTCCCTCGTTAACCTGTAATCAATTAAGTAGTTAAAAGGTCTGGGGTTGATTCCAGGTGTGTGGTTTTGGATTTGGAAGCTGTTGCTGTGACCAGACAACAAGCGGTCAAAGGAACTCTCAATTGAGGTGAAGCAGAACATCCTGAGGCTGAAAAAAAAGAAAAAATCCATCAGAGAGATAGCAGACATGCTTGGAGTAGCAAAATCAACAGTCGGGTACATTCTGAGAAAAAAGGAATTCACTGGTGAGCTTGGGAACTCAAAAAGGCCTGGGCGTCCACGGAAGACAACGGTGGTGGATGATCGCCGCATACTTTCTTTGGTGAAGAAGAACCCGTTCACAACATCAACTGAAGTCCAGAACACTTTCAGGGAAGTAGGTGTATCTGTCTCTAAGTCAACAGTAAAGAGAAGACTCCATGAAAGTAAATACAAAGGGTTCACATCTAGATGCAAACCATTCATCAATTCCAAAAATAGACAGGCCAGAGTTAAATTTGCTGAAAAACACCTCAAGAAGCCAGTCCAGTTCTGGAAAAGTATTCTATGGACAGATGAGACAAAGATCAACCTGTATCAGAATGATGGGAAGAAAAAAGTTTGGAGAAGAAAGGGAACGGCACATGATCCAAGGCACACCACATCCTCTGCAAAACATGGTGGAGGCAACGTGATGGCATGGGCATGCATGGCTTTCAATGGCACTGGGTCACTTGTGTTTATTGATGACATAACAGCAGACAAGAGTAGCCGGATGAATTCTGAAGTGTACCGGGATATACTTTCAGCCCAGATTCAGCCAAATGCTGCAAAGTTGATCGGACGGCACTTCACAGTACAGATGGACAATGACCCCAAGCATACAGCCAAAGCTACCCAGGAGTTCATGAGTGCAAAAAAGTGGAACATTCTGCAATGGCCAAGTCAATCACCAGATCTTAACCCAATTGAGCATGCATTTCACTTGCTCAAATCCAGACTTCAGACGGAAAGACCCACAAACAAGCAAGACCTGAAGGCTGCGGCTGTAAAGGCCTGTTAAAGCATTAAGAAGGAGGAAACCCAGCGTTTGGTGATGTCCATGGGTTCCAGACTTAAGGCAGTGATTGCCTCCAAAGGATTCGCAACAAAATATTGAAAAAAAATCTTTTGCTTGGGTTCTGTTTATTTGTCCAATTACTTTTGAGCTCCTAAAATGTGGAGTGTTTGTAAAGAAATGTGTACAATTCCTACATTTTCTATCAGATATTTTTGTTCAACCCTTTAAATTAAATGTTACAATCTGCACTTGAATTCTGTTGTAGAGGCTTCATTTCAAATCCAATGCGGTGGCATGCAGAGCCCAACTTGCGAAAATTGTGTTACTGTCCAAATATTTCTGGCCCTAACTGTATGTTCATCCATCCTGGTCTCTTTAAATGCTTCCCATTCTTCCTTCTTTTAGGGATTGTTAATGATTGTGCTTTGAGAATCTCATTTCACAATATTTCCGAACCTTCTTGGACATTTCTGTCCTTAAGAACATCCAGCCATTGGATTCTTCCTCTCCTCTTTCTGAGTCCATTAAATCTGGCTTTCTGAAATCCAACCTTGAGGTCTGAGTCTTCTCAGGTCTTCCTCCCCTTGTTATCCAACATCCAATGATAGCTTGATCACTGCCTCCTAAGGTCCCAGCCACCCTTACTTCCTTAATAGAGATGAGCAAGTATACTCGCTAAGGCTAACTACTCGAGCAAGTAGTGCCTTGGTCGAGTATCTGCCCGCTCGTGTCTAAAGATTCGGGTGCCGGCGGCGGGCGGGGAGTGGCGGGGAGGAACAGAGGGGAGATCCCTCTCTCCCTCTCTCCCCCTCTCCCCCTGCTCCCTGACGCAACTCACCTGTCACCCGCACCGACAGCCGAATCTTTAGACACGAGCGGGCAGATACTCGACTAAGGCACTACTCACTCGAGTAGTTAGCCTTAGTGAGTATGCTTGCTCATCTCTATTCCTTAACCATTCCCTCTCTGTTGGTAATAATTAGATGCAAGATAGCAGATCCCCTTGTTTTCTCCACTACGTTTAGATAAAGTTGTCAGCAAGAGCGGATAAGAATGTTGTTGGATCCATTACTGTTACCTGAGAGATTCCCAACAAATGTCTGGATGGGTAAAATCTCCCATGATCACTATGTTGGGCTTTTTTGAGAGCTTGGCCATCTGATGTAGATAGAGTTCCTCCACATCTTCTGCTTGTCCAGGCGGCCTATGGTAAATGCCTACAATGGTGTCCTTTCTGTTGTTCTCTCCTTGTATTCTTACCCAAACAGTTTCTACAGAACTCCCAGCTCTCAAGCTTGAATCGCTGTGGAGATGAATGTTTTCCTAACATACAACACCTCCCCTTTTATTAGGTCGGTTTCTTATAAATACATTGTATCCTTAAAGCCTTGTGTTCCAGGTAAAAGTAGTATTTATTTTCTGTACTGTGATATCATTGTGTGCCTTATGCTTGTGGTTCAAATAAATTTTATTGAATACAATTTTATCATGGTTATTTGCTCACATCTTGATCGACACTCAGAAAAAAGAGCAACTTTAACAATGTTAGTCTGCTTAACTTCTGCATAGACAGTTGTACATATGGAGAATAGAAAGGAAAAGGAGAGGGGAAAGACTGAGCGGATGGGATACTGAATCATGTAGATTGTTCGGGGGCTGTATGGAGTCCCCGCTCTTGTTAATTCGCTCCCAGTCGGACTCTCCCCATGGTGGTGGCTAAGGCTCGGGATTGGTTGATCAACCCGGACCTAGGTTAAATACTCGATAAGACTATTCCTTTCTTTCCAACTATATTAACTTAACTTATCTTATTCTAAGACGTACATAGGAGAAGGGGAGGGAGGGATGAGGGTAGAAAGGGGGGTGGGTGGGGAGGATAAAGGGATGGAGACGCGGTGCTTATAGACGAGCGAGACTGTAGCGATTGTTGTCCTGATACTCGTCGGGGTAGCGGTCGATCAACAATCAATTGATCCTTGTTCTATCCAATGTTTAAGGTCGTCTGATCCCCTGAAAGCGACCCACGGCTGCCATGTCTTATAGTACGTTTCCCACAATTTTGGCTCGTCTGCCCCCAGCTCGTCGAATCTCATGAGGGTGTGGAGCTCCTCCACTCACATACCTCTAGTCGGGGCAGTTGTGATGTGCCAGAGTCTTGGGATGAGTCTTCTCACTGCGATTATAAAGTGTTTTAGTAAGCTTGACTTAGCTACTCTCGTAGCACCTGGGAACAGGGAGAGCAAGGCAAGTTTAGGGGTCATAGTCACGTCTGAGCAACTGATATGATTATACAGGGTTGTCACTTCCTTCCAGAGGTCGGCCACTGGGTGGCACTCCCACCAGATGTGCATCATTGTGCCCCTGCTCACACTGCATCGCCAGCATGCCAGGGAGGACTGGAGAAAAATTCTCTGTAATTGGTCTGGGGTCCTATACCATCTTGAGACTATCTTGTAGTTAAGGTCCTGTACTTTGCCTGCTGTGGAGATCTTATGGGTAAGGGCCCAGATTTTGCTCCAGTCTTCCTCAGTGAGATTTTCACCCAGTTCCCCTTCCCATGTCTCTTTATATTTCGGGAACTCATCCTCCGTCTCCCGACTCAGCAACATTTTGTAGATCCTAGAGATCATGTGTCTCTGGTTTTGGTCTGACATGCAGAGTTGCTCGAACTCCGTGAGAGGCGCCGTCAGATTTACTCCCGGCGTCAGCGAGCCCACAAAGCCCCTCAGCTGAAGATATTGGAGCCAGGATTCTGGCCGTGGGGTGCTCTGGCCCACAATCTCGGTCAAGGGTTTCAGTCCCGTCTGTGTCACCACATCTCTCAGCCTTGGGATTGGGTCAGTAGGGAGGGATAGTAGTCCCTTTTGTCTTGTGGCTATTTCGAATAGAGGATTTGCTAAGAGTGATGTTAAAGGGCCTGGTACTGTGACTAATCTTAGTCGAGACACGAAGCTCACTCATGTGGTAAATAATTGGAGGCTGAAGGGGGGGATATTGGGGATAGACTTGACCCATTTGGGAGGAATCCAGTGGGCTCCGTATAACCCATCTACTTCACCTGAATGCTCTATATCTACCCAGAGCCTGAAACCCCATCCTTTGATGAAGTCTAGGGTGCAATTTGCTATGTTGGCCTTATGATATAGAGAAAAGTCTAGCAAGCCCAGGCCTCCCCTTTCTTTGTCCCTCGTCAACAGCGAATGTCGCAATCATGGCTTTTGGCCCCTTCAAACGAAGTTTGCGATTAGGGATCTGATTTTTAGGAAGAAAGATCTCGGGAGTCCTATTGGGATGGTTTGGCAAAGATATAGGAATTTGGGCATTATATCCATTTTAATCGCATTGATTCGTCCGTTCCAAGAAATGTATAAGGGATTCCATTTGCCCAGGGCTCTTTCCAAGTTCTCGACAAAGGGAATGAAGTTTAGTTTGTAGGCCTGAGAGGGATCTGCTGAAATGTTGGTTCCTAAGTATTTTATGTGTGAGTTGGCCCAGCGAAAGGGGAGCACTGACTCCAGGTGGGAGACCTCGACCTGCGGGAGTGAGACGTTCAGGGCTTCAGATTTTTGAGCGTTGATTTTGTAATTGTTTATTCTCCAGAATTTTTCGAATTCTTTAAGAAGCACAGGCATGCCGATTCGGGGATTGGATAAATAAAGTAGCAGATCATCTGCAAATAATGCCATTTTGTGCTCTGAGGTGTTTATCTTGAATCCTTTTATCGAGTCGTTGCTTCTAATCGAGTTAGCTAAAGCCTCCATAATTAAGATGTTTAAGAAGGGGGAGAGGGGACACCCCTGTCTCTTTCCATTGCTCACTCTGAAGGGGTCAGATAAGGACCCATTCACTCTAATTCTAGCTGTGGGGTCTTAATACAGCGCCATGATCCACTGGAGCATTCGAGGGCCCATTCCAATTTTTTTAAAGTGTGGCAGAGAGGAAGGTCCAACTCACCCTGTCGAATGCCTTCTCGCTGTCAATTGCCAGGAGGCACAGTGGGGTATTGGTGGATTTGGCTCTGGCTATTAAGGACATTGTCTTAATAGGTTGTCCCTTGCCTCTCTGCCTGGTACGAAGCCCACTTGCTCCAGATGGATCAGCCTGGGTATTAGATTCTGTAGTCTGTTTGCTATCAGTTTTGCAAACATCTTGACGTCTACATTTATTAATGAAATTGGTCTATAACTTCCGCAGGCCGAGGGGTCCTTCCCTGGTTTGAGAATGATTGAGATGTGCGCCTGTAGTGCCTGTTTGGGGAACGGGTGTCCTCTATTTACTGTGTTGAATGCATCTAGTGCTATTGGGGCCAGTTCTTCTATGAACGGTTTATAGAACCTGGCCGTATACCCATCTGGTCCTGGGCTTTTGTTGGTCTTTAAATTTTGGATTATGGCAGTCAATTCTTGTGGAGTAAAGTCTTGTTCTAATTCCTCCACCTCCGTTGGCGTCAAGCTCTTTGGGACATGTGGTAGTAGATATGCCTCTATCTCTTCGTCCCAGGGAGATGAGGGAGAAGGGGACTCTGCTGGGATATTGTAAAGTTTATTGTAGTAAGATTTGAATTCTTCTAATATGTCTTTGGTGCTGTGGGCTATGTGTCCTCTAGATGATTGAATTTTGGAGATATAAGTAAGTGGCAACCTGGAGTGGAGGGTTCTGGCCAGATGGCTTCCACATTTGTCTCCATATTCAAAGGACCCCTTCCTGAGCTTGTCCCTGAAGGTCAGGGAACGCTGATCTAGAATTTCTAGTATTTGTTGACGAATTGACGAAATCTCTGATCTCAGGACTTCGCTTTGCCGTCTTTTATTAGTGCTTTCCCTGTCCCTCAGAGAGGCCAACAGTCTCGTCAGGGTCGCTGATCTCTCTTTTTTAATTCTTGTCCCATGGGAAATTAATACCCCTCTCAGGATGCATTTGAGTGTTTCCCATTTTATTGGTGCTGGGGTCTGATCGGTTTAGTGAACCTCTTTGAATGTTTCTATTGCATTCCTGATTGCCGCAGTGCATAATGGGTCTCTTAGGAGATTATCATTGAGTCTCCAGGACTGGAGTCTTGGAGTGGTTCCCCATCCCGCTAAGCCTCCCAGGACCGGGACATGATCTGACCACAGTATGTCTCCGTGTGAGCATGAAGGGTAGCTGTCTAAAAGGCTGTGTGAGATCAGTAAGTAGTCTATCCTACAAAAAAGGGAGCAAAAGTGAGCCTGGTAACTACAGGCCAGTAAGTCTCACTTCAGTAACGGGAAAAATTTTTGAGGGGATTCTGAGAGACGCCATCGATGAGTACCTCAAGGAGATTAAGGGACTAACTCCTCACCAGCATGGATTCATGAAGGGTCGCTCATGTCAGACAAATCTGATCAGTTTCTACGATGAAGTAAGCTCTAAGCTGGACCAGGGAGAATCTATTGATCTTGTATATCTGGACTTCTCTAAAGCCTTTGACACCGTGCCACATAATAGGCTAATATACAAAATGAGGCAGCTCGGACTGGGCGAAAACGTGTGTAAGTGGGTAAAAAATTGGCTCAATGATAGAAAGCAGAGGGTGGTAATAAATGGCTCATACTCTGATTGGACCACAGTCGCTAGCGGGGTGCCACAGGGTTCATTACTAGGCCCCACTCTGTTCAACATATTTATCAATGACCTGATAGAGGGTCTGCACAGCAAAATATCAATATTTGCAGATGACACAAAATTATACAATATAATTAATGCAACGGAGGACAATGTACAGCTACAAACGGACCTGGATAAGCTGGGGGCTTGGGCAGAAAAATGGCAAATGAAGTTCAATGTTGAAAAATGTAAGACTATGCACATCGGCAGGAGGAACGGATGTCACCAATATTCACTTAATGGGGTACCACTAGGGAAAAGTGATATGGAAAAGGATCTGGGGGTATTAGTGGATAATAGACTAAACTGGAGTAACCAATGCCAGTCAGCTGCTGCAAAGGCAAATAAAGTCTTGGGGTGCATTAAAAGAGGTATAGGGGCGAAGGACGAGAACATTATCCTTCCATTATATAAGGCACTTGTCAGGCCTCACATGGAATACTGCGTACAATTCTGGACACCGGTGCTCAGGAAAGATGCCACAGTGCTTGAAGGGGTTCAAAGAAGGGCAACTAAACTAATACATGGAATGACGGGACTGGAATACCCAGAGAGGCTATCCAAATTGGGACTATTTACTCTAGAAAAAAGAAGGTTAAGAGGCGACCAAATAACCATGTATAAGTACATGAGGGGACAACACATGGATCTCTCCCGCGATCTGTTTACACCCAGGACCATGACGGTAACAAGAGGACATCCGCTACGATTAGAGGAAAGTAGGTTTTATCACCAACATAGAAGGGGATTCTTTACTGTAAGAGCAGTTAGACTGTGGAACTCTCTACCGGAGGAAGTGGTGATTGCAGAATCCATAGAGGAGTTTAAAAGGGGACTTGATGTCTTTCTGGAGAAGAAGGATATTACAGGATATAAATATTAGGTTAAGTGTCAATCCTGGTATATAGGCAGGTAGGAACTATTAAGGGTTGATCCAGGGAACAGTCTGATTGCCATTAGGGAGTCGGGAAGGAATTTTTCCCCCAAAAGGGCTAATTGGCTTCTGGCCCTGCGGTTTTTTGCCTTCCTCTGGATCAACAAAGTAGGATAGACAGGCTGGACTAGATGGAAATTGTCTTCATTCGGCCTTACATGCTATGTTACTATGTTACTATGTGGGCTGCTGAGTGGAAGGTGAAATCTCGGTCCTCTGGGTGCAATATTCTCCAGAGATCAACTAGCTGTAGTGTGTCAAATTTTTTCTTAAGTGTCCTGATTGCTGTTCGGGAGACGGAGGACTTACCCAATGAAGTGTCCATGGCGGGATCCATAACCAGGTTGAGATCGCCTCCCAGGATAATTTTCAACCCATCCGCGAATTTGGCAAGGATGTTTAACACTTTCAGTGCTTGGGGTACCTGGTTCTGATTAGGAAGATAAATATTTGCAAATGTAATTACTTTGCCTAGAATTTCTACCTTGAGAAAAATATATCTACCACCTTCATCGGTCAGTGAGTCAATTTGCTGGTTCTGGAGAGTCCTATGCAAAGCTATGGAGACCCTCCATGGCTTTCTCAGGGGGTCAGGGCTGTGCAGCCACGTGGTGTAGAACAAGGAGGAGCAGGCCTGCACACAGCCCACCTTGAAATGGGTTTCTTGTAATAGGGCCACCATCAACTTTTTTTGTGAAGATGGTAAAGGAGCTGCCTTCTCTTCTGTGGGCTGTTTAAGCCTATGTTGTTGAATGAACAAAATGTTAGATTCCCCATTTGGAGTTTATTGCAAGGATAGCTGTGTGCCTTTGTCTCCTCTCGATCGGGTTGTTGGGGGAAAGGGGGGACACATAAGGGAAGGAGGTGGATGGAAAACACATATGGGGATAACGCTTAACTGGGGTACAAACAGTATCTGTTGGGGTGACCCTACTGGTCCCCTTCAACTAACAGCCTGCCTAGATCAGGCAGAAATCGGCAGCTTTAATTAGCTGTCAGCCCTACGTGGGAGAGTGGAAGCCAAGGAGGGGTGGGCTCCTCCCACTTTCCAGCCCCTTGTATTTATTGTTTCCCAGTTTTTAGAAAACAGGACTGGTAATAATAGGAGTGGATGTTCCCAGACCCGGCCGGGTCAAACTTTGCCCCCCATCTGGTTGGATCTGGTGGCACGTTCCCCTAGCGGGGTGATGATTATGGAAGAGAGAAGGGGGGATAGCTAATGAGTGAGATAGAGGATTAGGTTAAAGTAAAGTCACAGGATGAGTTAAGATAAATATAAGGTCCATCGGATCATTCCGGGGGTTCGCTTCTGGTGTCGATCCTTTCTCCAAGCCTTGTATTCC
The DNA here is from genome assembly GCF_035609145.1 of Eleutherodactylus coqui. Classification (NCBI taxonomy): domain Eukaryota; kingdom Metazoa; phylum Chordata; class Amphibia; order Anura; family Eleutherodactylidae; genus Eleutherodactylus; species Eleutherodactylus coqui. Next base: position 216,299 of record NW_027101939.1, on the reverse strand, counting down.
AATCATGTGCATCATTCCACCAAGTTTCTGTGATGCCTATGACATCATATTTCTCTTCCTGTGTTCGGAGCTCCAATTCTCCTTGTTTGTTTCCCATGCTCTGTACATTTGTGTACAAACATGTTAGTTTGTGATTGGGGTCTCTTGCTCCTCTACTTGCCTTCTGAATCTTCTGTCTTTGTTCTTTCTTTCCATGTCTAATAGCGAGGGTCTCAAATGTATTATTTAGCTGTATATTTCACCGTGGAGAACCACAGAGATAGTAAAACGTAACTTTTATTGTTGGTGTAAATAAAAGACAAAACAAAATCTTAAAAACAATTATTTGTGTATATGTGCGTGATACTGTGATAGATACTACTATGCTAGCACACAAAGGAGAGGATCCGTTAGTTTAGCTATTAGTAACTCCTGGAGCCTATGTATTGTTAATCACAGAGATCTTATACAAAGATGTGTATTTATGATTTAAGATACACAGGCTCACTAGGACACAATTTCTTTATTCTCTCCCGTAGTAAGATGATACTTAAACTTATGGAGAGAATCGAATGAGATCTTTGTTTATTAGATACAGAACACACTCATAGATGCGCGTTATCCCAAATCATATACGCGTTGTCTTTTGTAATGTTATAGGTGCGTTTATTTTGTTTTATTCTATCTCTCTCATACTTGGATGGTGATTTATTCGTAGAGTGAGTAAAACAAAATCTTCATTAGGTATGGAAGAGGCACATCAACATATACGTGTTGTATTGGAAAATATACGCGTTATCTTCTTTTAAATTATGGGTGCACATAGTACTGCATGATGCACCCCTTTATATTCATGAGGTGTACTAATAGGTTCGAAGATGTTACTATATTCAGTAGTTTGAAATTGACGGGTTTCCGTCAATTGCACTTGTGGATATAATAGTGTTTTGTTACTACCGAATTAGAAAGAACGAGGGTGACAGATATTGTTGAATTTCAATTAGTCTGTCATTAACTAGGATGGTTTATAAATGACAGATTCCCATCTGATACTGTAGTGAGGGAGAGTGATACAACTCTCTAATCTAAAATGGAGCTCCCTTTGAATAATTGATCTATGTAGATCAAATAAAACTTTTGTCGGTTTCTGTCTGTGACTCGATGAGAGCATTCAATGTTGTAATGCTCTCAGAAGCTAATCTACCTAAGGAGGTTGCTTAGCTGCAGACTAAACCTGATACTAATCACATTAGGAGACGGCTATCAAGCTATTCTTCCTAAGTGACTTGTTTGGCTGCAAGCTAAAACTAGTACTATTCGTATTAGGAGATAGCTAAGGGGTCCATCAACGCGTTTCTGCTGCTATATAATCAGTAGCAGCGTCATCAGGATGGATACTGGCATACAGACAAAGTCAGAGAACTATGCAGCGCAGTGGCTGTCAGATAAATGAGCATAGATGGTAAGTCAACCCGATATAGGGGTTTATATTGCAAATACCACACCTCCCAGACAGGGGGATAGGTTGCTGTGCCTCCAATAGGCTTAGGAAAGCGTCGCACACCCTCCATTGAAGTCTCGCGATGTTTCGTGAGTTCGCGCATGCGCAATGGGGCCTAGACATTGAAGTGCCAATCATTTGCCAACCAGGCGGCCGGAGCCGTCCGGTGACGTGGCTATAGTTCATCGCTATAGCAACTACATAGCGCGAGGTTGCAGGGCAGCGATATGTGGAGGATCTGGTACATTTGCCCCCTGTTTATGGGCGTTTTTTTGGAAGTGAAAGCGCTGTAGTACAGAATAGTTGGAACCTCCAGTGTAATAATAATGCAGACATAGATAGATAGGATATTGCATTATAGTCCAATGGAATGAAATATTGGACAGCATGAAAAGACATAAGTGATGTTATTAATAAAGTGATACATTGAGGACATGTCTCATCAGTTGCTATATATATATATATCTCATACTCTTATGTTTTATATATTTTAATCCCCTCATCATGGAGTCAATAATCGGATACAGTGGGCTGATGTTATTAAAGCTAGATGGAAAATATTAATATCAAAAACTAGCCCCACTGGCCTTTATTTACATGAGTATTGAAATATATTTCTCTATAAGAGAAAGTTGATAATACAGTCGTTTAAGCAATTTTGATAGAGATAACATGTGTATCATTAATAAATAACTAGTCCTTATTCTTATATGTTTAGTCTCAGCATATTAACAATTTCAGAGGGATCTCAAATGAAGGAAGAAAAGGACTGACATTCATTCAAGCCTCTAGGGGTACAGGAATCAAGTCGATAAATCCATTGGATCTCTTTTTGTAGCAATCGTCGATCCCGATTGCCGCGTCTCCCATTATCTCTTAGAATTTCAAGACCTTGAAACTTAAAGGGGTTGTCTCGCGGCAAACATCAAAATTTAACATTAGCTCATTCCCCCTGTCACCCCCCTCGCATAAAATAGCATTTTAAAGCGGTTTTTAAACCGCTTGCTACTCACCGATCCGACGAAATATGAAGTTTTAAAAATCTTCTCCCTAAGATGGCCACCGGTCCTTTCCCAGGGATGCACTGCGTTTTTCTCCCATGGTGCACCGCGGGTCTTCTCCCATGGTGCACCATGGGTTCTGTGCGTTCCATTGCCGATTCCAGCCTCCTGATTGGCTGGAATCGGCACACGTGACGGGGCGGAGCTACGATGACGACGCGGTGACCAGCTCTCCGGCACGAGCGGCCCCATTCACCAAGCAGAAGTACGGACTGCGCAAGCGCGTCTAAAAACGCCAGAAGACATCAGAATTAGATAGAGCCATGGAGACGGGGATGCTAGCAACGGAGCAGGTAAGTGAATAACTTCTGTATGGCTCATATTTAATGCACGATGTACATTACAAAGTGCAATAATATGGCCATACAGAAGTGTATAACCCCACTTGCTTTCGCGAGACAACCCCTTTAAGGACATTCGGATCATTGCCATGATGTTCTTTTACATGTGTTGATAAACTCGTGTGTTCCCCTCGATCTACTTTACCGATGTGTGCCAACAGCCGACGGCGTAACTGTTGGGTGGTTTTTCCCATGTAGTCGAGGGGACATGGGCACGTTGCCTTATATACCACGTACTGGGACCTGCAATTGATGAACTCACGGATAGAATATTCTTTCCCGGTTGAAGAACTTCTAAAGGCGCTCCCTCTCTGAATAAATTTGCAAGCTTTACATCCTGCACATGGGTAGCAGCCTTTAGGTAAATCAGACGCTAACCAGGTTTTTTGTTGTGGATTTTGACTGAGGTGACTGTGTACCAACCGGTCACCCAGATTTCTCCCTCTCTCGAAGGTGATAAGAGGTCTCTCAGGTAAATATTCTACCAGGTCAATGTCGCGGCGCAATATATGCCAATATTTCTCTAGGACCGTTCGTACCTCCTTGGCACAGTCATCGTAAGTGCCTACAATTCGAACTTTGTTGTCCCCAGCTTTACATGTTTTTTTCTGGAGAAATTCTTCTCTTTGCTTGTCCTTCACAAAATCATTTGCTTGTGTTATCACAGAGGCAGGATAGCCTCTATTCCTAAAGCGTTGTGACATGTCTCTTGCTTTGGCCTGGAACTCTCCATCGGAGGAGCAGTTCCTCGTGACTCGAATGATTTGACCTTTAGGTATTCCACGTTTTAACGCTATTGGGTGATGACTTTCTCAATGAAGTAACGTGTTAGTAGCAGTACTTTTGTGAAAGACTGTGGTTTCAAGGGAGCCATATTCATTTTTGGTGATTTGCAAATCCAAAAAAGTGATTGTCATCGGATTGATTTCTGCTGTTAGATATAGGTTTAGCTTATTCTGATTCAGATTCCTAACAAAACTGTGGAAGCCCTCCATCGAGCCAGTCCATAAAATCAAGATATCGTCAATATAACGAATCCATAATTCTATAGATGGTAGCCATTCTTCGTTTGCCTCACAGAAAACGAGGATTTCCTCCCACCAGCCCAGGTATAAGTTGGCATAAGTGGGGGCACAGGGGCTCCCTATAGCCGTACCCCTGAGCTGGTGGAAGTACCGCCCCTCGAAAAGAAAATAATTTTTAGTGAGGACAAACGAAAGAAGGTCCAGGAGCAGAGTGTCATGAGCTCTGAACTGGGTTTCCTTCTGTTTGAGAAAGAAGCTTACTGCTTCCAGACCCCCTTCATGGGGTATACAACTGTACAACGATTCGACATCTAAACTGGCAAGTTTGGTGTGAGGGGATAGAGTAAGACCATCTAGTTTTTTTAGGACATCCATCGTGTCCTGGACATAGGCCGGGAGGGCTTCCACGAAAGGTCTTAGAATGATATCAATGTATTTGCTAATTCCTTGGGTTACATTATCAATTCCCGAGACAATCGGGCGTCCCTTAAGAGGGCTCAACCCCTTATGGATTTTTGGCAATCCATAGAAGGTTGCGATTTGAGGGGTTGCTGAATATAGAAATTTATATTCATTATCACTAATTAGTGATTCTTCTTTCGTTTTCAAGAGAATTTCCTTAAGTTCACTGTTAAATTTATCCGTAGGGTCGGTTGGAAGTATTTCATAGTTGTTTTTATCAAGTAAGATTCTCAGGCACATGTCACGGTACTGATTACGATCTAGAATGGTGATGTTCCTGCCCTTGTCTGAAGGTTTGATGATTATATTTACATCATTTTCAATAGTCAGTAGGGCTTTTTTTTCAGCTACAGTTAGATTCTGGTATTTGAATCTCTTGGTTTTAGATAGTTTATTAAGTTCATCATTCACCATTGTTTCAAAAATTTCAAAGTATGCTGAGTCGACTGATGGAGGAGAGGCTGTATTTTTTGGTTTAAGTCCCGTGAAGGGGCCTTTAGCCGGATCTTTTTCCCCTTCAAGTTCAAGCTCCTCAAGTATCGTGACTATATCTAAATCCTGAGACTCCAAGCCTAATTCGGTACATTTTTTCTTTCCTTGAGCAATGAAATACTTCTTCCAACGAAGTTTCCTAAGAAACGAACAGCCTGCCTAGATCAGGCAGAAATCAGCAGCTTTAATTAGCTGTCAGCCCTACGTGGGAGAGTGGAAGCCAAGGAGGGGTGGGCTCCTTCCACTTCCCAGCCCCTTGTATTTATTGTTTCCCAGTTTTTAGAAACCAGGACTGGTAATAATAGGAGTGGATGTTCCCAGACCCGGACGGGTCAAACTTTGCCCCCCATCTGGTTGGATCTGGTGGCACATTCCCCTAGCGGGGTGATGATTATGGAAGAGAGAAGGGGGGGATAGCTAACGAGTGAGATAGAGGATTAGGTTAAAGTAAAGTCACAGGGTGAGTTAAGATAAATATAAGGTCCATCGGATCATTCCGGGGGTTCGCTTCTGGTGTCGATCCTTTCTCCAAGCCTTGTATTCCAATCATGTGCATCATTCCACCAAGTTTCTGTGATGCCTATGACATCATATTTCTCTTCCTGTGTTCGGAGCTCCAATTCTCCTTGTTTGTTTCCCATGCTCTGTACATTTGTGTACAAACATGTTAGTTTGTGATTGGGTCTCTTGCTCCTTTACTTGCCTTCTGAATCTTTTGTCTTTGTTCTTTCTTTCCATGTCTAATAGCGAGGGTCTCAAATGTATTAATTAGCTGTATATCTTTACCTGGTCTTTCACTTCCCTTTCCCATACTGTTCTAGTTTAAAGCTCTCCTAATGAGTGAAGCAAGGCGCCCACCAAATATATGCTTACCTGTTTTTGTAAGGTGCAACCTGTCTCTAGCAAACAGTCAGTCATATAGGTAATTCACTCCATGGTCTAGGAATCCAAATCTTTGCTGATGGCACCATCGACGTAGCCAGTTGTTCCTCTCTAGAATCCTGTTCCATCTTCTTATTCCATGGCCATCCACTGGGAAGATGGATGAGAACACCTCCTGTGCTCCACACGCTGCGGAAGAAATGTGCACAAAATCCATGTGGAAATTGACATGCAGTGTGGAATTTAAATCCAAAGCATATCTAGTTTAGTACTGGCTATGCTGCGGAGTCCAGTCCTATGAAAAAACGATGCTTTGATCACTCCTGCAGTATGATGTAATGCCATAGCATTACCATTGCCATATGATAGCCCTGGGGAATTTCAGTAGGCTCCCGGCTGCCATGACACCTGCACAGCAACCCGCGATCTCATCGTGGGGTCAGTACGGGGCCCTGGAATATTGTCCAGGGGATTCAAATACTGCCGTCAAAATTGACAGCGGAATTTAAAAGATTAACAGCTCCGATGAGCCGCACGGCTTATCAGAGTTGTTGAGAGCGGGTGTCGGCTATAATAAACATCCGCCACCAGTATCGAATGAAGAGAGATCGGGCACAGTCTCTCTTTATACATACCCCGATGCTGCAGGACGTAACTGTTCGTCCTACAGAGTTAAGAGGTTAAAACTCTACTATGAAAACCACACTGCAAAATCCCACCAACAGCTCATGGAAAGGTAAGCATTGATGGTGGATGCCCTTGTGGTGAAATCTTATACCATTGATATGTCCATGGCAAATCTGCCACAAAACCCACATGCTTGATGCTTGAAAAAGGCTTGTCAAAAGCCGAAACGCGTTGCGATACCCACTTGTTTCTGTATGCAATAAATTGTTTTATGAAGAATACCCCTGCCTCGTTGGAATTTCCCTGTTTCCTTTGGATATTGGGGTGCCAGGAGTCCAGGCACCCCGCTTCAAGTAAGATTTCCATACTTTGATACGGTTGGACGGAGCGCATTAAGTGAGTCCTTTTGCTTATTCTGAATATATAAAACCCACATGTGTTACATGCAGATTTGGATGTGGAAATCCCACAAACTGCCTGCAGATTTTGCAGTGGATTAGTTACAGACAATTTCATGGTGTAAAATGACATCACCTGTGAACTCACTGGTTGTTCTTGTCTTGGTGCCTTTCACACTCCTGTCCCTACAAGGTGGCTTCACACACAGCATTTTTGGAAAAAAAAAACACTTGCAGATTTTGATGCAGTTTATAAGCCAAAGCCAGAAGTGGAATAGAAAAAGAAGGAAATATGAACAAAGGAGGAATTATTCTCCGTCCTGCTGGATCCACTTATGGATTTTGCTCCAAAAACTGCATCAATATCTGCAAATGTATTTTTCAACAAATGCTACGTGTGAAGCCACCCTAAGGCCTTAGTCAGACGGGCGCTTTTTCGCGCAATTTGCAGATCGCATGACGGATGCGCATCTGCAAATCGCGTGACCGGTGCGCGCAAGTCGCCCGCAAATCGCCCGAAAATCTGCTCCCAGCCGCGTTTCATTAGAAACGGGCCGGAGCTGTCCAGCGCATTGCATTCAATGGAGATGGCAATATAGCCGGCTCCATTTAAAGCAATGCGCTGCGGGCGAGCCCGAGATGAATTGTCGGGAAGGGCTTATAAGCCCTTCCCTGCAATTCATCCTAAAATGTGTAAAAATAAAAAATATATATGTACTCACCTTCTCCCGGCAGCCGGAGCTCCGCGCGGCCGTCCTGCAGTGGGTGTGAAGGGGGTGTGAGTCAGACCTGCCCCCTGATTGGCTCAGCGCTGAGCCAATCAGAGGCATGTCTCACTCACACCCATTCATGAATTCATGAATGGATGTGAGTCAGACCTGCCCCTGATTGGCTCAGCGCTGAGAGGCAGCAGTCACTCACCTATTCATGAATTCATGAATGGGTGTGTGAGTGAAACCTGCCTCTGATTGGTCAGGACTGTGACCAATCAGAGGCAGATCATTCAGCAGGCGGAGATTTTAAAGCCCCGCCGGCTGAATAGTGCCGAGAAGCAGTTCAGGAGAACTGACAGCGGCCGCGGCTGAACTCCGGCTGCAGCGGAAAGGTGAGTATACAATTTTTTTTTTATTTTAACACATTTTAGGATGAATTGCAGGGAAGGGCTTATATATTTAAGCCCTTCCCGACAATTCACCCCGCGCACGCCGGCAGCCCATTGCTTTCAATGGAGCGGCTGTATTGCCGGCTCCATTGAATTCAATGGGCAAACATCGTTCTTCTCTGCCACAGCTGTTACAGCTGTGGCAGAGAAGAGTGATTTGTCTTCTATATGTTCTCAATGGGGTCGGCGCTGCTGCCGCCGGCCCCATTGAGCGCATATAGAGAAGAGAACAGGAATCGCAGATCGCAGATAGGTGCGATCTGCGATTTTTTTGTTCTATAATTTATCGGACGAGCGCATAAAAAGCGCTCATGTGTCCGATACCATTGCAAAGCAATGGTTTTATAAAATCGCCGGACGCATGCGCATGCGCAAATCGCGGCTAAAAACGCCCGTCTGACTAAGGCCTAAGGCCATGTCTGCAGCAGTGGCCCAGAGTAATGGGGCCCCTCCTTCAAAGTGTGCATGCATTTGTCTAACTGTTTTATCAGCGTTTCCTGTGTTGCATGATTGGTGTGTATTGCATATCTGCAGCACTGTAAGAGTTAACTGTCTGGTATGTGAGCTGTCTGTCTGGAAATGTATCTTTTGTTTGTCATGTGACCTTGTCTATATATATGAAGACGAAAGCCCTCACTGACTGACTGACTCGCCACTAATTCTCCAACTTGAAATTTGGCAAGAGCATTGATTATGTCATAAATAGGGAAAGTTAATAGGTCCCAACTTGATTATTCAATTCTAAGCACAAAAGAATAAGAGTCCAAATTTTATGTACGGAATCAAATTCTCCAACTTCCCGATGTCATAGAAATTTGAAATTTGGCAGGGCATTGATTATGTCATAAATAGGAAAAGCTAATGGGTCCCAACTCGATTATTGAATTCTAAGTGCAAAAGAATTAGCGTCCAAATTTTACGCACATAATCTAATTCTCTCACTTCCCAGTGTCATGGAACTTGAAATTTGGCACGAGCATTGATTATGTCATAAATAGGAAAAGTTATTGGGTCCCAACTCGATTATTCAATTCTAAGCGCAAAAGAATTAGCGTCCAAAATTTACTTACGTAATCTAATTCTCTCACTTCTCGATGCAACAAATAATTACACAAATTTTTAGCACACAAATGTGAAATTTGCCATGACCATTCTTTGTGTACTAAATATAGGAAATTTAAAGGGTTGCAACTTGATTATTCAATCCTATGCATAAACGTAAGTGACCCCCTATGTAATGTAACTAATAACAGACATCTGTACTGCATAAACTTGAAATTTGGCATGACCATTCCTATGTTATGCAACTAATAACATATCTGTACCCGCAATATATGAGACAGTTATCTTCTCAGCAAAACAAAACGCATTTAGAAATATGTGTATATACTGACAGGAATAAAACTGACTGTTGTATGTATTGAAAGGCTGTAAAGTACAAAAGGAAGTGGACATGGACTGCTGGGATGGAGTATGCCTTTAAGTATAACAAGGGGCTGCAACCTTCAGTATTGGCAGGAAATTTGAATAAAAAGAGGTGTTACCTTTCAGGGTAAAAATGAGGAGAGTGTGTGAGTTGGACATTCTGTGGGGTGACATTTGCACATACAGTCTGAGATAAATCTCTCTCCTATCTGTCTATACACTGAGGGGAATCTATCTGATCTGTGTGTTATGAGCAGCATGTGTGAGGTGGACATTCTGTGGGGTGGCATGCTCACATACAGTCTGAGATAAATCTCTCTCCTATCTGCCTATACACTGAGGGGAATCTATCTGATCTGTGTGTTATAAGCAGAGTGTGTGAGGTGGCACATTCTGTAGGGTGACATTTTCCCATACAGTCTGAGATAAATCTCTGTCCTATCTGCCTGTACACTGAGAGGAATCTATCTGAGCTGTGTGTTAAGGGCAGCGTGTGTGAGGTGGACATTCTGTGGGGTGACATTATCACATACAGTCTGAGATAAATCTCTCTCCTATCTGCCTATACACTGAGAGGAATCTCTCTGACCTGTGTGTTATGAGCAGCGTGTGTGAGGTGGCACATTCTGTGGGGTGACATTATCACATACAGTCTGAGATAAATCTCTCTCCTCTCTGTCTATACACTGAGAGGAATCTATCTGATCTGTGTGTTATGAGCAGCGTGTGGGAGGTGGCACATTCTGTGAGGTGACATTTTCATATACAGTCTGAGATAAATCTCTCTCCTATCTGCCTATACACTGAGAGGAATCTATCTGATCCATGTGTTATGCGCAGTGTGTGAGAGGTGGACATTCTGTGGGGTGACATTTACACACAGTCTGAAATAAATCTCTCTCCTATCTGCCTATACACTGAGAGGAATCTATCTGATCTGTGTGTTATGACCAGCGTGTGAGAGGTGGACAATCTGTGGGGTGACATTATCACATACAGTCTGAGATAAATCTCTCTCCTATCTGCCTATACACTGAGAGGAATCTATCTGATCTGTGTGTTATGAGCAGTGTGTGAGGTGGCACATTCTGTGGGGTGACATCACATACAGTCTGAGATAAATCTCTCTCCTATCTGCCTATACACTGAGAGGAATCTATCTGAGCTGTGTGTTATGAGCAGCGTGTGTGAGGTGGCACATTCTGTGGGATGACATTTTCAAAAAACTACCTTTTTAGTTTTAACGAGGAATTATTTCCTTTTAAAATTAAATTGTTTTCTTATTTGTTTTTCACAAATCTTTTTAATTTTATTTTTTATTTTATAAACATTGCATGGTTACCTCCCCGTGGTGTTTCCTGGGTAACGCAGAGAACTATGCAAAATGGTCAACATATGTTTTTCCGGTATCTCTAAAGTAACCACGACTTCATAAGATTTTCTGTGTGAACACCAGATAACACCAGTACCAAATTAACTTGGGCAAAGCCGGCCTTTATATATGTGGATGCAAGGTGCATGAGAAGTGAGTTGTCTTCTAGTCTGTGAGCTTGGAGCTTTTGCAAGGGAGTCACACAGAAGCCTTCAGCTCTGTGTGGTTCGGAATGGAAGAGGCTGAGAGGAATTCAACACCTACCCTGGGCCTTCATTACCCAGGAGATGCCAGTGCTACCCTAAAACACTGAAAGAGAGAAAGAGAGAGAATGAGGAGCCACTATAGAGCGAACCCCTTTCTAAATGTGAGTGATGACTGGTAGAGGGTTGGAGAGAAGAAAGAGTGTTGCCGGGACCAGGACCCACAGATAACTGGACTGTGGTTTCTCCTGTCTACTTATGAATCCGCCAGGATCAGGACTCACAGATAACTGGACTCTGGTTTCTCCAGTCTACCTATAAATCCGCCAAGATCAGGACCCACAGATAACTGGACTCTGTTTTCTCCTGTCTACCCGTGAATCATCCCTGTCACACTACTATGAGTTTCGCCCTGTTATCCCTGCTGGCTAGTATTACTGAACTGTACCAAGTTATTGCAATTAAACGAGCTTCACCGACTGTTCCTGGTTTGGCTCTGAAAGTTAAATCCCTGTGTGTGGACTCTTTTTTGCTAACAACTGGATTCACTACAGAGGATGGAATGGTGGTGTCACGCTTGACAAAAAGGGCTAAGGTAATCTATTATTGGGTTTCCCTAGTCCCCTTGGACATGTCCCTAGTTACCCTATGGGTGGGAGGTGGTAGAGCCACCGTGACAAGCCCCAAACTCTACCCCAGTGTCTCTTAGGCTAGGGCCCGCTCCTCGACTACACGTGAGATTTTTGTAGTCTCGTGCATGCACAGCTGAGTAGAAAAGAGGTGTAGTTTTCAATGGTGATTACGTACTGCCCTGGAAACCTCGCGCATGCGCAATTGGTGAGGATGACATCGTTTGGTGCCATGTTGTAGCCTGGATTATATTTCGTCAGGTATTTTGAACTAGGTATATTCACTATGAGTCTCCACACCTGGGACCAATTCTGGATGATTTCTATGCATACTTGGGAGAGGAAGGTGTGTTTAATTGTCAATGTATGACTGGTTGTTCATTTTCTATATATTGTACATGTGTTGAATGGTTGCATAAGCTTGATGAAGATCACAACCAGTGGTTAAAATGTCACCTTGTATGTGGAGAAAATATAGGTACATCTACTATGATTTGAAAGAAAAAAGGTTTTTGACTCCCCGTATGCTGCTTAATATCTCCCTTTTGCAAAGACTCTGGTGGATTTTTGGGTCTGAATCCATTAATTGAACATGCATTTTTACTGCTTTCCAGCTACTGGTGTATGGATGTGCTGCTGACAGCATTTAGGTTTTGTGGACCTTTATCGGCTGATGTCAGTGCTCCTGCAGTTGTTTAAAAGACTGTCAGACTGTGTAAAAGGGCCTTTACCTTACAGCTGCTCATGGTGGAATGTGTCAGATAATAGGGCCCACCTGCTGTCATTATATAGACCGGGAGGGTAATCTGCAGGTATGACCCAATTTACAAGTTATTACAGAAACGAGAGACAAGTGGTTGAAGGAATCCAAGAAGCGAGATTCCTGGTGAACTGACAGTTTTCCAGGTTTAATCCAGCAAATTAGTTCAAGTCGATAGGAGGATGGATTATGGGAGTACTGCAAGTTATGCTCCAAATATTGCTGATATTGTGTTCCACAAGCCTTACAGGTCTGTATGTATGGACTGACAGGGAAAGTATCCACAACAAACAAGGCAGAGTTCTCCGAACAGTTACCCAAATTAATCTGAGTTGAATATAATGTGATTTATTTCTCTTGTCCTGGACTTCACCCAATTGTAGGAAGAGATAATGCAGGAGATGGGGACAGGGGTGGCGTGGGCATGTATCCTTGCAAATCCTCATGGCAAAGGTGACAGGGTTCCCTGTAGATTTAGAGGAAAGACTAAACATGATGGAAAAGCTAAAATTGAAGCACTAGTGGCTCACTCAGGTTGTACCCAAGGGAGTTATACCCTTCCTAATTTCATAATCTGTAATTCTTCTACACCCGAATGGGTACGGAGGGGGGGGGGGTGTAAAAGATGGGGCCACTTATCAAGAGAACAGGAATAGACCACATGATCACGATATTTTTTGGGATCATTATCGTTCGTCGTAAAAGTAACTCCCATGAGTTTCATTCTTTGTATGAAGAAATGCAGAAAGAGGTTCCTATCTCCATCACTGCTGGAAAAATGTTCTTGGAAGTGGCAGAGAATGTAGCAGAGTGTGAACAGGTGGTTACAGAAGGCTCAGCCACAGCCCAAAGGAGAATTAGCTCGATTGTGCCCCTTGTGGTAGAGTGTAAAATAATGGAAAGACTGCATGTTGTACTAAGAGTGAACTAGAGGGAGATATTATCAGTAGTTGCTAGTATCAATCAAATAACTGCGGGAAATACAGTAAATAAAAGGCAACTGGCAGAAGAAAAAGGATCCTGGATGATGCAGGGGCTGTCCTCAATGAAGCACAATGGCTGAAGACTAGAGATGAGTGAACGTACTCGTCCGAGCTTGATATTCGTGCGAATATTAGGGTGTTCGGGATGCTCGTTACTCGTAACGAGTACCACGCGGTGTTCCGGTTACTTTCAGTTTCCTCTCTGAGACGTTAGCGCGCTTTTCTGGCCAATTGAAAGACAGGGAAGGCATTACAACTTCCCCCTGTGACCACCCCCCTGCTGTGAGTGGCTGGGGCGATCAGATGTCACCCGAGTATAAAAATCGGCCCCTCCCGCGGCTCGGCTCAGATGCCTTGTGAGTTAGCTGAGGGACAGTGGTATCGTGCTGGAGCTGCTGTAGGGAGAGCATTAGGAGTTAGTGTAGGCTTCAAGAACCCCAATGGTCCTTCCCAGGGCCACATCTAATAGTGTGCAGTACTGTGTTAGCACTGTATTTTTTTTTTTTTTTCAAAATTGGATCTGCAGAGCATTGCGCCCTGCAATAGGGACAGAAGTGGGGGTTAGGCAGGGAGAGTGTTAGCAGTGAGTGTAGGCTTCAAGAACCCCAACGGTCCTTTCTAGGGCCACATCTATCCGTGTGCAGTACTGTCCAGGCTGCTGTTAGCAGTGTTGCATATTTTTTTTTTTTTCTCAAAACCGGCTGTGCAAACCATTGCACCCGGAATTAATACTACAGGGATAGAATTGTGTAGGCAGGGCCAGAAGACATACATTATTCATTGAATAGACGCAGTGTGGCTTGTCCTTTGAAAAACAAGGGAAAAAATTCTATTTCGCCTGCCTCTGACAGTCCTCAGGGCTCTGGGTACGTGTGTGCTGCGTGCAGAACGTTAAAAAAAATCAGACGCAGACAGCTACGTTTTACTGCAGGCTTGCGCCAATTTTTTTCCTGCATGGGAAATCCCTGATCTGCTGGAGCCAATAACTTTGCATCACTGCAGTTCTCTGACACATTTGCAGGGCCACAACACAGTTATTAAACTTAGTAGTATTCATTGAATACACGCAGTGTGGCTTGTCCTTTGAAAAACAAGGGAAAAAATTGTATTTCGCCTGCCTCTGACAGTCCTCAGGGCTCTGGGTACGTGTGTGCTGCGTGCAGAACGTTAAAAAAAATCAGACGCAGCCAGCTACGTTTTACTGCAGGCTTGCGCCAATTTTTTTTCCTGCATGGGAAATCCCTGATCTGCTGGAGCCAATAACTTTGCATCACTGCAGTTCTCTGACACATTTGCAGGGCCACAACACAGTTATTAAACTTAGTAGTATTCATTGAATAGACGCAGTGTGGCTTGTCCTTTGAAAAACAAAGGAAAAAATTCTATTTTGGCTGCAGGCTTGCGCCAATTTCTTTCCTGGCTTGGAAATCACTGGTAATACAGCATGCTGAGGGGTAGGGGTAGGCCGAGAGGACGTGGACGCAGCCGAGGACGCGTAGGCCCAAGTGAGGGTGTGGGCACAGGCCGAGCTCCTGATCCAGGTGTGTCGCAGCCGACTGCTGCGCGATTAGGAGAGAGGCACGTTTCTGGCGTCCCCACATTCATCGCCCAATGAATGGGTCCACGCGGGAGACCTTTATTAGAAAATGAGCAGTGTGAGCAGGTCCTGTCGTGGATGGCAGAAAGTGCTTCGAGCAAGCTATCATCCACCCAGAGTTCTGCGCCGTCCAGTGCTGCAAATCCGAATCCTCTGTCTGCTGCTCCTCCTTCCTCCCAGCCTCCTCACTCCACTACAATGACACATGCTCAGGAGCGGGAAGACTCCCAGGAACTGTTCTTGGGCCCCTGCTCAGATTGGGCAGCAGTGGTTCCTCTCCCACCAGATGAGTTTATCGTCACTGATGCACAACCATTGGAAAGTTCCCGGGGGATGAGGCTGGGGACTTCCGGCAACTGTCTCAAGACCTTTCAGTGGGTGAGGAGGACGATGACGATGAGACACAGTTGTCTTGCAGTGAGGTAGTAGTAAGGGCAGTAAGTCCGAGGGAGGAGCGCACAGAGGATTCGGAGGAAGAGCAGCAGGACGATGAGGTGACTGACCCCACCTGGTGTGCAACGCCTACACAGGACAGGTCTTCAGAGGGGGAGGCACGGGCAGCAGCAGGGCAGGTTGCAAGAGGCAGTGCGGTGTCCAGGGGTAGAGGCAGGGCCAGACCAAATAATCCACCAACTGTTTCCCAAAGCACACCCTCGCGCCATGCCACCCTGCAGAGGCCGAGGTGCTCTAAGGTCTGGCAGTTTTTCACCGAGACGCCTGACGACCGACGAACAGTGGTGTGCAACCTTTGTCGCGCCAAGATCAGCCGGGGAGCCACCACCAACAGCCTCACCACCACCAGCATGCGCAGACATATGATGGCCAAGCACCCCACAAGGTGGGACGAAGGCCGTTCACCGCCTCCGGTTTGCACCGCTGCCTCTCCCCCTGTGCCCCAACCTGCCACTGAGATCCAACCCCCCTCTCAGGACACAGGCACTACCGTCTCATGGCCTGCACCCACACCCTCACCTCCGCTGTCCTCGGCCCCATCCACCTATGTCTCGCAACGCACAGTCCAGCTGTCGCTAGCGCAAGTGTTGGAGCGCAAGCGCAAGTACGCCGCCACGCACCCGCACGCTCAATCGTTAACCGTCCACATAGCCAAATTTATCAGCCTTGAGATGCTGCCGTATAGGGTTGTGGAAACGGAGGCTTTCAAAGCTATGATGGCGGCGGCGGCCTCGCGCTACTCAGTTCGCAGTCGCCACTACTTTTCCCGATGTACCGTCCCAGCCCTGCACGACCACGTCTCCCGCAACATTGTACGCGCCCTCACCAATGCGGTTAGTGGCAAGGTCCACTTAACTACGGACACGTGGACAAGCACAGGCGGGCAGGGCCACTACATCTCCCTGACGGCACATTGGGTGAATTTAGTGGAGGCTGGGACAGAGTCAGAGCCTAGGACCGCTCACGTCCTACCCACCCCCAGAATTGCGGGCCCCAGCTCGGTGGTGGTATGTTCGGCGGTGTATGCTTCTTCCACTAAAGCACTCTCCTCCTCCTCCTCAACCTCTGTCTCGCAATCTAGATGTGTCAGCAGCAGCAGGACGTCGCCAGCAGTCGGTGTCGCGCGGCGTGGCAGCACAGCGGTGGGCAAGCGTCAGCAGGCCGTGCTGAAACTACTCAGCTTAGGAGATAGGAGGCACACGGCCCACGAACTGCTGCAGGGTCTGACAGAGCAGACCGACCATTGGCTTGCGTCGCTGAGCCTCCAACCGGGCATGGTCGTGTGTGACAACGGCCGTAACCTGGTGGCGGCTCTGCAGCTCGGCAGCCTCACGCACGTGCCATGCCTGGCCCACGTCTTTAATTTGGTGGTTCAGCGCTTTCTGAAAAGCTACCCACGCTTGTCAGACCTGCTCGTAAAGGTGCGCCGGTTCTGCGCACATTTCCGCAAGTCCCACACGGACGCTGCCACCCTGCGCACCCTGCAACATCGGTTTAATCTGCCAGTGCACCGACTGCTGTGCGACGTGCCCACACGGTGGAACTCTACGCTCCACATGTTGGCTAGGCTCTATGAGCAGCGTAGAGCTATAGTGGAATACCAACTCCAACATGGGCGGTGCAGTGGGAGTCAGCCTCCTCAATTCTTTTCAGAAGAGTGGGCCTGGTTGGCAGACATCTGCCAGGTCCTTCGAAACTTTGAGCAGTCTACCCAGGTGGTGAGCGGCGATGCTGCAATCATTAGCGTCACCATTCCTCTGCTATGCATCTTGAGAAGTTCCCTGCAAACCATAAAGGCAGCCGCTTTGCGCTCGGAAACAGAGTCGGGGGAAGACAGTATGTCGCTGGATAGTCAGAGCACCCTCCTGTCTATATCTCAGCGCGTTCAGGAGGAGGAGCATGAGGAGGATGAGGAGGAGGGGGAAGAGACAGCTTGGCCCACTGCTGACGGTACCCATGCTGCTTGCCTGTCATCATTTCAGCGTGTATGGCCTGAGGAGGAGGAGGAGGAGGAGGAGGATCCTGAAAGTGATCTTCCTAGTGCGGACAGCCATGTGTTGCGTACAGGTACCCTGGCACACATGGCTGACTTCATGTTAGGATGCCTTTCTCGTGACCCTCGCGTTACACGCATTCTGGCCACTACGGATTACTGGGTGTACACACTGCTCAACCCACGCTATAAGGAGAACCTTCCCACTCTCATTCCCGAAGAGGAAAGGGGTTCGAGAGTGTTGCTATACCACAGGACCCTGGCGGACAAGCTGATGGTAAAATTCCCATCCGACAGCGCTAGTGGCAGAAGGCGCAGTTCCGAGGGCCAGGTAGCAGGGGAGGTGCGTAGATCGAGCAGCATGTACAGCCCAGGCAGTGCAACAGTCTTTAAGGGCCTGGACAGCTTTATGGCTCCCCAGCAAGACTGTGTCACCGCTCCCCAGTCAAGGCTGAGTTGGCGGGAGCACTGTAAAAGGATGGTGAGGGAGTACATAGCCGATCGCATGACCGTCCTCCGTGACGCCTCTGCCACCTACAACTACTGGGAGTCGAAGCTGGACACGTGGCCTGAACTAGCGCTGTATGCCCTGGAGGTGCTTGCTTGTCCTGCGGCTAGCGTCTTGTCGGAAAGGGTGTTTAGTGCGGCTGGGGGAATCATCACAGATAAGCGTACCCGCCTGTCAACCGACAGTGCCGACAGGCTAACACTCATCAAGATGAACAAAGCCTGGATTTCCCCAGACTTCTCTTCACCAGCGGACAGCAGCGATACGTAAGCAATACGTAGGCTGCACCCGCAGATGGAAGCTACGTTCTCTCTCACCATCCAAAACGGGGACATTTCTGCTTCATCAATCTGTGTCTAATATTCCTCCTCCTCCTCCTGCTCCTCCTCCTGAAACCTCACGTAATCACGCTGAACGGGCAATTTTTCTTAGGGCCACAAGGCTCACTCATATAATTTTTCTAAAAAAATTTTATACGTTTCAATGCTCTTAAAAGTGTTGGAACTTTAACTTGAACCAATTTTTCGTTAAACTGGGCTGCCTCCAGGCCTAGTTACCACTTAAGCCACATTAACCAAAGCGATTAATGGGTTTCACCTGCCATCTTGGTTGGGCATGGCCAATTTTTACTGAGGTACATTAGTACTGTTGGTACACCAATGTTTTGGGGCCCTCACCTACAGTGTAATCATAGCAATTTGTATGTTCTTCGCCTGCACTCATGGTACAGAAGTGTGTGTGGGGTTGGCCTACACTTTAGCTACATAAATGTAACTTGGGCCTTTGCTATACTGCAGCTACTGAAATGGAACTAAGACTGCGCTCCCACTATACTGCTGCTTCGGAATTGTTCCTGGGGCTTGTGTAGGCTGCTACAATGACTTAAATGGAACTAAGACTATGCTCCTCCTATACTGCTGCTTCGGAATTGTTCCTGGGGCCTGTGTAGGCTGCTACAATGACTTAAATGGAACTAAGACTATGCTCCTCCTATACTGCTGCTTCGGAATTGTTCCTGGGGCCTGTGTAGGCTGCTACTATTACTGAAATGGAACGAAGACTGCGCTCCCACTATACTGCTGCTTCGGAATTGTTACTGGGGCCTGTGTAGGCTGCTACTATTACTGAAATGGAACTAAGACTGTGCTCCCCCTATAATGCTGCTAGTGATATGTTAGTGGGGCCTGTCGCTAATGCTACAGCTGAAATGTTACTAATTCTGGGCTCTGCCTATACTGCTGCTAATGGTATGTCTCTGGGGTGTGGAAACAGAGGCTTCCCAAAGACATGATGGCGGCAAGGCCATTTCCCACCAACGCTGTTACTGTTAAGGTGCATATAACCACGGACACGTGGAGAGGACACGAAGTGCCTCCAAAACATCCCCCGCCACGGCCCACTTAATCCTGGCCACATTCCGAAAACCAACAAAATAAAACCGTGCTACTAGGTCCGCAGTCACCACCACATTACCACCAACGCGGTTACTGTTAAGGTACATATTACCAGTCTGACTGGGGCATGCAGTGTGGGCCGAAGCCCATCTGCATTAAGCACGACATTACTACCTCAGCTGTGTTGGGCAATGCAATGGGATATTTCTATGTACCGCCGGTGGCTTCCTGGCACCCACCCATGCTGTGGGTCCACAGGGAATTATAAATGCATCTGTTTCCACTTGTAAAGAACCCCAGTCAGACTGGGGCATGCAGTGTGGGCCGAAGCCCACCTGCATTAAGCACGACATTACTACCTCAGCTGTGATGGGCACTGCAATGGGATATTTTTGTGTACCGCCGGTGGCTTCCTGGCACCCACCCATGCTGTGGGTCCACAGGGAATTATAAATGCATCTGTTTCCACTTGTAAAGAACCCCAGTCAGACTGGGGCATGCAGTGTGGGCCGAAGCCCACCTGCATTAAGCACGACATTACTACCTCAGCTGTGTTGGGCAATGCAATGGGATATTTCTATGTACCGCCGGTGGCTTCCTGGCACCCACCCATGCTGTGGGTTCACAGGGAATTATAAATGCATCTGTTTCCACTTGTAAAGAACCCCAGTCAGACTGGGGCATGCAGTGTGGGCCGAAGCCCACCTGCATTAAGCACGACATTACTACCTCAGCTGTGTTGGGCAATGCAATGGGATATTTTTGTGTATCGCCGGTGGGTTCCAGGGAGCCACCCATGCTGTAGGTGCACACAGAGTTTAACCTACATGTGTCCACTTGTAAAGAACCCCAGTCTGACTGGGGCATGCAGTGTGGGCCGAAGCCCACCTGCATTAAGCACGACATTATTACCTCAGCTGTGTTGGGCAATGCAATGGGATATTTCTATGTACCGCTGGTGGCTTCCTGGCACCCACCCATGCTGTGGGTCCACAGGGAATTATAAATGCATCTGTTTCCACTTGTAAAGAACCCCAGTCTGACTGGGGCATGCAGTGTGGGCCGAAGCCCACCTGCATTAAGCACGACATTACTACCTCAGCTGTGTTGGGCAATGCAATGGGATATTTTTGTGTATCGCCGGTGGGTTCCAGGGAGCCACCCATGCTGTCGGTCGACAGGGACTTCACAATAGGGAGTTGTACCTGCCTGTGTCTATGAATTAAAAAGCCCGGTCTGACTGGGGCATGCAGAGACACCTTGACAGAATGAATAGTGTGTGGCACATAGGTTCCCCATTGCTATGCCCACGTGTGCAGCTCCTGATGGCGGTGGCACAGGATTCTATTTCTCATTGCTTCTGTACAGCATTGTGGGCTATCGCCCCGCCCCTTTTAAAGAGGGTCGCTGCCTAGCCGTGCCAACCCTCTGCAGTGTGTGCCTGCGGTTCCTCCTCATGGCAGACGCACTTCTAAATAGACATGAGGGTGGTGTGGCATGAGGGCAGCTGAAGGCTGCGCAGGGACACTTTGGTGTGCGCTGTGGGGTGGAGGGGGGGGGGCGGTTGGGCAGCATGTAACCCAGGAGAAGTGGCAGTGGAGTGTCATGCAGGCAGTGATTGTGCTTTGTTGGAGGTAGTGTGGTGCTTAGCAAAGGTATGCCATGCTAATGAGGGCTTTTCAGAAGTAAAAGTTGTTGGGGGGGGGGGGGCCCACTCTTGCCGCTATTGTGGCTTAATAGTGGGACCTGTGAACTTGAGATGCAGCCCAACATGTAGACCCTCGCCTGCCCTATCCGTTGCTGTGTCGTTCCCATCACTTTCTTGAATTGCCCAGATTTTCACACAAGGAAACCTTAGCGAGCATCGGCGAAATACAAAAATGCTCGGGTCGCCCATTGACTTCAATGGGGTTCGTTACTCGAAACGAACCCTCGAGCATCGCGAAAAGTTCGTCCCGAGTAACGAGCACCCGAGCATTTTGGTGCTCGCTCATCTCTACTGAAGACACATGCTGACGTCATATTAAAGGAGAGGATTAGCCAAAGATAAAGCTGATCACAGATTATGTCTGGAAGCGCAAGCTGCACAGTGTGAATGGGACTTTAAGAAAATGCAAATAACAGCCGAAGAGTTAAGGCCCTTTTACACGAGACAATTATAGTCCTGGTTGTTCCGGCTCCTGTGCTCCTGCGGGGTTTTGAATGATAATTGTCTCATGTAAAAGCATGCTGCAACTAAATGAGTGGACAAGAATCATCCAGATGTCCAGTTTGAAGCAGCTTATAATCCTGAACGACGATTGTTCGGTGTAAACAGCAGTCGGTCACTACTGAGCGGCCGCTGCTTACAGTGAATGGAGAGGGGTGGGGAGAGAGCGGGGACAGAACTCTCCACCAGCCGCCACGACCCGCTGCTGGCCACGCTGTCAGCGATCCAGCAATACTCGCTCCTGTGTAACAGCAAGGGAGTGAGTGTCG
This sequence comes from Eleutherodactylus coqui, assembly GCF_035609145.1. Lineage (NCBI taxonomy): Eukaryota > Metazoa > Chordata > Amphibia > Anura > Eleutherodactylidae > Eleutherodactylus > Eleutherodactylus coqui. The sequence continues at coordinate 194,574 of NW_027101939.1, read as the reverse complement.
GATATCGTTTGGCCCGGCACTCGTGTTAAAGGGCCTTTAGAGATGATGCATTCCAAATCAGAAGGAGAGTCTTCCCATTTGAATAATGAAATTGCAGAGTGGAAAATGTAATTAGCAAAGAAAATTAGTGAACTGCAGTCTCAGATAGTTGAGCTAAAAAAACACCTGGAATCTGAGAAAGCTGCATGCAGCCAGCAGAGAAGCACACAAAGGTCTTGGAAGATATATTGGACTTCAAGGAAGCACTTCATGAGCATGTGGTGACCTAGCCAAAGATAAGCCAGGATGAGGAAGCTGAAGTATATAAAACCCAGATCCAGAAGCTGACTGTACAGCATGAGCAAACTGAAAGGTGAAAGAAGCCTTGGAAAAGGCTAAACAGGCTTTGAAAAGTGAGTGTACTGGGCTGACCCATGAGGTGAAGGTGCTATTAAAGGACAAGCGCAAGTCTGAATGCAAGAGAAACATGGTGGAGATGCAACTTCAAGAGAAACCTGTCAAAGCAGATTGCAACACTTCAGGCTCAGGTGTCAGATATGAAAAAGAAAACTGCAAGCTTGGATTCTGTTGAAGAGCAGAAGGGGAAAATTCAAAGAGAATAAGAAGCTAAAAGTCGATGGTATTAAGAAAAAGACGCCACTTATGATAAACTTGACGAGTTTAAAACTAGTCTTCAGCAGAAAATAGAAGATATCACTGTGGAGCTTGGTAACCAATGCCAAATTGTGTGCAAACTAGAGAACAGAAGACGTGTGAACAGGGGCTCACTGAAGAGAAAATCAGGTCTGTCAGATATGCTATTGGACATGAGTGTGCTAAGGAAAGGGCTCATAAGAAAGACCGAAGCGCTAACCTTGACACGTATCCTGCAAATGGTGTCAGAGAAAATGGCAGTGTTTTTAAGGTTCTCCAAGGAGTTAAGCCTGAAGATGAAACACTGGGTATCGAATAGTTGTGTTGCTGAAAGGAAGGTTTAAAGACTTGAGAGGTCTGGGACCCAGGTTAGACAGCAAATAAAAGAAAAAAAGATCTTGTTGAAGAATCTTAAAAATGAGAGAAAATCAGTAAAGTATGCCAAAGTATACTTAGAATGTGACCTGGATACTACAGGTGAACATTTTGTGAAAACTGGAAAAGTCTTGAGGGAAGAAAGCGCCTCTGTAAACAATAGTAAAGACAGAGACCGCAGAAGGTCAGACTGCTGGAGCTGAGAAGGCCATTAAAGAAGCAGAGACTGGAAAAGAGACCTCAGAAGGAAGTTGCAGGTGAAGAAAACCATGTGAAAGAAGTTGCAGAGAATAGCACAACAGAGTCAGTAGAGGCAGACTCCACACAAGGACCTGTAGAGAAGCAACTGAAGAACTGACAGCATTTCAGAAATGAGAAAGATGAGTTGCAGCAAGAGATGTAGGGTCCAGAGGTGGCAGCTAGGAAAGTGCCAGGTATAGAACAGGAAGAAAACTGCAGTGATAACCCGACGCCGAGATGCCCAGTCTGGAGTTTTGACCCAGTAAGGGAAAAAGCTTTAAAGATTCTTGCAAAACAGAATAATCAGATACACTCTGAAATATATCAGAATTGCTTGGGTTTATCTGTTGGCATCTGTAGGAGAGGTGTATGTGGTAAATTTAATCTTACGAATTGCTGTTTCCAGATTGATGATTAAGGGAAAGTTATTAAAGAATTGACACATGGGATGCAAAAGGTACTACATGCCCCAGTTCAGACCCCGGATGGATGGAACCCTAATGATTGATTTTGGGGGAAAGGGTAGGGGGTGTTCTAAATATATGTAAAGCCCTTCCCTGAAAAACAATTCACGGGTGCCGGCAGACCATTGCCTTCAATGGAGCCGCTGGCAGAGGCTGCGGCTCCATTAAAGGCAATGCACGGACCGGCATTCACGCGTGTTTGTGCACGTACGTGGGTGCGCACTTATGTACGCACCTATGTACGCATACGCTCGTGTGAAGCCACCCTAAATCTGAGGATCCGCTGCCAGACTGGACACATTTACCAGAATAGAACCTGAAACGGCAGAGGATGGCATGCAGGAGGGCAGAGCTGCTGAGCGTGAGGCGAGCGCTCCCATCTACAGAGAGAGGAGTGAGCATGCTTGCAGCAACTAGCTCCACAACATGTCCTACCAGAGGGCACATCTATGGTCATAGCCCACTTTAACCGCTTAAGAGCGCAGCTTTTTTTTTTCTTTTTCCGGCTTTTCCGTCGACATAGTTGTGTGAGGGCTCGTTTTGTGCGGGACGTTCTGTAGTTTCCGTTGGTTCCATTTTTAAATATATATGAGTTTTTGATCGCTTTTTTTGTATTTTTTCTTGGTGACTGGGTAATCAAAAAAGCGCAACTCTAGCGTTCTTTTTTTTTCTGACGACGGTCACCATGCGGGGTAAATAATGCATTATCTTGATGGAATGTACCTTTACGGGCACAGCGATACCAAATATGTATTTGTGTTTTATTATTTAGATTTTATTATAAATACCGCAGAAGGTTTTATTTTTACCTTTTTTTTTAATCATTAGTAAAACTTTTTCAAACTTCCCTTTTTCTTTTAGCACCCAGAGTGGACAAGAACTTGCGATGGTTTGATCACTCCAGCAGAATGATGTGATGACATAGCATTACATTATACCGCAATCTGACAGGCAGTTTATTTTTTCAGAAGGCCTCCAGCTGCCATGGCAAGCTGTGATCTCATCGTGGGGGGCAGTGTGGGACCCCCGAACATTTGTCGGGGCATATGTATGCCACTATCAGAATTGACAGCGGCATTTAAAGGGTTAATAGCACAGAAGTGGCGCGGCTCCCACGTTGTATGTAGCGCGATCACCCCACAATCTACCTTCTTAGATACCCCGAAGCTGAAGTATGTAACTGTACGCCCTGCAGCATTAGGGGTTAACACATACTGGAAGCAGTTAACAAGTGCAGTGCTGCCCCAGATACACTGCAGGAGAGTATGGGGCACATTAGACATGAGATGCAGAAGACATCTGAATGCATGACTGCAGGGGAGGAGGGGGTGAGTGAAGTGGAGATAATGCCACTAAAATGTGCCGAATAGGCATGAGCAGACTTACTAAAATGATGAGTAAGGGTGCCTTTCCACTAGCCTTTTTTTATCGCTGCGTTTTTTTCACGCGATTGTTAATGGGACTTTCTAATCTTAAAAACGCAACGCAATGCAATTGCATTTTTGGTGCATTGCACTGCGTTTTTAACATTAGAAAGTCCCATTCACAATCGCATGAAAAAAACGCAGCGATAAAAAAAGGCTAGTGGAAAGGAGCCCTAAAACAGAGCTGGAAAATCGCACACGATGCAAGTCGTTGGCCTTCCTGAAAAACTTGAGGGTTTCCATCCCTCTGACTAACGTGAATTCCGGTTAATCACCTTTTTGGCAGAGACTCCCTAATACTATTGCTTGCAGTGGAAAGAGCCTACTGCCTCCCAACATGCCGCCCACTACCACCAGGGGCTCCTTCACCGTCCATTCTCCTTACACTTCAGCACTTTAACCCTTTAGTGACCAGCCCATAGTGTTTTTACGTCCTGCCCAAGTGGGCTTTATTCCCTGAGGACGTAAAAACATGTGTCCTGCAGGGAATAAAGCCACGTGGGCTATGGACGTGACAGCTCCATGCTGTCGGTGCCCACAGGTAGCCAACAGCATGGAGCTGTCATCCTGGGCTGCGGGCAGTACCCCCTGGCAATGCGATCAGCGCTATCCAATGGGTAGCACCGATCGCAATAAAGTAAAAAAAAAGTTAAAGATTCAGCTCCCCTGATGGATCGGATCCATCAGGGCAGCTGAAATTAATCACCAGCCTTCTCCGAGGTGTTCTGCAGTGAGGGGGGGCCTCCAAAACCCATCGCCGCTCTTCTGCGCATGCGCGCCAGACGAATGATGTCACGCGCATGCGCAGAGGGCTGAGAGCCCCGGCAAATTCAAAATCTCCTGGCTCCCGGCTCCTGAAGGTACCGGAGACCGCGGTGAGTGGTCCCCAGGCCCGTGATCGCCGCTATCCATTGAACAGTTTTAAAAAGTTTTTAAAAAGGGGGTGTAGCTTGAAGAGGCACCAAGACGGACGCTGCAGTTTAAGCTCCGTTCGGTAAGGGCACTCACAAGCCATTTTTAGGCTTCTGCAGAGGAGGAAAACCAACCCAGGGAGCCCAGTATCGCACCTGAGACGAGCGATGACTAGGAGAAGGACATCAAAATCCGTCCCGACCAGGTTGGAGTCGTTCTTCATGGCGCGCGAGGCCGTCGCTGACATGGCTGCTGAGGAGACATCTTTTCTTGGCGCTCGGAGGGGGGAGAGAAACAGCTGTCAAGCTCACTCACAGGAGAAGGAAAGCCAAAAAGGAGCTGCCGCTGAGACCAACATCGCTGACGGCACTTCTCAGCAGCAGGTGACAGAGACTGTTGAGGAGAGGGGGATGAGGAGGGGAGATGCAGGAGCGGAGCTTTCTCCCTTAAAGATGGCGCCGGCCACGTTGCTGCAGGGGTGCACATCTTCCTCCCCCACTAGCAGCCCAAAAAAGCAGAGACAGAAGATGTCATCTGCTGAGGAGATAGAAGAAGGCTATGCTTTAACCCTCAATAAAGCTAAAGCAAGTGATATCAAAAGCCTTTCAGCATTAGACAGACCTGCAACAGAATTGTACATTATAGAGATAGTGATGGCCCTCAGAGACACCATCCACTCCGATATTAAAAACCTAACTTCAGATATGAATGCATCGGTTTTGGAAGTAAAAAATAGAGTGGAAAAAACAGAAAATAAAATGGAGGAAATAATCTAATCCCACAATTCCCTGATAGACGCTCACTATGATCTGGAAGAAAGGGTATCCAAACTCCAAAGTAAACTAACAGATCTTGAAGATAGAAACAGACGCAACAACGTCAAGATTAGAGGAGTACCAGAAAAGGTCTCTAATGCAGAAATTTTCAACTATGTCACGCGTCTTATGAAAAAGCTCCTCCCCAACACTCCTGACCAAGAATTAATGATAGACAGAGCCCACAGGCTACCGCATCCAAAATTCTTAAATGAAGACAGCCCCAGAGACATCATTGTGCGCATCCATTACTTCTGCACCAAAGAAGCCTTGATGGGTGTGGCCAGGAAATCACCAATGCTTCCGAGTCCATATGATAATATCCGTATCTTTATAGACCTCTCGCAAGCAACAATGGAGGCGAGAAGGAGCTTTGCACCTGCCACCATGGCCATGAGAAATGCTGGAATCATATATAGATGGGGTTTCCCCACTAAACTAATTGTAACCAAAGACAACGAAACACATATCTTTCAAAATCCCGCCGATGCTGCCCAAAACCTGAAATCTTGGGGAATACAGCCACAAGCCGCCGAGCGGCCCCCTGCGTCTGCGGGCCCCAAAAGAAATCGCCAGCCTGCCACCAAAGGCGCTTCAAGTCCGAAATAAAACAGCACACACTACTTCCTCACCCTGCTGTTAAAGTGCGCATTAGATGAGTGCCCCCTGCCCATGCCGGACACTTTACCCCCGAATGCACATACAAGCTTTAGCTTGCTATGCTACCTTCACGTTCTTTGACGTGTCCTTTCCCTAAAGAGCACCAACCCATGTCGGTCCTCCACATCTCGGAAGGGAACACTTGAAGGACTGTTATGTTGGGTTTTATTGTTGTTGTTCTATTTCAGGCATCCTCGATTTCCACAGATACCCAGATGTCCAAAACCAAGCATCACCACCCTCACCATGGCTCTGAAAATTCTTTCCTTAAACGCCAACGGCCTGAACTCTCCATATAAAAGACGTGCTGTATGGAAGGACTCAATCTCTTATGACGCGGATATAGTATGTATACAAGAGACTCACTTGCTGGAGACAGACAGAGGCTACATGACACACAACAAATTTCAACAAAAAATTTTTGCCTGTGCCCCCAAAAAACATGCAGGGGTTATGATCGCCTTTAAAGAAAATGTGACGTTTGTTATAGATAAACAAATATGCGATGCTAAGATACATAATTCTGGTGGGTTCCCTAAACAACACTCCAATCACATTGATTAATGTATATGTTCCAAACACGAAACAGATTAGTTTCCTCAACAAACTTATCAAAAAAATAAATCGGACAGCCAGGGGCTCAGTACTTTTATGTGGAGACTTCAACCTAGTCCCTGACAGAACAATAGACACCACCAACCAAAAACTAAAGAAAGGGCCCACTCTAAACAGTTGGCTACATAACTCAGCATTATACGACACCTTCCATTGTGTCAACGCCTCCGTCAGGGAATTTTCCTATTTTTCCCCCAGGCACGGTACCTTCTCACGAATCAATTTGTGCCTGGTAGATAAAAACCTTCTCGCAAGGGTGTCTGTATCAGAAATAGGCACGGCCACCTGGTCGGACCATGCCCCAACGCTGACGCATATAAATTTTGACAGAAACTGTCAAACTAACAGGCTATGGAGGAACAATACATATTTAATGAATTTACCTAACCACAAAAAAGATATACATAATGCTCTGGAGGAGTATTTTATATTGAATAACACCCCAGGTATAGACCCAATGATCCTATGGAATGCCCATAAATCATATATGAGAGGCATTCGTATAAAAATGGGAGCCAAATGTAAAAGAGACAAGGCCAGGAGGATTGAAGAACTTCTAACCCAAATCTCTCTAAAAGAAAAGGAAGCCCAACGAGTTCCCTCCCCCAAAACGCTAGAAGAACTACGCAAACTAAGACTAGATCTCTGAAAAATTCTGTTAGGAGACTTTGAAAGAGAGGTAAATGCAAATAGGGCAAACATATACTCGTCTTTAAACAAACCCTCGAAATGGATGGCACAACTAACTAAAAAAAAGTCAACAAAAGCCAACATCCCTTACATATGGAACTCAAAAAAAAAAAGTACACAAAATAACTCACCCCCAACATATCGCAAAAGCCTTCCGTACCTTTTATAAAAGCCTCTATAATATAAAAGATAACCTGCCCAACCGAACAGTGCCAAAATAGCCGAATTTCTATAAGGGGCCAACCTCCCAACAGTAAATGCTTTGCAGGCATCTTCGCTTGACCAACACTTCGACATATCAGAATTATCCACAACAGTCTTATCCCTAAAAAAACACAAAGCACCTGGCCCAGATGGGTAGTCCGCAGAGTACTATCAGACCTTCTGGGATATGTTATCCCCATTTGCAACAAACACATTTAACACCGCCATGCAAAAAGGCAAATTCCCGGAAGAAATGCTCCAAGCAACGATAGTAGTTCTGCCCAAACCTGGCAAAGATCCAGTCGACCCAGCCAATTTCCGTCCGATATCGTTGCTTAATACAGACGTAAAAATCTATGCAAAGACCCTTGCCAACAGATTGCTGAAACTACTCCCAAATTTGATCCATACTGACCAGCTGGGTTTTGTTAAGAGTAGACAGGCGTCAGATAGCACGAGGAGATTACATTTGCTTCACAAAACTAACACATCCCAAACTCTAGTGATCTTACTAGCCTTAGATGCCAAAAAGGCTTTTGATAGAGTTCACTGGGGTTTTGCCTTCGAGACCTTGAAAAAATATGACATGGGAGAGGGCATAATTAGAGCCATACAGGCCCTATATTTATCCCCAACAGCTAGGGTACTGGTGGATGGGACATTATCGGACCCTTTACACATATCAAATGGAACAAGACAGGGGTTCCCACTCTCGCCTATCCTATATGTTCTTGCAATCGAAACATTAGCAGAAACAATTCGCCTGTCTCCCGAAATAAAAGGTATCCCAGCAAATTTAAGACAACACAAAATTGGTCTATTTGCAGATGACGTTATCTTAACTATGTCTTGCCCCCTAGAATCCCTGAGAGCCGCGCACAAAATTCTAGAGCGCTTCGCTGAGGCGTCACTATATAAACTGAACGTAGACAAGTTGCTCATCCTAGGCATACACAAACCCAAACATTTGAAAATAGCTACCCAATCTGAATTTTCGTTTAGATGGAGAGAGAATTCTATAACCTACTTGGGGGTGGAATTGACAGCCTCTCCTAGGGATCTGGAAAATGCAAACATTCCCACACTGCTTAAATCTACGCAGAGAAATATAGATCACCTGTCCAAACTAAATCTGACGTGGTACGGAAGGATCATGTCATACAAAATGAAAATCCTACCTAAGATTATGTATTACTTCAGAGTCCTCCCAATACCTTTCTCAAATACCTCCCTATCCAACCTACAAAACCAATTAAACAAATACATATGGGGGGGGGGGGGGGCCTCGTATAGCCTTATCAATCTTAGCATTACATCGGAAAAATGGCGGGGCAGATATGCCAAACCTAAAAATATACCAGCAGGCTGTAATGCTAAATCAAATCAAAGGGTGATTGAATAGTGACAAGTCCTTGGGGTGGACAGGAATAGAAAAGGGTCTTATGGGCGGAGTCTCAAGCCAAGCCTTTCTGTTTGACATATCCCTGTCGGGGGTATCGAAATCCAAGGATCTAACATTACAAGTACCGGAACTGTCTCCTGCCATATTAGCATCAAAGGAGGCGTGGAGAGGTCTCACACAGAAACTAGCCATGAATGAAAACAAAAAAAAGCCTCCTCTACCTCTCGAAACTTTGTGCCTTTTTTTTGCCAGACCTTGCAATAAGGTAATGGTCAATGAGAGGTTTAAAGATGATAGATGACCTAATGACTTCGGAGGGCCCAAAACCATTTTCTGAACTTAGCTCCAAATACCACCTACCACAAAAAGAATTTTTCACCTACTGTAGAATAAACTCGTTTCTACAAAAAACTTCTCTACACAATTTACAAATCCCTATTCCAATCATTAATAAAATTATTCAAGAAAAACGGGAGACAAATCAGATATAAGGTTCCTGGTCCCACATTTTCTGGTTTTGTCCCAAACTAAATATATTCTGGAGTGGAGTTCTTGGCGAAATGTCTAATACCTTGAGATGTTTTATCCCTAGAGAGGCTAAACTAGCTTTACTTCTAATAGGCCTTGAAAAATTTCCCCCAGAAAAAAGATACCTATTAGGTCATTCACTTATGACAGCAAAAACCATAGTTGCTAAACATTGGAGAGAGCAGTCCCCTCCAACAAGGGAGGAATTCTTGGGCCAGATGGCAGAACAGTGCCTATATGAAGGGTGGTTAGCAAGCCGAAGGTAAAAAATATGAGGAGACCTGGGGTAAATGGAAATCTCAACATTAACACGTTTCATATGACTACTTTATGATGCCAAATATTTGTGGTTATGTTTTGTTGTTCTTTATTAAAAACTGGTAACATTAGATACTAACTAGCAAAAGTTAGACTGTTTGTAAGATTTTGCATAATAGGAAATTTTCTTTATAAGAGAAAACTACGTTATTATATACATGAGAATGTTAATATGCTCATACTGTTGCCTTCAGCTGTATTACTAAGACCTCTTTAAATACCATTGTACTACTGTTTTCTCTGAAAAACCATTCAATAAAAACAAATATGGAAAAAAGTTTTTAAAAAGTACAAGTTTCACCTTCCCTCATGGATCGGATCCATGAGGGAAGGTGAAAATACTCACCTCGGGTTCTCCGCGATGTCCCCGGTGTTCCGGGACCTGAAGTCCCCTTCTGCGCATGCGCGCCTGACGTCAATCATCGGGCGCGGACCTTACCCCAGCTTCTGCGCACACGCCCGTTGCCAAAATGGCGGACGCAAGCGCAAAAGTTGTGGATTGCCAGGATAATTTTAATTCTCCCTGCTCCTGGCTACAAAACTTAGCTGAGAGCCTGGAGATTTCACGGGGGGCCCCGGTGAGTGGTTCCTGATCACGTGTTCGCCGTTATCCACTGAATAATGGCAATCACGTAAAAGTTAAAATAAAAGTTTGAAGTTTCATCTCCCCTCACCAATGCGATTGGTCAGAGGAGATGAAACTTTTTACCAGAGGCCTCCGTATTTGCACCCCGACGCGATCCTCCTCCATGAACCTTCCTGGATTCTGCACATGCGACCGCCGGCAAAATGCCGGACACATGCGCAGGAGCCGGGGAGCTCAGGAGATTTAGAATCTCCTTACTCCCAGCAACCAACGGTCACCGAGAGCCTGGAGCAGTGATGGGTGGCCTCGTTGAGCGGTCGCCGGTCACGTGATAAAAAAGTAGTGATCTAACATAGGTCGATCTCACATGACCAGATAGGAATTACACATTCTGCATGCGTCTGATCCGCGGTAACACTCAGATCAATCGCATTGGATTACACAATTCCGCTCACATTAGCGGGTCAGAATTGCGTAATCCACTTGCAGAAAAGAGAACGCAGCAGGTTCTATTTTACTGCGGATATCCGCAACTCAGAGCCCATTATGCTCCATTGTCACGGATATACCCACAGCCCAAACGCTACTACATTGTGTACGGGCTGCGGGTACCCGTGTCATCGCTAAGCGCCGGAGCCGGAAATACAAACAAAAAAAAGGTGTACTGCGCATGACCGCCTGTGTGAGTAGGCAGTTATGCACAGTACATTATGCGGCCGTATGCAGCGCCACGGCCAGGTTCATACCTGGATCCGCTGCAGGCCTCCGCAGGCGGATTCCACACCCGTCCATGTGAGCCCGGCGTTATTCAGACCGTACCTGTGATATGTATTTTACAAGAAGCCCCGGGAACGCTCGCCTTCCTGCAGTTCCAGGAGCAGCTTGTTGAGCGCCTTCTGTGTGAGACTGCCGCACCTCAGCAAGATTACGGAGACTCACAGAGCGCCACTTTATACACCCCATCCCCACCACTGAGGTCAAGAAATGACCCCCAAAAAGCATGGGAGGAGGAGGGGGGATACCTGGTATTATTGCCCCATGTACCCACCCCTGTCTACGGACATACCAGACAGTTTACATTATTACTTTTATCTAAGATTTAGGGAATGCTGAAAAGGAAGAGGGGGGGGGGATTATTTTTAGGGTGTCAATTTTTATTCCATACAAGTGGGCAATGGGGCCGGGGAATTTATTCAGTTGTGCCCTGAAATCCAACGGGTGCTCCTTCCATTATTGGCCGAGCCATGTGTCCTATAAGTAGATTAGGGCCACAAATGGTATGTTTCTTAACACGGGACAAACAGGGGGATCCATTTTTGGGTGAACGTTTTCATTCCTATGTGTGCTGTACAAAAAAACAAGTTGACAAAAAATTGTCGAAAAAAATGAAAATCGTAATTTTTCCCTCCTGCTTTGCTTAGATTCATTCAAATACTGTGGGGTCAAAATGTGCCGTACACCGCTAGAGGAATTTGCTAAGGGGTCTCGTTTTTAAAATGGGGTCATTTGAGGGGGTTCCTTATCGTTGTGGCCACTCAATGGCTCTACAAGTGCGCAGTGGGGCCTGGAATTCATTCAGTCGTGCCCTAAAATCCAATGCGTGTTCCCTATATTATAGGCCAAGCCATGTGTCCTGTAAGCAGATTAGGGCCACAATGGGTATGTTTCTGAACACGGGACAAACAGGGGGATCAATTTTGAGGTGAAAGTCTTCATTTATATGTGTGCTGTACAAAAAAACTGTTTTTAAATTGACACGATTGCCCAAAAAATGAAAATCGTAATTTTTTCCTACTGCTTTGCTTAGATTCATTCTAAAATTGTAGGGTTAAAATACACAGTACACCCCTAGATGAACGCGTTAAGGGGTCTAGTTTTCAAAATGTGGTCATTTGTGGGGGTTGTCTATAGTTTTGGCCACTCAAGGGCTCTACAAGTGGGCTATAGGGCATAAAAGGCCTTCAAGCAAAATTTCTGTTCTGAAAGCCACTGACTACTCCTTTCATTTTGGGCCCCTTCGTGCATCGAAACATACGATTAGGGCCACAATGAGTATGTCTCTGAACACGGCAGAAAAGGGGTATCCATTTTGGGGTGCAAGTCTTCATTCATATGTGTGCTGTACAAAAAAGCGCTGTTTTTAAAATGACAGAATTGCCAAAAAAAATGAAAATCACAATTTTTTCCTTTTGCTTGGCTTGAATGTATTCAAAAACTGTGGGGTCAAAATGGGCAGTACACCCCTAGATAAATTCCTTAAGGGGTCTAGTTTTTAAAATGGGGTCATTTGTGGGGGTTTTCTATGGTTTTGGGCACTCAAGAACTCTACATGTGTGCTATGGGGTCTAAAAGGACATCAAGCAAAATTTCTGTTTTGAAAGACACTGACTACTCCTTTCATTTTGGGCCCCGTTGTGGACTCAGATATAACCTTAGGGCCACAATGGGTATATTTCTGAGCACAGGACAAACAGCGGTATCCATTTTGAGGTGTAAATCCTCATTTTCATGTAAACTATAGGAAAAAAATATGTCTTTAAAATGACATATTTGCAAAAATATGAAATTTTATTTTTTTTCTCCTCTAAATTGCATTAAATCCTGAAAAAGAAACTGTGGGGTCAAAATCCTCCTGACACCCCTCAGTGAATACATTAAGGGGTGTAGTTTTTACAATTGGGTCATGTGTGGGGGTATCTATCATTCTGACACCTATGAACCTTTGCAATCTTGGATTGGTGCAGGAAAACAAAATGTTCCTCTAAATGCTGAAAAGTAATGTTAAATTTGTACGTCAACTAAATGGTTAAAAAAAATTAACGTTTTTCAAATGTGCATCCAGAATAAAGTAAACTGAAAGAAATATTTATCTTAACAAAAGTTTGTACAGTTTGTTTGCACATATTTGAGATATTACAATTGAAAATGTGAAAAAATGATAATTTTTTCAAAATTTTCCCAATTTTGCCGCTTTTAATAAATATACACAAATTCTATCGGCCTATTTTACCACCTAAATGAAGTAATAAAAAGTTTTACTAATTATTAATTTTTTTAAAAAGTAGAAAAAAATTTTAAAAAAGAAAAGAAAAAACTTGCCATATTTATAATAAAAGAATCATAAATCATAAAAGAGAAATACATATTTGGTATCGCTGCTTTCGTAAAAGTCCGATCTATCAAAGTAGCGCATTATGTAACCCGCACAGTGAACGTTGTCAGAAAAAGAAAGGAAGACCACCAAAAATACGTTTTTTTAGTCATCCTCTCTCCAAGAAAAAATGCAATAAAAAGTGGTCAAAAAGTCGTATGTATTCCAAAACAGTACCAACGCAAACTACAGGATGTCCCACCAAAAACGAGCCCTCGCACAACTATGTCGAAGGAAAAATAAAAAAGTTATTGTGCGCAGAAGATGGCGGCAGAACATTTCAAAACATTAAATATATCTTTGAAAATGAATACAAGTAGTACATCAAAAAGAGAAAAGCTCTCCAGGTTTGGTGCGGCAGTGATCGTACGGACCACAGAAGAAAGTTATCGGGTCATTGTTGTAGTTCCTGTGCCGTAGAAACAAGACGCACTGAAAGATGGGGGAGTTTCGTTGTTTTCTTTTAATTTTACTCCATTTAGAATTTTTTACGTTTTTTAGTACATTATATGATACATTAAATATCACCATTGAAAAATACAACTCGTCCCGCAAAACACAAACCTTCACATCGGCAACGGAGAAGATGCCGAACAATTAAGCTGGGGTCACCGGCCTGGCACCAGGTCGAACTCTGCTGCGGGGTCTGACCCGCCTGTGTGCAGCCGGCCATGCAGGCGTCACCGACAGGTCACCTGGTCCACCTCCACTGCAGGAATCCCGCATGTGGGGTCCGACCCCCCCCCCCCATGTGCAGGAATCCCTAATATTAAGGAAATAGAGGCAAATAACTAGTGAAGGATATCCAAAATCAATCAATCACAAATATAAATGGTGACCCCCCACACCAAAGCACAAGAAAAAATAATACTACATGTGACCACCCATATGTGCTTTCACGTTCTGGGTGTCTGGGCTTTAATCTACAGGGCCATAAAAACATGCCGCCCTGTAGAACAAAGCCTCGGGTTCTGTGTATGTGACAGCTTCCTGCTAATGGAGATAGCCAATAGCCTGGAGCTGTCAGGGGAAGCTGCAGTGAGTGAACCCCAGTCACACAATCAGCCTCCGCGATGTCCTGCGGCGTTCTGCTCCTGCAAGGACCTGCCGGCGGCTTCTGCACATGCGTGCCAAAGGTAAAATGTCGGGCTCTTTCGCAGAAGGCCCGGAGAATTTAAACGTTCCCTACTTACGGATAGCAAAGATAGCTGAGAGCAGGGAGATGTCACTGGGGGCCGCGGTATGCAGTCCCGTCACGTGATCACTGTTATCCAATCGGTAAGGGCGATCAAGTAAAGTTAAAAAAAGAAGTTTTAGAAAAGCAAAGGTTTGATGTCATGTAAAAGTAAAAGTTCAAGTTTTACCTCCCGTCATGGATCAGATCTGTGAGGGGAGAAGAAATTACTTACCTAAGGCCCCTGGATTTGTTCCCTGATGGGATCTTTATCTGCTGACCTGTCCTTTGGCCTGGGAAGTTTAAAATCTGCTTGCTCCTGACTATTAAAGCTAGCCGGGAGTCTGGAGGAGTGACCGAGGGCCACAGTGAGCATTCCCTGGTCACATGACTGCAATAATCCAATGGTATAAAAGGTAGCGATCTACCTCAAGCCGGTCTCACATGATTGGATAGGAATTGCTGATTCCGCATATGTCTGATCTGCAGTAATACACAGATCAATCAAATCCACGAATTACACAACTCCGCTCACATTAGCGGGTTGGAATTGTGTAATCCACTCTTAGGAAACAGAACGCAGCAGGTTCTATTTTACCGCGGATATCCGCAGCATAGAGCCCATTGTGCTCCATGGTCGCCCGGCTGCGGGTACCTGCCAGAAAACTAAGCGACGGCACAGGAAATCTAAGCAAAAGGTTACTGCACATGAGTGTGAGTAGACAGTTATCCGCAGTACATTACACGGCCGTACGCAGGGTCACAGCCGGGCTCACAGCTGGAATCCGCTGCGGGCCTCCGCAACCAGATTCCACATACGGCTGCGTGAGCCCGGCGTTATTCAGACCGCTACCTGTAATTTACAAGGAGCCCCGGGAACGCTCGCCTTCCTGCAGTTCCAGGAGCAGCTTCTGTGTGAGACCGCCGCACCTCAGCAAGATTACGGAGACTCACAGAGCGCCACTTTACGCCTCATCCCTGCCGCTGAGGTCAAGAAATACCCCCAAAAAAGCATGGGAGGAGGAGGAATACCTGGTATTATTGCCCCATGTGCCCATCCAACCAGCCCCTGTAGTTACCCCTGTCTTCAGACATTCCACACAGTTTACATTATTACTCTTCTCTAAGATTTAGGGAATGCCATAAATGAGGAGGGGGCTTATTGGGGCCTGGAATTCATTCAGTTGGGCCCTGAAATCCAACAGGTGTTCCCTCCATTATGGGCCATACCATGTGACCAGTAAGTAGATTGGGGCCACAATGGGTTTCTGAACACGGGACTAACATGGGGATCCATTTTGGGGTGAAAGTCCTCATTCATATGTATGCTGGACAAAAAAACTGTTTTCAAAATGACACAATTGCCCCGGCTCCTCCACATGTGTCCAACATTTTGCCGGAGGGCACATGCACAGAAGTCAGGGAAGGTCCGTGGAGCAGTTTTGCATCGAAGATCAAGTGTGGAGGCCTCCAGTATGTAGTTTCATCTTCTCTCACCAATTGGATCAGAGAGGGAGGTTTAAACTTGAACTTTTTTTTCAACTTTTACGTGATTGCCATTATCTATTAGATAACGGCGATCACTTGGCCAGGGAATGCCCCCCATGACATCTGCAGACTCTCAGCTCTCGCCTTTTGCGTGATGCATTCCGTAAGGGGTGATGAAACTTACTTTTAAAACTTTTTTTTTAACTTTACATGTTCGCCGTTATTCAATGGACAATGGCGATCATGTGACTGGGAACCACATGCAGCGATCCCCGGTGACATCTCCCTGCACTTGGCTATCTTTGACAGCTGGGTGCAGGGAGATTTTAAATTCACCAGGCATGTGCAGAAGCCTGTGGCGGGTGCTTTCCGGACCAGATCGTCACAGGAAATCACGGAGGATAGAGGTCAGTAGCCGGGTGCCAGGAGGTTTCAAATCTCCCGTCTTTTGAGCATGAGTCGCCATGTTTCCTTTGGCGCGCATGCGCAGAAGACGTGGGAGGTCCTTTCCATACCAGATCACCACAAGACATTGCAGAGGATGAGGGTGAGTAGTTTTAGCTCCCCTCATGGATCAGATCCATGAGGGGAGAAGAAACTAACTTTTTTTGACTATTTACTTTCATGTGATCTGGATTATCCATTGGATAATGGCAATTGCGTGACTGGGGGTCAGATATACCGGTCCCCCATGACAGATCTAGGTTGTCTGCTACCTCCAGCAGCAGAGAGCTGTCACATCCTCAGCCCTCATCCTTAATCCCCAGGTAGAGTGTGTTTCTCCCAGTAGTGGCCTGCGATAATACTCCCGATAGCGGCCAGTGCTAATACTCCTGATAGCGGCCAGCGATAATACTCCTGATAGCGGCCAGCGATAATACTCCACATAGCGGTCCTGTGCTAATACTCCTGGTAGTGGCCAGTGGCCCTGCGCCAATACTCTTAGCAGTGGCCAGCGTCCTGCACTAATGCTCCCGGTAGCGGCCAGCATCCCTGCGCTAATACTCTCAGCAGTGGCCAGCGTCCTGCACTAATACTCCTGGTGGCGGCCAGCGTCCTACACTAATACTCTCGATAGTGGCCAATTTCCCTGTGGTAATACTCCTGGTAGCAGCTAGCAGTAGTACTCCCAGTAGCGGCCTGTGGTAATACTCCTGGTAGCATCCTGTGGTAATACTCCTGGTAGCGGTCAGCATCCTGTGGTAATACTCCAGGTAGCGGGCAGCGTCCTGTGGCACTACTCCTGGTAGCGTCCTGTGGTAATACTCCTGGTAGCGGCCCTGCACTAATATTCTCAGCAGCAGCCCTACGCTAGTACTCTCGGCAGCGGCCAGCTTCCTGTGGTAATACTTCCAGTAGACTCCTGTGATAATACTCCTGATACCGGCCAACGTCCTGTGGTAATACTCCTGGTAGTGTCCTGCGGTAATACTCCCGATAGCAGACAGCGTCCTGTGGTAATACAGCTGGTAGCATCCTGTGGCAATTCTCCCAGTAGTGGCCAGCATCCTACGATACTACTCCCGCCAGCCTCCTGTGGTAATACTCCCATCAGCATCCTGGGGTAATACTCCTGGTACAGGCCAGAATTCTGTCGTAATACTCCCAGTAACATCCTGTGGTAATACTCCCAGTAGCGTCCTGTAGTAATACTGCTGGTACCGGCCAGCGTCCTGCGGTAATACTCCCAGTAGCGTCCTGCACTAATACTCCCGGTAGCGGCCAGCATCCCTGCGCTAATACTCTCAGCAGTGGCCAGCGTCCTGCACTAATACTCCTGGTGGCAGCCAGCATCCTACACTAATACTCTCGACAGTGGCCAATTTCCCTGTGGCAATACTCCTGGTAGTGGCTAGCAGTAGTACTCCCAGTAGCGGCCTGTGGTAATACTCCTGGTAGCATCCTGTGGTAATACTCCTGGTAGCGGCCAGCATCCTGTGGTAATACTCCTGGTACAGGCCAGAATTCTGTCGTAATACTCCCAGTAACATCTTGTGGTAATACTCCCGGTAGCGGCCAGTGTCCTGCGGTAATACTCCCGGTAGCGTCCTGTGGTAATACTCCCAGTAGCGTCCTGTAGTAATACTGCTGGTACCAGCCAGCGTCCTGCGGTAATACTCCCAGTAGCGTCCTGCAGTAATACTCCCAATAGTGTCCTGCAGTAATACTCCCAGTAGCTTCCTGCGGTAATACTAACGGTGCGGTAATAGTGCGAAGCAGCCAGCGTCCTTGCACTAATACGCCCGGCAACGGCCCTGTAGTAATACTCCCAGCAGCAGCTAGAGGTAATACTCTCGGTAGAGGTCAGCATCCTGCGCTAATACTCTGTAGTGGCCAGTGTTCTGCACTAATACTCCCAGTAGTGGTCAGCGGTCTGCACTAATACTATCTGTAGCGGCCAGCGATACTACTTCCAATAGTGGCAGCACTAATACTTTCGATAGCGGCCAGCGCTAATACTCCTGATAGTGGCTATTGCTAATACTCCTGATAGCGTCCCTGCGCTAATACTCCTGGTAGCGGCCAGTGGCTCTGCGCTAATACTCCCGGTAGAGGCCAACCGCCCTGCGATAATACTCTCAGCAGCGGCTTGCGTCCTCCGCTAATACTCCCAGGAGCAGCCAGCATCCTGTACTAATACTTCCAGTAGCGGCCAGTGTCCTGCACTAATACTCTTGATAGTGGCCAGCGTCCCTGCGGTAATACTCCTGGTAGCATCTTGTGGTAATACTCCTGGTAGCGGCCCTGCACTAATACTCTTGGCAGGGGCCCTGCACTTATACTCTCAGTAGCGTTCTGTGATATTACTCCAAATACCAGTCAGCGTCCTGAGGTAATATTCCTGGTAGCATCCTGTGGTAATACTCCAGTAGCGGCCAGCGGCCTGCAATAATACTCCCGCCAGCGTCCTGTGGTAATACTCCCGCAAGAGTCCTGTAGTGATATTCCCGCCAGCATCCTGTGGTAATACTCCCACAAGCATCCTGTGGTAACACTCACAGTAAAGGCCAGCGTCATGTGGAAATACTCCCAATAGCATCCTGTGGTAATACTCTGGGTAGCGTCCTGTGATAATACTCCCCGTAGCAGCCAGCATCCTGTAGTAATACTCCTGGTAGCATCCTGTAGTAATACTCCCGGTAGTGGCCAGCGGACTGTGGTAATACTTCTGGTAGCATCAAGCGGTACCAGCCAGCGTCCTGTGAAAATACTCCCAGGAGTGTACTGTGGTAATACTAGCGGTAGAGTCCTGCGGTAATACTCCAGCCAGTGGCCTGCAGTAATACTCCCCATAGCGTACTGTGGTAATATTCCCACCAGCATCATGTGGTAATACTCCCACAAGCATGCTGTGGTAATACTCACAGTACTGGCCAGCATCCTGTGGTAAAACTCCCCGTAGCGGCCAGCATCCTGTGGTAATACTCCAGGTAGCATCCTGCGCAAATACTCCCAGTAGCGTCCAGCAGTAAGACTCCGGGTGGCATCCAGCATCCTGCAATAATACTAATAGTAGTGTCCTGTGGAAATACTCCTGGTAGCGCCCTGGGGAAATATTTCCGATAGCGGTCAGCGGTAATAGTCCTGGTAGCGTCCTGTGGAAATAGTCCCGGTAGCGTCCTGTGGAAATACTCCCGGTACCGGACAGCATCCTGTGGAAATACTCCCTGTAGCATCCTGTGGTAATACTCCCAGTAGCGTCCTGTAGTAATATTTCCAGTAGCGTCCAGCGGTAATACTAACGGTAACATCCTGAGGAAATACTCCCGATAGCGACCATTGGTATTACTCCCGGTAGCATCCTGTGATAATACTTCAGGTACTGGCCAGCGTCCTGTGGAAGTACTCCCAGTACCAGACATCGGCCTGTGGAAATACTCCTGGTAGTATCCTGTGGTAATACTCCCGATATCGGTCAGCGTCCTGTGGTAATACTCCCGGAAGCGTCCTGTGGTAATAGTCCCGGTAGCAGCCAACGTCCTGTGGTAATACTCCTGGTAGCGTCCTTTGGTAATACTCCCAGTAGCGGCCAGTGTCTTTTAGTAATACTCCTGGTAGCGTCCTGCGGTAATACTCCTGGTAGCGGCCAGCGTCCTGTGGAAATACTCCCGGTAGCGTTCTGCGGTAATACTCCCGGTATCATCCAGCGTCCTGTGGTAATACTCCCGATAACGTCCTGCGGTAATACTCCCGCTAGCGTCCTGCAGTATTACTCCCAGTAGTGTCCCATGGTAATACTTCCGATACCGGCCGGTTTCCTGTGGAAATAATCTGGCCTGCAGTAATACTCCTGGTAGCGTCCTGTGGAACTACTCCCAGCAGCGTTCTGTGGTAATACTTGGGCCAGCGTCCAGCAGTAATACTCCCGGGAACCGGCCAGTGTCCTGTGGTAATACTCCCGGTACTAGCCAGCATCCTGTGGAAATATTCCCAGTAGCATCCTGCGGTAATACTCCCACTAGCGTCCTGTGATAATACTCCCGGTAGCGTCCTCCGGTAATACTTATGGTAGCGTCCTGTGAAAATACACCTGGTAGCGGCCAGCGGTAATACTCCCGGAAGCGTCCTGTTAAAATACTCCCAGTAGCGTCCTGTGGTAATACTCTCAGCAGCGGACTGCAGTAATAGTCCCGGTAGCATTCTGTGGTGATACTTCCACTACCGTCCAAAGTTCTGTGGAAAAACTACCGGTAGCGGCCAATGTCCTGTGGAAATTCTCCTGGTAGTGTTAGCGCAAAATTCGCTATTATAGATATACCGTGTGTTTCAAATTAAATAATATGTGTACAGGCCTGGAGAGCCTTCAAAGACCACAAGCCTACATCATGTGTTCCCAAAAGAGTCTGTCTTTATTCAGCGCGCGTAAACTTAAAATAAGTTTAACACAGGAAGTCAGGCAATTTAGCAGTTACAGTGAGCTGATAGGCCATTTCTCAGAGGGAGGTATTTGTGAGGTAGCTTGTGATGTCATCCATCTGGGAGGAACTTCAGTGAGCACGCTCAGTTCATTCTTGAATTTGGCTTCATGAGAGAAACATCCTGTTTCTCCTCTCTGCTGTCCAAGACAAAGCACTCCTAAAAAGGTTTGGCCAGTTAGAACTGGTTTTACCAGTTCTTGAGCTCCTCCAATTCTTGTGGAGGTGGGGGGGAGGTGATGTTCCCTTCCTCCAGAAGTTCAGACCATTATAGACAAAATACAGTATATTCACAGTTGATAACAGAAAATACATACAAAATGGTGAACATATAGGATATCTCCCACAATTCCCTCCTTTGTTGTGCGTATTTTCATTCTCCTGGATGTTTTTTTTTTTCTTCCTATTTGTGTTCTCGGGCCTTTCCCTACCACCTACAGGGGACCCTAGCTGTCACCTTCCTTATCCCTGCCTACTGCTGGGTGATATCCAGGATAAGGAAAATACCACACAACACGTTACAGTTTCCCAACGGTATTCTAGGTAGATGGCTCCTGAAAGATTTATCTTTTTTTCACGTTTTCTGCATAAGCCACCTTGTTCATAGTTTAGATGACATACAACATGATGAATGTGACTGGCTTTCCAAGTGTGATCTCAGGTTATATTGTTTGTTACATGTTAACATTGGTCTGATTACACAATATGGCTGAAACATTGGTACACTTACTGCTACCTTATTGTATCTGTTGACATTTTTTTGTCCTATTTTATACACTAAAACTTGCTTAGTCATACCCAAGCTTTGTAAACCAAGATGTTATCAGTCTGAGACCCCCCCCCCACCATCTGAAGGAGCCAGTTTCATTGATCAAAGGTTCAGAATCAACAACTCAATTCCCTAGACAATGATGATGGTATCACAGGATTAACAAGACAATAGATTCCTGGCCATACAATGTATATGGACAGAGCTCAAACAAACCTATACAAATGGAACTGTAGTTAATGCAGTTAGCATTGTTCTGTCACATTTCACAGTTACATCAAAGCTTCCTACACCAAACAGGTTTGAAGGCCACATGAATGTTCATAGCTATTTGTATGTAAGATACAAAATGGAGGATGAAAGACAAAATGGAGGGCTACAAATAGCCAATTATATTTGTACCACAATCCACCCTTTGGCTATTTGTAGCCATCATACAACTATTTCATCAAGATACATAAAATTAGCGTACAATTTAGGGTTGGAATATGTACTTTGACATATCATGGTTTGATCTTCAAGTTCTATTAATCAACTTCTGAAATATATTACATAAACAACCAAATATCTGTTCCCTATATATATCCATTTGCTATCAACATAAAACCAATCTTGTCAAATCTGGGCTCGAGAAAATAACGAAAAACAAAAAAAATCAAGAACCGTTAGATGTTGAATACAAATGTCTCTTCCTGTAAAATTGTTTCTTCTTCTCTTGATCTTCTTTAGATCCCAAACCTATAGGATCTCCGATGTAGGGAAGCAGGGGGATTATTGTGCCCTCACTGCTTTCCCTGGTTAGCCAAAGAACAGACCCTAAGTAGGAATCTGTCCCGCCCATTACATTGGTATCAAACAATCTTCTCCATTCTCCATATCCAGAAGTATCCACAGCTGACTATAGAGCCCCTTTATTCCAATGTAGCAGCTGCCTCTGTACAGCATTTTGTTGCCCAAGGTCTTCAGGGAGGAGCGGTGATGCTTCACCCTCCTTTGACGTCATCTGCTGGCGGTTATTGTGCAGAGTATGAGGATCACCCCAGTGGCAATTTAGCAGCAGTCGGGCACACTTGTCAGTTCTTCAGGCTCAGTTGAATAGTCATAGCGTATGGACAGATGCAGCAGGTACTTGGAGAAGATGAAATTTCAAATCACAATTGAAAAAGTCCAAATTGTCCTGGTGGAAATAACTCAGTTCATAAATGTTCTCAGTCCCAAATAAATTTGATGCAGAATAAATCAGTCCATGGCAAATCAAACAAAACAAAAACACAATCACAATCTGGGGTCTTGTGTGCTTTTCTTCACCCCTTCATAAAAATAGATGAAACAAAAATCTGTAGGTCAAATTTATCCATCCAAACAATCTCTGCCCAGAGAGACTTGATAAGTTTTCTGCTGTAGCAAATGAATATTTTTAATATTCCTAATCTTCCTACATTACGGCACAAATAACTTCTGTATACTGTATACATATAACTCAAGAATTCTTACTATGTAAACAAACAATATAATATCAAACATTGCAAATCAATCAAGTTTACAATAGAATAATCTTAGATTGATCAATATCATCATCAGTGCAGTTACTTATTTTTCACGTTATCAAACACTGCGGACCAAGTTAAGCAAATTTTATAACGCAATATTCCTAGATTTGTCATGATCATCTTCATCAGTAGTTATGTATTTACCACATCCCTTATGAGGAAGAAGAGAAATGACAGCCCAATGACCGCAGGGGTCCTACATATAACAAAGGATTATGGGCCACATTTGTCTCCTTCCTTGATTATCTTTATTCAATGTCTGACGTGAACCCAAATTAGCTTTTCTTGAAGTTTCACTGTGATCGTAGTGTTAACAGCACTTGAAAGGATTCTTTGCATTTTGATCTGGAAACACGGAGAATACACATTTATGAGTGACAGATGATATAACTCCTGATGTTAGGCACTCACATGGGAGGTAAGGCCCTCCTTTTTGGCCTGGAATAAGCGTAGGTCTATTACAGGAGCCCTACGCAACAAAACATTTATTAAGGACTCAACTTAGTCTTATATTTAGGCGTGGTTCTAACCAAGTGGATGACTAATAAAATGTTTACCTTTATTATTTATTACTTCTGGTGTACCTAAATATTCAAAATTACTTTCATAAAACATATTTTTAGGTCATATTTTTGGCGTGTTAAAAATTATTTTTATTTATTTATTTATTTTTTATTTCTCAAGCCACGCCTCCAAATAACATGAAAAGAGGTCTATGCAAACCAACAACTCCAAACACCTACCTGTGGTAGCTGTATGCTATCATCCTGCAGTCACTGATACAGATAGTCTGGCTCGCACCGAGAAGGTACCTTGACAAATTGGCCTGGATTGTAACGGGCGCATATTATGCATCTCTGTACAAACCCTATTGCAGCAGTGTTGAACCCTGGGGTAAGCCAAGCAGAAGACACCATACCACACATTACCTCCTTGGATGAATGGGTTAGCTCATAGATCAGGTGTGACTTCATGGAGTACAGCGTGCAGGGGAGGCACAGGCTTTTACCTTTTTGCCAGACCCCAGTAGCATTCCGCTCGCTTTTCCACTCCTCCTTTTTCTTCTTTTGAGGCCTGTTCCTGTAATTCAAGCAACAGAGAAATATCTACACCTGTTTCAGGTGCAAGCAGGTTACCAGCCGTTACCTCATTCAAGGGAAGTCAGGCTGCTGCGGTGCCTGCTCTCTGGTTCCTTCCAGCCTCAGTGGTTGTCTCTGTGGCATAAGCCTGGACTCTGATGATAAGTCACCTGTGCGGAAAGAGCTAAAAACTTGTAGAACAAAGACACTGCTTCTGCGTTCTGGATTGGCTTACTCAAGGATCCCATGAAACTTCCACTGTGCCCCATAAGATGTGAAATCGTGTACGATTCCAAATGTGTACCTTAAGTCGGTGCAGACACAAACAGTCTTACCTGCAGCCAGCTTACATATTTCAGTGAGCGCCATCACCTCTATTTCCTGAGTAACTGAGTGTCTCAGGAGGGAAAGAGTGGTTTTTGTACAATTACCTCTTTCTGTCGGTTACCACTGCATAGCCTGTTTTGCTTGTCCATTTCGTCGATATTTGGAACCACCTATGGGTAAAACTCAAGATTTACATTAATCATGGCAGTTACAACATTATTGTTAGGACCCCTAGTTTCTCTTTTCATTAATCTTCCGACAATCATTATCATGTGCTTGCTATTGGATGTCATGGTCTGCACCTGCTGCCCCTCCTCTCAACCTTCTAAATTCAGTAAAAGATATGAAATGGCATTTGGAACTATACCCCTCTTGATTGCGATATGTGAGGGTGCTAGCAGGGCAGTCTCATACTTAGCTAGTCTGGAAACTGAAAGATGTTTAGTTTGCACTCTATACAGTATTTTATGACCCCTTGAGGGAGCATGATATTAAGGGGCCCCACAAAATCTCTGGTACCTGTACGAAAACGTACTGCAAACAAGAGAGGAAATATTGTTATTACAATCTGCAACCATGACAACTGCACCAATGATGGTAAACTACTGGTTTACTAAGGGACTAGTATCCCTGATACCCTTTGGGATAAAACTCAATTACTGGCATCAAAAATGTACTTATTTTTCAAATGTAACTATTTTCATGTAAAATACTGTTGTTAATTGAAAATGAGATACATTATAAAATAGAACTTTTGTTACTAATTTGACTAAAGTACTTATCAGATGTCTCAAGTACACAATTATCTCATTTTAGTATCTTAATTCAATGATATTCAAAATAAATACAACTCAATATTTTTAAATCTCCACATACTCCAAGAACATATATATATATATATATATATATATATATATATATATATATATATATATATATATATATACACACTGTGGCAATCCTGGACTATTATCTCACACAACTACCCTCAGGAATAAAATTAGATGCCCCTCCTTTGGTCACCTACATTTGTTCAAGTGAGAGACTTAACATGGAGTCTAAGAGTGACCTTCCCTCTATACATTACCACAATATACATATCTATACAAACATCCACTTAAATGGAGACACACTTCTCTCCTAGGCTGATCTGTGTTGAGGGTGGAGCAAGACCTCTTCCTATTGTTCTTCCTCCCATCTGCTTACATCACCTAGCTCCACCCTCTGTGGTCTGGCTCAGCGTTTGGTCTTTCTTGCCTCATTTCATTTCTAGCCACCGGACAGTATACACACCATATAACACAATCTAACTCTCATACGGGCCCTTCATTTATACACACAAATTCACACTCACTGGGGTTTTCACTCACTCATATACAGACTGATAAGTATCTCATGTGAAGTAGAAACTGGGATTGTATTTACTGTACATAGAACTTCCCATATTGAACAAAGTACATATATAAGAAAAACTCTTATGTACCGCGGTTTTTACATATTTTGTTCAGAATAGGCTATCCAATGACAAACATAATACAACTTATGCCCATTTCCACCCACATACTTATATTCACCACTCCAGATAGCAACTATTATAACTGTTCATTGTTAAACCTTCTACCTTTCCTTAACTCATTGACTTGCTTTTTCCTTTCCCATTTTTGTGTGTCCAGTTATGTTTACAAACATCATCTCATTGAATTTGCTTGCGAGTCATACTTCGATTTTTCCCACAACTCACGACACAGGTCTGGCTTACCACTAATAAGCACTTACAATTTCACCCCTGCCCATCTTGTCGTAATTGGAAAAATCCTTAATTAATTGAGATTCTCTACTCCCGCACCTCATGGCGCAGATCTGTATTTTTGGCACCACATTGTGGAACCTCAACAGCCTGCTTGGCCTGCCATAATCGGAGGAGACTTCTCTGGCGCGCCCACATCTACCATCAGACAGGCCTCTCTGCTGTCTGGTATCAATTACTCCAAGCCAAAATCCTTTGAGTTGATGTATGCCAACATGGCAAATGCAAGCACTCCATGTGCACCCCTCCCCCCACATAACAAAGGGAGACCTCTTCAGCCACATGTTGCACAATGGAAACTCTCTGACCACATGGACACTACTGTTTTTAACCAGAATCACTACTATAACCTTCAGCTAAAATTGCTTATATCAACTTTCCTTTTTACTTTCTTTTTTAACAAGTTATTCTACTTTCTTTGTTCCTTATTAACCTGCACAGTCTGTTCACACCATTCACTACTACAGAGAATATAAACCCCCATAGCTCACACCTTCTTTCACTCAGGACATTTTCTTCACAGACAACATAAAAACCACACAGTATATCTATTTCATAGTTCTTTAGATACAGACTTATCATATTTCAACTTACCCGGCCTGGGGCGGATCATAGCAGAGAGGGAGAGATGATACAGGTATAAGAATAGCTTATTACCTTGTTTGAGCTCATTATCTGTCCGTCTCTGCTTCGAAGTCCCCTTGTGTCCGGATAACAATGAAATATCTTCATATCTCTGTATCTTCATTATCCCAGCGGTGCCTGCAAATTTGTTAACGCAAAATTCGCTATTATAGATATACCGTGTGTTTCAAATTAAATAATATGTGTACAGGCCTGGAGAGCCTTCAAAGACCACAAGCCTACATCATGTGTTCCCAAAAGAGTCTGTCTTTATTCAGCGCGCATAAGCTTAAAATAAGTTTAACACAGGAAGTCAGGCAATTTAGCAGTTACAGTGAGCTGATAGGCCATTTCTCAGAGGGAGGTATTTGTGAGGTAGCTTGTGATGTCATCCATCTGGGAGGAACTTCAGTGAGCACGCTCAGTTCATTCTTGAATTTGGCTTCATGAGAGAAACATCCTGTTTCTCCTCTCTGCTGTCCAAGACAAAGCACTCCTAAAAAGGTTTGGCCAGTTAGAACTGGTTTTACCAGTTCTTGAGCTCCTCCAATTCTTGTGGAGGTGGGGGGGAGGTGATGTTCCCTTCCTCCAGAAGTTCAGACCATTATAGACAAAATACAGTATATTCACAGTTGATAACAGAAAATACATACAAAATGGTGAACATATAGGATATCTCCCACAGTAGCATCCTGTGGTAATACTCCCAGTAGCGTCCTGCGGTAATACTCCTGGTAGCATCCTGTGCTAATACTACTGGTAGTATTCTGTGGAAATAATCCCGGTAGCGTCCTGTGGTTATACTTCCAGTAGCTCCCTCTGGTAATACTCCCAGTAGCGTCCTGCGGTTACACTCACGGTAGCGTCCTGCGGTAATACTCCTGGTGGCAGCCTCCAATATTACTTTCGGCAGCGGCCCTGCGCTAATACTCTCAGCAGCAACCCTGCGCTAATGCTCTCGGCAGCGGCCCTGCGCTAATACTCCCGGCAGCGACCAGCTTCCTGTGCTAATACCACCAGTAGTGTCTTGTGGTAATACTCTAGGTAGCGGACTGCAGTAATACTCCCGGTAGCATCCTGTGGTAATACTTCTGGTACCGTCCAGCGTTCTGTGGTAGTACTTTCGGTACCGGCCAACGTCCTGTGGAAAATCTCCCAGTAGCATCCTGTGGAAATTCTCCTGGTAGCGTCCTGCGCTAATACTCCCTGTAGCGTCCTGTGGTAATACTATCGGTAGCGTGTTGTGGAAATACTCCCGGTAGTGGCCAGCGGTAATACTGTCGGCAGCGGACTACAGTAACACTCCTGGTAGCCTCCTGTGGTTATACTTCCGGTACCAGTAAGCATCCTGTGGAAATACCCCTTGATGGCGTCCTGTGGTAATACTCCCAGTAACATCTTGTGGTAATACTCCTGTTAGCGGCCCTTCAATATTACTTTCAGCAGCGGCCCTGCGTTAATACTCTCAGCAGCTACCTTACGCTAATACTCTTGGCAGCAGCCCTGCGCTAATACTCTCGGCAGCAGCCCTGTGCTAATACTCTCTGCAGCTGCCAGCTTCCTGTGGTAATACTCTGGGTAGCGTTCTGTGATAATACTCCGGTACTGGCCAGCGTCCTGCGGTAATACTCCCGATAGTGGCCAGCGGCCTTTAGTAATACTCCTGGTAGTGTCCTGCAGTAATATTCCCAGTAGAGTCCTGTGGTAATACTCCCGATAGCAGCCAGAGTTAATACTCCTGGTAGCGTCCTGTGGTAATTCACCTTGAAGCGTTTTGTAGTATAGCTCCCGGCCTGCGATAATTCTCCCACCAGCATCCTGTGGTAATACTCCCGCCAGCGTCCTGCGGTAATACTCCCGGTAGCGGACAGTGTCCTGTGGTAATACTCCCGCTAGCTTCCTGCGGTAATACTCCCAGTAGTGGCCAGCATCCTGTGGTAGTACTCCAGGTAGCATCCTGCGGTAATACTCCAGGTAAGTCCAGCAGTAATACTCCCGGTAGCGTCCTGCAGTAATACTCCCTGTAGCGGCCTGTGGTAATTCTCCCGTTAGCATCATGCAGCAATACTCCCTGTCGCATCCAGTGTCCTGTGGTAATACTCCCTTTAGCGTCCTGCCGAAAAATTAACTGTAGCGTCCTCTGGAAATACTCCCGTTAGCGTCCTGTGGTAATACTCTTGGCAGTGGACTGCAGTAATACTCCTGGTAGCTTCCAGCGTCCTGTGGAAATACTACCAGTACCAGTTAGCGTCCTGTGGAAATATTCCCGGTAGCATCCTGTGGGAATACTCCAGGTAGCGTCTTGTGGTAATACTCTCGGCAGTGGCCTGCAGTAATACTCCCTGGAGCGTCATGTGATAATACTTCCGGTACCAGCCAGCGTCATGTGGTAATACTCCCGGTAGCGTCCTGCAGTAAATACTCCTGGTAGCATCCTGTAGAGATACTTTCAGTAGCGTCCTGTGGAAATACTCCTGGTAGTGTCCTGTGGTAATACTCCAGCCAGTGGCCTGCAGTAATACTCCCAGTAGCGTCCCATGGTAATACTCCCGGTATCGGACAGTGTCCATTGGAAACACTCCTGGTAGCGTCCTGCGCTAGTACTCCGGCCAGCAGCCTGCAGTAATATTCCCGGTAGCGTCCTGTGGAACTACTCTCCGCAGTGTTCAGTGGTAGTACTCTGGCCAGCGGTAATACTCCAGGCCGCATCCTGCGCTAATACTCCCGGTAGCATCCTGCGGTAATACTAATAGTAGCATCCTGTGAAAATACTCCCAGAAGCGGCCAGCAGTAATACTTCCAGTAGCGTCCTGCGGAAATACTCCCATTACCGGCCAGTGTCCTGTGGAAATACACCGGTACTAGCCAGCGTGCTGTGGAAATATTCCCGGAAGCGTCATATGGTAATATTCCAAGGAGCGTCCTGCAGTAATACTCCCGGTAGCGTCCTGCGGTAATACACCTTGTAGCATCCTGTCGAAATACTCTCGGTAGCGTCCTTTGTTAATAATCCCAGTACAGGCCAGTGTCCTGTGCAAATACTCCTGGTAGCGTCCTGTGGTAATACTCCAGCCAGCAGCCTGCAGTAATGATCCCAGTAGCGTCCTGTGAAAATACTCCTGGTAGCGTCCTGCAGTAATACTAATGGTAGCATCCTGTGAAAATACTCCCTGTAGCAGCCAGCAGTAATACTCCCTGTAGCAGCCAGTGGAAATACTTTCGGTAGCGTCCTGTGGTAATACTTTCAGCAACGGACTGCAGTAAAACTCCCAGTAGCGTCCCGTGGTAATACTTTTGATACCGGCCAGCATCCTGTGGAAATACTCCTGGTAGCGTCCTATGGTAATCATCCCAGTACTGAACAGTGTCCTGTGGAAATACTGGCGTACCAGGCAGCGTCCTGTGGTAATATTCCTGGTAGCGTCCTGCGGTAATACTCCCAGGTAGCGTCCAGTGGTAATGCTAACGGTAGCGTTCTGCAGTAATATTCCCGGAAGCATCCAGCGGTAGGTAACGTTCTGTGGTAATACTCCCGTTAGCAGCCAGCGGACTGTGGTATTACTCCCGGTACCGGCTAGCGTCCTGTGGAAATACTCCTGGTACCAGCCAGCGTCCCGTGGAAATACTCCTGGTAGCGTCCTACGGTAATACTCCTGGTAGCGCCCTGTAGTAATGCTCCTGGTAGCGGCAAGCGTCCTGCAGTAATACTTCCAGTAGCAGCCAGTGGCCAGCGGTAATACTCCTATAGCAGCCAGCATCCTGTGGTAATACTCCTGTAGCGGCCAGCGGTAATACTCCCGGTTAGTGTCCTGCAGTAATACTCTCGGTAGTTTACTGCAGTAGTACTCCCGGTAGCGGCCAGCGGTAATACTCTCGGTAGCAGCCAATGGCCCGCGGTAATACTCCTGTAGCGACCAGCGGAAATACTCTTGTAGTGGCCAGCGATAATACTCTGGTAGCGTCCAGTGAGCAGCGGTAATACTCCGGTAGCGGCCAGCGGTAATCCTCCTGTAGCGGTCAGCGGTAATACTCCGGTAGCGGCCAGCGGTAATACTCCAGAAGCGGCCAGCGGTAAGACTCCTGGAAGCGGCCAGCGGTAATACTCCTGTAGCGGCCAGTGTGTAATACTCCTGTAGCGGCCAGTGTTAATACTCCGGTACCGGCCAGCGGTAATACTCCGGTAGCGGCCAGCGGTATTACTCCAGTAGCGGCCAGCGGTAATACTCCGGTAGTGGCCAGCGGTAAGACTCCAGAAGTGGCCAGCGGTAAGACTCCTGGAAGCGGCCAGCGGTAATACTCCGGTAGCGGCCAGCGGTAATACTCCAGGAGCGGCCAACAGTAATACTCCCGGTAGCGGCCAGCGGTAATACTCCAGGAGCGGCCAGCAGTAATACTCCTGGTAGCGGCTAGCAGTAATACTCCGGTAGTGGCCAGCGGTAATACTCCAGTACCGGCCAGCGGTAATACTCCCGGTAGCGGCTAGCAGTAATACTCCAGTAGCGGCCAGCAGTAATACTCCCGGCAGTGGCCAGCGGTAATACTCCCGATAGCGGCTAGCGGTAATACTCCTATAACGTCCTACAGTATATTCCCGAGAGCGGCCAGTGACCAACGGTAATACTACAGTAGCGGCCAGCAGTAATACTCCCGGTAGCGGCTAGCAGTAATACTCCGGTAGCGGCCAGCGGTAATACTCCAGTAGCGGCCAGCAGTAATACTCCCGGTAGCGGCTAGCAGTAATACTCCGGTAGCGGCCAGCGGTAACACTCCGGTAGCGGCCAGCGGTAATACTCCAGTAGCGGCCAGCAGTAATACTCCCGGTAGCGGCTAGCAGTAATACTCCGGTAGCGGCCAGCGGTAATACTCCCGGTAGCGGCTAGCAGTAATACTCCAGTAGCGGCCAGCAGTAATACTCCAGTAGCGGCCAGCGGTAATACTCCAGTACCGGCCAGCAGTAATACTCCTGGTAGCGGCTAGCAGTAATACTCCGGTAGCGGCCAGCGGTAATACTCGTGGTAGCGGCTAGCAGTAATACTCCAGTAGCGGCCAGCAGTAATATTCCCGGTAGTGGCCAGCGGTAATACTCCCGGAAGCGTCCAGCGGTAACACTCCCGGTAGCGGCCAGCGGTAATACTCCTATAACGTCCTACAGTATACTCCCGAGAGCGGCCAGTGACCAGCGGTAATACTACGGTAGCGGCCAGCAGTAATACTCCGGTAGTGGCCAGCGGTAATACTCCAGTTCCGGCCAGCGGTAATACTCCCATTAGCGGCTAGCAGTAATACTACAGTAGCAGCCAGCAGTAATACTCCCGGCAGTGGCCAGCGGTAATACTCCCGATAGCGGCTAGCGGTAATACTCCTATAACGTCCTACAGTATATTCCCGAGTGACCAGCGGTAATACTACGGTAGCGGCCAGCAGTAATACTCCCGGTAGCGGCTAGCAGTAATACTCCGGTAGCGGCCAGCGGTAATACTCCATTACCGGCTAGCAGAAATACTCCGGTATCGGCCAGCGGTAATACTCCCGGTAGCGGCTAGCAGTAATACTCCAGTAGCGGCCAGCAGTAATACTCCAGTAGCGGCCAGCAGTAATACTCCCGGTAGCGGCTAGCAGTAATACTCCAGTAGCGGCCAGCGGTAATACTCCAGTAGTGGCCAGCGGTAAGACTCCCGGTAGCGGCCAGCGGTAATACTCCTATAACATCCTACAGTATACTCCCGAGAGCGGCCAGTGACCAACAGTAATACTCCCGGTAGCGGCTAGCAGTAATACTCCAGTAGCGGCTAGCAGTAATACTCCAGTAGCGGCCAGCAGTAATACTCCCGGTAGCGGCTAGCAGTAATACTCCGGTAGCAGCTAGCAGTAATACTCCAGTAACGGCCAGCAGTAATACTCCCGGTAGTGGCCAGCGGAAATACTCCTATAACGTCCAACAGTATACTCCCGAGAGCGGCCAGTGACCAGCGGTAATACTACGGTAGCGGCCAGCGGTAATACTCCTATAACGTCCAACAGTATACTCCCGAGAGCGGCCAGTGACCAGCGGTAATACTCCGGTAGCAGCCAGCGGTAATACTCCGGTAGCGGCCAGCAGTAATACTCCCGGTAGTGGCCAGCGGTAATACTCCTATAACGTCCAACAGTATACTCCCGAGAGCGGCCAGTGACCAGCGGTAATACTACGGTAGTGGCCAGCGGTAATACTCCCGGTAGCGGCTAGCAGTAATACTCCGGTAGTGGCCAGCGATAATACTCCCGGTAGCGGCCAGCGGTAATACTCCGGTAGCGGCCAGCAGTAATACTCCCGGTAGTGGCCAGCGGTAATACTCCGGTAGCGGCCAGCAGTAATACTCCTATAACGTCCTACAGTATACTCCCGAGAGCGGCCAGCAGTAATACTCCCGGTAGCGGCCAGCGGTAATACTCCGGTAGCGGCCAGCGATAATACTCCCGGTAGCGGCCAGCGGTAATACTCCGGTAGCAGCCAGCAGTACTACTCCCGGTAGTGGCCAGCGGTAATACTCCTATAACGTCCAACAGTATACTACCGAGAGCGGCCAGTGACCAGCGATAATACTACGGTAGTGGCCAGCGGTAATACTCCCGGTAGCGGCTAGCAGTAATACTCCAGTACCGGCCAGCGGTAATACTCCTATAACGTCCTACAGTATACTCCCGAGAGCGGCCAGTGACCAGCGGTAATACTCCGGAAGCGGCCAGCGGTAAGACTCCTGGAAGCGGCCAGCGGTAATACTCCTGTAGCGGCCAGTGTGTAATACTCCTGTAGCGGCCAGTGTTAATACTCCGGTACCGGCCAGCGGTAATACTCCGGTAGCGGCCAGCGGTATTACTCCAGTAGCGGCCAGCGGTAATACTCCGGTAGTGGCCAGCGGTAAGACTCCAGAAGTGGCCAGCGGTAAGACTCCTGGAAGCGGCCAGCGGTAATACTCCGGTAGCGGCCAGCGGTAATACTCCAGGATCGGCCAGCAGTAATACTCCCGGTAGCGGCCAGCGGTAATACTCCAGGAGCGGCCAGCAGTAATACTCCTGGTAGCGGCTAGCAGTAATACTCCGGTAGTGGCCAGCGGTAATACTCCAGTACCGGCCAGCGGTAATACTCCCGGTAGCGGCTAGCAGTAATACTCCAGTAGCAGCCAGCAGTAATACTCCCGGCAGTGGCCAGCGGTAATACTCCCGATAGCGGCTAGCGGTAATACTCCTATAACGTCCTACAGTATATTCCCGAGAGCGGCCAGTGACCAGCGGTAATACTACGGTAGCGGCCAGCAGTAATACTCCCGGTAGCGGCTAGCAGTAATACTCCGGTAGCGGCCAGCGGAAATACTCCAGTAGCTGCCAGCAGTAATACTCCCGGTAGCGGCTAGCAGTAATACTCCGGTAGCGGCCAGCGGTAACACTCCGGTAGCGGCCAGCTGTAATACTCCAGTAGCGGCCAGCGGTAATACTCCCGGTAGCGGCTAGCAGTAATACTCTGGTAGTGGCCAGTGGTAATACTCCCGGTAGCGGCTAGCAGTAATACTCCAGTAGCGGCCAGCAGTAATACTCCAGTACCGGCCAGCGGTAATACTCCAGTACCGGCCAGCAGTAATACTCCTGGTAGCGGCTAGCAGTAATACTCCGGTAGCGGCCAGCGGTAATACTCGTGGTAGCGGCTAGCAGTAATACTCCAGTAGCGGCCAGCAGTAATATTCCCGGTAGTGGCCAGCGGTAATACTCCCGGTAGCGTCCAGCGGTAACACTCCCGGTAGCGGCCAGCGGTAATACTCCTATAACGTCCTACAGTATACTCCCGAGAGCGGCCAGTGACCAGCGGTAATACTACGGTAGCGGCCAGCAGTAATACTCCGGTAGTGGCCAGCGGGAATACTCCAGTACCGGGCAGCGGTAATACTCCCGGTAGCGGCTAGCAGTAATACTCCAGTAGCAGCCAGCAGTAATACTCCCGGCAGTGGCCAGCGGTAATACTCCCGATAGCGGCTAGCGGTAATACTCCTATAGCGTCCTACAGTATATTCCCGAGAGCGGCCAGTGACCAGCGGTAATACTACGGTAGCGGCCAGCAGTAATACTCCCGGTAGCGGCTAGCAGTAATACTCCGGTAGCGGTCAGCGGTAATACTCCAGTACCAGCTAGCAGGAATACTCCGGTATCGGCCAGCGGTAATACTCCCGGTAGCGGCTAGCAGTAATACTCCAGTAGCGGCTAGCACTAATACTCCAGTAGCGGCCAGCAGTAATACTCCAGTAGCGGCCAGCAGTAATACTCCCGGTAGCGGCTAGCAGTAATACTCCGGTAGCGGCCAGCGGTAATACTCCAGTAGTGGCCAGCGGTAAGACTCCCGGTAGCGGCCAGCGGTAATACTCCTATAACGTCCTACAGTATACTCCCGAGAGCGGCCAGTGACCAACAGTAATACTCCCGGTAGCGGCTAGCGGTAATACTCCGGTAGCGGCCAGCGGTAATACTCCAGTAGCGGCCAGCGGTAATACTCCCGGTAGCGGCCAGCGGTAATACTCCCGGTAGCGGCTAGCAGTAATACTCCAGTAGCGGCTAGCAGTAATACTCCAGTAGCGGCCAGCAGTAATACTCCCGGTAGCGGCTAGCAGTAATACTCTGGTAGCGGCTAGCAGTAATACTCCAGTAACGGCCAGCAGTAATACTCCCGGTAGTGGCCAGCGGTAATACTCCTATAACGTCCTACAGTATACTCCCGAGAGCGGCCAGTGACCAACGGTAATACTACGGTAGTGGCCAGCGGTAATACTCCTATAACGTCCAACAGTATACTCCCGAGAGCGGCCAGTGACCAGCGATAATACTACGGTAGTGGCCAGCGGTAATACTTCCGGTAGCGGCTAGCAGTAATACTCCAGTACCGGCCAGCGGTAATACTCCTATAACGTCCTACAGTATACTCCCGAGAGCGGCCAGTGACCAGCGGTAATACTCCGGAAGCGGCCAGCGGTAAGACTCCTGGAAGCGGCTAGCAGTAATACTCCCGGTAGTGGCCAGCGGTAATACTCCGGTAGCGGCCAGCAGTAATACTCATATAACGTCCTACAGTATACTCCCGAGAGCGGCCAGCAGTAATACTCCCGGTAGCGGCCAGCGGTAATACTCCGGTAGCGGCTAGCAGTAATACTCCGGTAGCGGCCAGCGGTAATACTCCGGTAGCGGCCAGCAGTACTACTCCCGGTAGTGGCCAGCGGTAATACTCCTATAACGTCCAACAGTATACTACAGAGAGCGGCCAGCGACCAGCGGTAATACTACGGTAGTGGCCAGCGGTAATACTCCCGGTAGCGGCTAGCAGTAATACTCCAGTACCGGCCAGCGGTAATACTTCCGGTAGCGGCTAGCAGTAATACTCCAGTACCGGCCAGCGGTAATACTCCTATAACGTCCTACAGTATACTCCCGAGAGCGGCCAGCAGTAATACTCCGGTAGCGGCCAGCGGTAATACTACGGTAGCGGCCAGCGGTAATACTCCTATAACGTCCAACAGTATACTACCGAGAGCGGCCAGCAGTAATACTCCGGTAGCGGCCAGCGGTAATACTCCGGTAGCGGCCAGCGGTAATACTCCTATAACGTCCAACAGTATACTACCGAGAGCGGCCAGCGGTAATACTACGGTAGCGGCCAGCGGTAATACTCCTATAACGTCCAACAGTATACTCCCGAGAGCGGCCAGTGACCAGCGGTAATACTACGGTAGCGGCCAGCGGTAATACTCCTATAACGTCCAACAGTATACTCCCGAGAGCGGCCAGTGACCAGCGGTAATACTACGGTAGTGGCCAGCAGTAATACTCCGGTAGTGGCCAGCAGTAATACTCCGGTAGCGGCCAGCGGTAATACTCCGGTAGCGGCCAGCAGTAATACTCCGGTAGCGGCCAGCAGTAATACTCCTATAACGTCCAACAGTATACTCCCGAGAGCGGCCAGTGACCAGCGGTAATACTACGGTAGCGGCCAGCGGTAATACTCCTATAACGTCCAACAGTATACTCCCGAGAGCGGCCAGTGACCAGCGGTAATACTACGGTAGTGGCCAGCAGTAATACTCCGGTAGTGGCCAGCAGTAATACTCCGGTAGCGGCCAGCGGTAATACTCCGGTAGCGGCCAGCAGTAATACTCCGGTAGCGGCCAGCAGTAATACTCCTATAACGTCCAACAGTATACTACCGAGAGCGGCCAGCGGTAATACTCCGGTAGCGGCCAGCGGTAATACTCCGGTAGCGGCCAGCAGTAATACTCCGGTAGCGGCCAGCAGTAATACTCCTATAACGTCCAACAGTATACTACCGAGAGCGGCCAGCGGTAATACTACGGTAGCGGCCAGCGGTAATACTACGGTAGCGGCCAGCAGTAATACTACGGTAGCGGCCAGCGCAGAAGCCCCTCTGAAACCAGGCAGCACGGGACTTATGGGGTCTCCCAGCGCCGGTGACAGACAGTACATCACCTAGTCCCGGCGGGAGGCGCTGTACCGGGGACCACGGAGGACGGGGCTGAACGTGCACAGCCGCTCTCAGGTCACATGACCGTGATGCAATCTGCGGGCCTCCTAGCGGAGAGATCCGGCGCCCGCCCGAGAGACGAGGAGGAAACCTGCGGTCACCGGCAGCAGCAGGGTCGGCGGGAGCCAGCGGTGGAGGAAGGTGCAGTACGGCGGCCGCGGGGCGGGAGGGGAGCGGCTTCAGCACCACGACCAGCGCCGGCCGATCATACCCGTATACACCACATACTATATACATATGTATACACTGGGGAGGGGGCTACATGTCATGTAGTATATTATACATTATCTGTACACTGGAGGATTATGGGTAACACATATACATCACATCATACTAATATATGACCAATCACATACTGTACATGTATATAGCGGTACATTGGGGGGGGGCTACATGTCATGTACTATATTATACATTATCTGTACACTGGAGGATTATGGGTAACACATATACATCACATCATACTAATATATGACCAATCACATACTGTACATCTATATAGCGGTACACTGGGGGGCTACATGCCATATACTATATTATACATGATCTGTACACTGGAGGATTATGGGTAACACATATACATCACATCATACTAATATATGACCAATCACATACTGTACATGTATATAGCAGTACACTGGGGAGGGGGCTACATGTCATGTACTATATTATACATTATCTGTACACTGGAGGATTATGGGTAACACATATACATCACATCATACTAATATATGACCAATCACATACTGTACATCTATATAGCAGTACACTGGGGGGGCTACATGTCATGTAGTATATTATATATTATCTGTACACTGGAGCATTATGGGTAACACATATACATCACATCATACTAATATATGACCAATCACATACTGTACATCTATATAGCAGTACACTGGGGAGGGGGCTACATGTCATGTACTATATTATACATTATCTGTACACTGGAGGATTATAGGTAACACATATACATCACATCATACTAATATATGGCCAATCACATACTGTACATGTATATAGCGGTACACTGGGGGGCTACATGCCATATACTATATTATACATTATCTGTACACAGGAGGATTATGGGTAACATATATACATCACATCATACTAATATATGACCAATCACATACTGTACATGTATATAGCGGTACACTGGGGGGCTACATGCCATATACTATATTATACATTATCTGTACACAGGAGGATTATGGGTAACACATATACATCACATCATACTAATATATGACCAATCACATACTGTACATGTATATAGCGGTACACTGGGGGGGCTACATGTAATGTACTATATTATACATTATCTGTACACTGGAGGATTATGGGTAACACATATACATCACATCATACTAATATATGACCAATCACATACTGTACATCTATATAGCGCTACACTGGGCAGGCAACATGTCATATACTATATTATACATTATCTGTACACTGGAGGATTATGGGTAACACATATACATCACATCATACTAATATATGACCAATCACATACTGTACATCTATATAGCGCTACACTGGGCAGGCTACATGTCATATACTATATTATACATTATCTGTACACTGGAGGATTATGGGTAACACATATACATCACATCAAACTAATATATGACCAATCACATACTGTACATGTATATAGCAGTACACTGGGGGGCTACATGTCATGTAGTATATTATACATTATCTGTACACTGGAGGATTATGGGTAACACATATACATCACATCATACTGATATATGACCAATCACATACTGTACATGTATATAGCGGTACACTGGGGGGCTACATGTCATGTACTATATTATACATTATCTGTACACTGGAGGATTATGGGTAACACATATACATCACATCATACTAATATATGACCAATCACATACTGTACATCTATATAGCGCTACACTGGGCGGGCTACATGTCATATACTATATTATACATTATCTGTACACTGGAGGATTATGGGTAACACATATACATCACATCATACTAATATATGACCAATCACATACTGTACATCTATATAGCGGTACACTGGGGGGGCTACATGTCATACACTATGTTATACATTATCTGTACACTGGAGGATTATGGGTAACACATATACATCACATCATACTAATATATGACCAATCACATACTGTACATGTATATAGCGGTACACTGGGGGGCTACATGTCATATACTATATTATACATTATCTGTACACTGGAGGATTATGGGTAACACATATACATCACATCATACTAATATATGACCAATCACATACTGTACATGTATATAGCAGTACACTGGGGGGGCTACATGTCATATACTATATTATACATTATCTGTACACTGGAGGATTATGGGTAACACATATACATCACATCATACTAATATATGACCAATCACATACTGTACATGTATATAGCAGTACACTGGGGGGGCTACATGTCATATACTATATTATACATTATCTGTACACTGGAGGATTATGGGTAACACATATACATCACATTATACTGATATATGACCAATCACATACTGTACATGTATATAGCAGTACACTAGGGGGCTACATGTCATGTACTATATAATATATTATCTGTACACTGGAGGATTATGGGTAACACATATACATCACATTATACTAATATATGACCAATCACATACTGTACATGTATATAGCAGTACACTGGGGGGGAACATGTCATATACTATATTATACATTATCTGTACACTGGAGGATTATGGGTAACACATATACATCACATCATACTA
The DNA here is from genome assembly GCF_035609145.1 of Eleutherodactylus coqui. Classification (NCBI taxonomy): domain Eukaryota; kingdom Metazoa; phylum Chordata; class Amphibia; order Anura; family Eleutherodactylidae; genus Eleutherodactylus; species Eleutherodactylus coqui. The sequence goes on along the minus strand of NW_027101939.1, from coordinate 154,484 downwards.
ATATATGACCAATCACATACTGTACATGTATATAGCGGTACACTGGGGGGGGGGCTACATGTCATGTACTATATTATACATTATCTGTACACAGGAGGATTATGGGTAACACATATACATCACATCATACTAATATATGACCAATCACATACTGTACATGTATATAGCGGTACACTGGGGGGGCTACATGTCATGTACTATATTATACATTAGCTGTACCCTGGAGGATTATGGGTATCACATATACATCATATTATACTAATATATGACCAATCACATACTGTACATGTATATAGCGGTACACTGGGGGGGCTACATGTCATATACGATGTTATACATTATCTGTACACTGGAGGATTATGGGTAACACATATACATCACATCATACTAATATATGACCAATCACATACTGTACATGTATATAGCGGTACACTGGGGGGGCTACATGTCATATACTATATTATACATTATCTGTACACAGGAGGATTATGGGTAACACATATACATTACATTATCCTAATATATGACCAATCACATACTGTACATGTATATAGCGGCACACTGGGGGGGCTACATGTCATGTACTATATTATACATTATCTGTACACAGGAGGATTATGGGTAACACATATACATCACATCATACTAATATATGACCAATCACATACTGTACATGTATATAGCAGTACACTGGGGGGGGGGGGGGGGCTACAGGCCATATACTATATTATATATTATCTGTACACTGGAGGATTATAGGTAACACATATACATCACATCATACTAATATATGACCAATCACATACTGTACATGTATATATCGGTACATTGGGGGAGCTACATGTCATGTACTATATTATACATGATCTGTACACTGGAGGATTATGGGTAACACATATACATCACATCATACTAATATATGACCAATCACATACTGTACATCTATATAGCGGTACACTGGGGGGCTACATGCCATATACTATATTATACATGATCTGTACACTGGAGGATTATGGGTAACACATATACATCACATTATACTAATATATGACCAATCACATACTGTACATGTATATAGCGGTACACTGGGGGGGCTACATGTCATGTACTATATTATACATTATCTGTACACAGGAGGATTATGGGTAACACATATACATCACATCATACTAATATATGACCAATCACATACTGTACATGTATATAGCAGTACACTGGGGGGGGGGGCTACAGGCCATATACTATATTATATATTATCTGTACACTGGAGGATTATAAGTAACACACATACATCACATCATACTAATATATGACCAATCACATACTGTACATGTATATAGCGGTACACTGGGGGGGCTATATGTAATGTACTATATTATACATAATCTGTACACTGGAGGATTATGGGTAACACATATACATCACATCATATTAATATATGACCAATCACATACTGTACATCTATATAGCGGTACACTGGGGGGGCTACATGTCATGTACTATATTATATATTATCTGTACACTGGAGGATTATGGGTAACACATATACATCACATTATACTGATATATGACCAATCACATACTGTACATGTATATAGCAGTACAATGGGGGGGCTACATGTCATATACTATATTATACATTATCTGTACACTGGAGGATTATGGGTAACACATATACATCACATTATACTGATATATGACCAATCACATACTGTACATGTATATAGCAGTACACTGGGGGGCTACATGTCATGTAGTATATTATACATTATCTGTACACTGGAGGATTATGGGTAACACATATACATCACATTATACTAATATATGACCAATCACATACGGTACATGTATATAGCGGTACACTGGGGGGGCTACATGTCATGTACTATATTATACATTATCTGTACACTGGAGGATTATGGGTAACACATATACATCACATCATACTAATATATGACCAATCACATACTGTACATGTATATAGCGGTACACTGGGGGGGGGGGGCTACATGTCATGTACTATATTATACATTATCTGTACACAGGAGGATTATGGGTAACACATATACATCACATCATACTAATATATGACCAATCACATACTGTACATGTATATAGCGGTACACTGGGGGGGCTACATGTCATGTACTATATTATACATTAGCTGTACCCTGGAGGATTATGGGTATCACATATACATCATATTATACTAATATATGACCAATCACATACTGTACATGTATATAGCGGTACACTGGGGGGGCTACATGTCATATACGATGTTATACATTATCTGTACACTGGAGGATTATGGGTAACACATATACATCACATCATACTAATATATGACCAATCACATACTGTACATGTATATAGCGGTACACTGGGGGGGCTACATGTCATATACTATATTATACATTATCTGTACACAGGAGGATTATGGGTAACACATATACATTACATTATCCTAATATATGACCAATCACATACTGTACATGTATATAGCGGTACACTGGGGGGGCTACATGTCATGTACTATATTATACATTATCTGTACACAGGAGGATTATGGGTAACACATATACATCACATCATACTAATATATGACCAATCACATACTGTACATGTATATAGCAGTACACTGGGGGGGGGGGCTACAGGCCATATACTATATTATATATTATCTGTACACTGGAGGATTATAGGTAACACATATACATCACATCATACTAATATATGACCAATCACATACTGTACATGTATATATCGGTACATTGGGGGAGCTACATGTCATGTACTATATTATACATGATCTGTACACTGGAGGATTATGGGTAACACATATACATCACATCATACTAATATATGACCAATCACATACTGTACATCTATATAGCGGTACACTGGGGGGCTACATGCCATATACTATATTATACATGATCTGTACACTGGAGGATTATGGGTAACACATATACATCACATTATACTAATATATGACCAATCACATACTGTACATGTATATAGCGGTACACTGGGGGGGCTACATGTCATGTACTATATTATACATTATCTGTACACAGGAGGATTATGGGTAACACATATACATCACATCATACTAATATATGACCAATCACATACTGTACATGTATATAGCAGTACACTGGGGGGGGGGGGCTACAGGCCATATACTATATTATATATTATCTGTACACTGGAGGATTATAAGTAACACACATACATCACATCATACTAATATATGACCAATCACATACTGTACATGTATATATCGGTACATTGGGGGAGCTACATGTCATGTACTATATTATACATGATCTGTACACTGGAGGATTATGGGTAACACATATACATCACATCATACTAATATATGACCAATCACATACTGTACATCTATTTAGCGGTACACTGGGGGGCTACATGTCATGTACTATATTATACATAATCTGTACACTGGAGGATTATGGGTAACACATATACATCACATTATACTGATATATGACCAATCACATACTGTACATGTATATAGCGGTACACTGGGGGGCTACATGTAATGTATTATATTATACATAATCTGTACACTGGAGGATTATGGGTAACACATATACATCACATCATACTAATATATGACCAATCACATACTGTACATCTATATAGCGGTACACTGGGGGGCTACATGTCATGTACTATATTATACATTATCTGTACACAGGAGGATTATGGGTAACACATATACATTACATTATCCTAATATATGACCAATCACATACTGTACATGTATATAGCGGTACACTGGGGGGGCTACATGTCATATACTATATTATACATAATCTGTACACTGGAGGATTATGGGTAACACATATACATCACATTATACTGATATATGACCAATCACATACTGTACATGTATATAGCAGTACAATGGGGGGGGCTACATGTCATATACTATATTGTACATTATCTGTACACTGGAGGATTATGGGTAACACATATACATCACATTATACTGATATATCACCAATCACATACTGTACATGTATATAGCAGTACACTGGGGGGCTACATGTCATGTAGTATTTTATACATTATCTGTACACTGGAGGATTATGGGTAACACATATACATCACATTATACTAATATATGACCAATCACATACTGTACATGCATATAGCGGTACACTGGGGGGCTACATGTCATGTACTATATTATACATTATCTGTACACTGGAGAATTATGGGTAACACATATACATCACATTATACTAATATATGACCAATCACATACTGTACATGTATATAGCGGTACACTGGGGGGGCTACATGTAATGTACTATATTATACATAATCTGTACACTGGAGGATTATGGGTAACACATATACATCACATCATATTAATATATGACCAATCACATACTGTACATCTATATAGCGGTACACTGGGGGGGCTACATGTCATGTACTATATTATATATTATCTGTACACTGGAGGATTATGGGTAACACATATACATCACATTATACTGATATATGACCAATCACATACTGTACATGTATATAGCAGTACAATGGGGGGGCTACATGTCATATACTATATTATACATTATCTGTACACTGGAGGATTATGGGTAACACATATACATCACATTATACTGATATATGACCAATCACATACTGTACATGTATATAGCAGTACACTGGGGGGCTACATGTCATGTAGTATATTATACATTATCTGTACACTGGAGGATTATGGGTAACACATATACATCACATTATACTAATATATGACCAATCACATTCTCCTCAGTATATACGCATAGAGGTGAGGTAGATTCTCCTCAGTATATACACATAGAGGTGAGGTAGATTCTCCTCACTATATACACATAGGGGTGAGGTAGATGCTCCTCAGTATATACACATAGAGGGGAGGTAGATTCTCCTCAGTATATACACATAGAGGGGAGGTAGATTCTCCTCAGTATATACACAGAGGTGAGGTAGATTCTCCTCAATATATACACATAGAGGGGAGGTAGATTCTCCTCAGTATATACACATAGAGGGGAGGTAGATTCTCCTCCGTATATACACATAGAGGGGAGGTAGATTCTCCTTAGTATATACACATAGAGGTGAGGTAGATTCTGCTCAGTATATATACATAGAGGTGAGGTAGATTCTCCTCAGTATATACACAGAGGTGAGGTAGATTCTCCTCAGTATATACACATAGATGTAAGGTAGATTCTCCCTAGTACATACACAGAGGTGAGGTAGATTCCCCTCAGTATATACACATAGAGGAGAGGTAGATTCTCCTCAGTATATACACAGAGGTAAGGTAGATTCCCCTCAGTATATACACATAGAGGAGAGGTAGATTCTCCTCAGTATATACACAGAGGTAAGATAGATTCCCTTCAGTATATACACATAGAGGGGAGGTAGAGTCTCCTCAGTATATACACATGGAGGGGAGGTAGATTCTCCTCAGTATATGCACATAGAGGGGAGGTAGATTCTCCTCAGTATATACACATAGAGGGGGGGGGGGTAGATTCTCCTCAGTATATACACATGGAGGGGAGGTAGATTCTACTCAGTATATACACATAGATGGGAGGTAGAGTCTCCTCAGTATATACACATAGAGGTAAGGTAGAGTCTCCTCAGTATATACACATAGAGGTGAGGTAGATTCTCCTCAGTATATACACATAGAGGGGGGGTAGATTTTCCTCAGTATATACACATGGAGGGGAGGTAGATTCTCCTCAGTATATACACATAGATGGGAGGTAGAGTCTCCTCAGTATATACACATAGAGGTAAGGTAGAGTCTCCTCAGTATATACACATAGAGGTGAGGTAGATTCTCCTCAGTATATACACACAGAGGTGAGGTAGATTCTCCTCAGTATATACACACAGAGGTGAGGTAGATTCTCCTCAGTATATACATATAGAGGTGAGGTAGATTCTCCTCAGTATATACACACACAGGTGAGGTAGATTCTCCTCAGTATGTACATATAGAGGTGAGGTAGATTCTCCTCAGTATATACACATAGAGGGGAGGTATATTCTCCTCAGTATGTACAGAGAGGTGAGGTAGAATCTCCTCAGTATATACACATAGAGGTGAGGTAGATTCTCCCAAGTATATACACATAGAGGTGAGGTAGTTTCTCCTCAGTATATACACACACAGGTGAGGTAGATTCTCCTCAGTATATACACACAGAGGTGAGGTAGATTCTCCTCAGTATATACACATAGAGGTGAGGTAGATTCTCCACAGTACATACACACAGAGGTGAGGTAGATTCTCCTCAGTATATACACACACAGGTGAGGTAGATTCTCCTCAGTATATACACATAGAGGTAATGTAGATTCTCCTCAGTATATACATATAGAGGTGAGGTAGATTCTCCTCAGTATATACACATAGAGGTGAGGTAGATTCCCCTCAGTATATACACATAGAGGGGGGGGTAGATTCTCCTCAGTATATACACATGGAGGGGAGGTAGATTCTCCTCAGTATATACACATAGATGGGAGGTAGAGTCTCCTCAGTATATACACATAGAGGTAATGTAGATTCTCCTCAGTATATACATATAGAGGTGAGGTAGATTCTCCTCAGTATATACATATAGAGGGGAGGTAGATACTCCTCAGTATGTACATATAGAGGTGAGGTAGATTCTCCTCAGTATATACACATAGAGGGGAGGTAGATTCTCCTCAGTATATACACACACAGGTGAGGTAGATTCTCCTCAGTATGTACAGAGAGGTAAGGTAGAATCTCCTCAGTATATACACATAGAGGTGAGGTAAATTCTCCCAAGTATATACACATAGAGGTGAGGTAGATTCTCCTCAGTATATACACACACAGGTGAGGTAGATTCTCCTCAGTATATACACACAGAGGTGAGGTAGATTCTCCTCAGTACATACACACAAAGGTGAGGTAAATTCTCCTCAGTATATACACACACAGGTGAGGTAGATTCTCCTCAGTATATACACATAGAGTTGAAGTAGATTCTCCTCACTATATACACATAGGGGTGAGGTAGATTCTCCTCAGTATATACACACAGAGGTGAGGTAGATTCCCCTCAGTATATACAGGTAGAGGGGAGGTAGATTCTCCTCAGTATATACACAGAGGTGAGGTAGATTCTCCTCAGTATATACACATAGAGGGGAGGTAGATTCTCCTCAGTGTATACAAATAGAGGGGAGGTAGATTCTCCTCAGTATATACACATATAGGGGAGGTAGATTCTCCTCAGTATATACACATAGAGGGGAGGTAGATTCTCCTCAGTATATACACATAGAGGCGAGGTAGATTCTCCTCAGTATATACACATAGAGGTGAGGTAGATTCTCCTCACTATATACACAAAGGGTTGAGGTAGATTCTCCTCAGTATATATACACAGAGGTGAGGTAGATTCTCCTCAGTATATACACACAGAGGTGAGGTGGATTCTCCTCAGTATATACGCATAGAGGTGAGGTAGATTCTCCTCACTATATACACATAGGGGTGAGGTAGATTCTCCTCACTATATACACATAGGGGTGAGGTAGATTCTCCTCACTATATACACATAGGGGTGAGGTAGATGCTCCTCAGTATATACACATAGAGGGGAGGTAGATGCTCCTCAGTATATACACATAGAGGGGAGGTAGATGCTCCTCAGTATATACACATAGAGGGGAGGTAGATTCTCCTCAGTATATACACATAGAGGGGGGGGGGGTAAAATCTCCTCAGTATATACACATAGAGGGGAGGTAGATTCTCCTCAGTATATACACATAGAGGGGAGGTAGATTCTCCTCAGTATATACACATAGAGGGGAGGTAGATTCTCCTCAGTATATACACATAGACACATAGAGGGGGGTAGATTCTCCTCAGTATATACACATGGAGGGGAGGTAGATTCTCCTCAATATATATACATAGATGGGAGGTAGATTCTCCTCAGTATATACACATAGAGGTGAGGTAGATTCTCCTCAGTATATACGCATAGAGGGGGGGGTAGATTCTCCTCAGTATATACACATGGAGGGGAGGTAGATTCTCCTCAGTATATACACATAGAGGGGAGGTAGATTCTCCTCAGTATATACACATAGAGGGGAGGTAGATTCTCCTCAGTATATACACATAGAGGGGGGGTAGATTCTCCTTAGTATATACACATGGAGGGGAGGTAGATTCTCCTCAGTATATACACATGGAGGGAAGGTACATTCTCCTCAGTATATACACATAGAGGGGAGGTAGATTCTCCTCAGTATATACACATAGAGGGGAGGTAGATTCTCCTCAGTATATACACATAGAGGTGAGGCAGATTCTCCTCAGTATATACACATAGAGGTGAGGTGGATTCTTCTCAGTATATACACATAGAGGTGAGGTAGATACTCCTCAGTATATACACATAGAGGAGAGGTAGATTCTCCTTAGTATATACACATGGAGGAGAGGAAGATTCTCCTCAGTATATACACATAGATGGGAGGTAGAGTCTCCTCAGTATATACACATAGAGGTAAGGTAGAGTCTCCTCAGTATATACACATAGAGGTGAGGTAGATTCTCCTCAGTATATACACACAGAGGTGAGGTAGATTCTCCTCAGTATATACATATAGAGGTGAGGTAGATTCTCCTCAGTATATACATATAGAGGTGAGGTACCTTCTCCTCAGTATATACATATAGAGGTGAGGTAGATTCTCCTCAGTATGTACACACACAGGTGAGGTAGATTCTCCTCAGTATGTACATATAGAGGTGAGGTAGATTCTCCTCAGTATATACACATAGCGGGGAGGTAGATGCTCCCAAGTATATACACATAGAGGTGAGGTAGATTATCCTCAGTATATACACACACAGGTGAGGTAGATTCTCCTCAGTATGTACATATAGAGGTGAGGTAGATTCTCCTCAGTATATACACATAGAGGGGAGGTATATTCTCCTCAGTATGTACAGAGAGGTGAGGTAGAATCTCCTCAGTATATACACATAGAGGTGAGGTAGATTCTCCCAAGTATATACACATAGAGGTGAGGTAGTTTCTCCTCAGTATATACACACACAGGTGAGGTAGATTCTCCTCAGTATATACACACAGAGGTGAGGTAGATTCTCCTCAGTATATACACATAGAGGTGAGGTAGATTCTCCACAGTACATACACACAGAGGTGAGGTAGATTCTCCTCAGTATATACACACACAGGTGAGGTAGATTCTCCTCAGTATATACACATAGAGGTGAGGTAGATTCTCCTCACTATATACACATAGGGGTGAGGTAGATTCTCCTCAGTGTATACACACAGAGGTGAGGTAGATTCCCCTCAGTATATACACGTAGAGGGGAGGTAGATTCTCCTCAGTATATACACAGAGGTGAGCTAGATTCTCCTCAGTATATACACATAGAGGGGAGGTAGATTCTCCTCAGTATATACACATAGAGGGGAGGTAGATTCTCCTCAGTATATACACATAGAGGGGAGGTGGATTCTTCTCAGTATATACACATAGAGGGGAGGTAGATTCTCCTCAGTATATACACATAGAGGCGAGGTAGATTCTCCTCAGTATATACACATAGAGGTGAGGTAGATTCTCCTCACTATATACACATAGGGGTGAGGTAGATTCTCCTCAGTATATATACACAGAGGTGAGGTAGATTCTCCTCAGTATATACGCATAGAGGTGAGGTAGATTCTCCTCAGTATATACACATAGAGGTGAGGTAGATTCTCCTCACTATATACACATAGGGGTGAGGTAGATGCTCCTCAGTATATACACATAGAGGGGAGGTAGATTCTCCTCAGTATATACACATAGAGGGGAGGTAGATTCTCCTCAGTATATACACATAGGGGGGGGGGTAGATTCTCCTCAGTATATACACATAGAGGGGAGGTAGATTCTCCTCAGTATATACACATAGAGGGGAGGTAGATTCTCCTCAGTATATACACATAGAGGGGGGGTAGATTCTCCTCAGTATATACACATAGGAGGGGGGGTAGATTCTCCTCAGTATATACACATGGAGGGGAGGTAGATTTTCCTCAGTATATACACATAGAGGGGAGGTAGATTCTCCTCAGTATATACACATAGAGGGGGGGTAGATTCTCCTCAGTATATACACATGGAGGGGAGGTAGATTCTCCTCAGTATATACACGTAGAGGGGAGGTAGATTCTCCTTAGTATATACACATAGAGGTGAGGTAGATTCTGCTCAGTATATATACATAGAGGTGAGGTAGATTCTCCTCAGTATATACACAGAGGTGAGGTAGATTCTCCTCAGTATATACACATAGATGTAAGGTAGATTCTCCCTAGTACATACACAGAGGTGAGGTAGATTCCCCTCAGTATATACACATAGAGGAGAGGTAGATTCTCCTCAGTATATACACAGAGGTAAGGTAGATTCCCCTCAGTATATACACATAGAGGAGAGGTAGATTCTCCTCAGTATATACACAGAGGTAAGATAGATTCCCTTCAGTATATACACATAGAGGGGAGGTAGAGTCTCCTCAGTATATACACATGGAGGGGAGGTAGATTCTCCTCAGTATATGCACATAGAGGGGAGGTACATTCTCCTCAGTATATACACATAGAGGGGGGGGGGGGTAGATTCTCCTCAGTATATACACATGGAGGGGAGGTAGATTCTCCTCAGTATATACACATAGATGGGAGGTAGAGTCTCCTCAGTATATACACATAGAGGTAAGGTAGAGTCTCCTCAGTATATACACATAGAGGTGAGGTAGATTCTCCTCAGTATATACACATAGAGGGGGGGGTAGATTCTCCTCAGTATATACACATGGAGGGGAGGTAGATTCTCCTCAGTATATACACATAGATGGGAGGTAGAGTCTCCTCAGTATATACACATAGAGGTAAGGTAGAGTCTCCTCAGTATATACACATAGAGGTGAGGTAGATTCTCCTCAGTATATACACACAGAGGTGAGGTAGATTCTCCTCAGTATATACACACAGAGGTGAGGTAGATTCTCCTCAGTACATACACACAAAGGTGAGGTAAATTCTCCTCAGTATATACACACACAGGTGAGGTAGATTCTCCTCAGTATATACACATAGAGTTGAGGTAGATTCTCCTCACTATATACACATAGGGGTGAGGTAGATTCTCCTCAGTATATACACACAGAGGTGAGGTAGATTCCCCTCAGTATATACAGGTAGAGGGGAGGTAGATTCTCCTCAGTATATACACAGAGGTGAGGTAGATTCTCCTCAGTATATACACATAGAGGGGAGGTAGATTCTCCTCAGTGTATACACATAGAGGGGAGGTAGATTCTCCTCAGTATATACACATATAGGGGAGGTAGATTCTCCTCAGTATATACACATAGAGGGGAGGTAGATTCTCCTCAGTATATACACATAGAGGCGAGGTAGATTCTCCTCAGTATATACACATAGAGGTGAGGTAGATTCTCCTCACTATATACACATAGGGTTGAGGTAGATTCTCCTCAGTATATATACACAGAGGTGAGGTAGATTCTCCTCAGTATATACACACAGAGGTGAGGTGGATTCTCCTCAGTATATACGCATAGAGGTGAGGTAGATTCTCCTCACTATATGCACATAGGGGTGAGGTAGATTCTCCTCACTATATACACATAGGGGTGAGGTAGATGCTCCTCAGTATATACACATAGAGGGGAGGTAGATTCTCCTCAGTATATACACATAGAGGGGAGGTAGATTCTCCTCAGTATATACACATAGAGGGGGGGGGGTAGATTCTCCTCAGTATATACACAGAGAGGGGAGGTAGATTCTCCTCAGTATATACACATAGAGGGGAGGTAGATTCTCCTCAGTATATACACATAGAGGGGGGGGTAGATTCTCCTCAGTATATACACATAGAGGGGGGGTAGATTCTCCTCAGTATATACACATGGAGGGGAGGTAGATTCTCCTCAGTATATACACATAGATGGGAGGTAGATTCTCTTCAGTATATACACATAGAGGGGAGGTAGATTCTCCTCAGTATATACACATAGAGGGGGGGTAGATTCTCCTCAGTATATACACATGGAGGGGAGGTAGATTCTCCTCAGTATATACACATGGAGGGCAGGTAGATTCTCCTCAGTATATACACATAGAGGGGAGGTAGATTCTCCCCAGTATATACACATAGAGGGGGGGTAGATTCTCCTCAGTATATACACATGGAGGGGAGGTAGATTCTCCTCAGTATATACACATAGAGGGGAGGTAGATTCTCCTCAGTATATACACATAGAGGGGGTGGGTAGATTCTCCTCAGTATATACACACAGAGGTGAGGTAGATTCCCCTCAGTATATACAGGTAGAGGGGAGGTAGATTCTCCTCAGTATATACACAGAGGTGAGGTAGATTCTCCTCAGTATATACACATAGAGGGGAGGTAGATTCTCCTCAGTGTATACACATAGAGGGGAGGTAGATTCTCCTCAGTATATACACATATAGGGGAGGTAGATTCTCCTCAGTATATACACATAGAGGGGAGGTAGATTCTCCTCAGTATATACACATAGAGGCGAGGTAGATTCTCCTCAGTATATACACATAGAGGTGAGGTAGATTCTCCTCACTATATACACATAGGGTTGAGGTAGATTCTCCTCAGTATATATACACAGAGGTGAGGTAGATTCTCCTCAGTATATACACACAGAGGTGAGGTGGATTCTCCTCAGTATATACGCATAGAGGTGAGGTAGATTCTCCTCACTATATGCACATAGGGGTGAGGTAGATTCTCCTCACTATATACACATAGGGGTGAGGTAGATGCTCCTCAGTATATACACATAGAGGGGAGGTAGATTCTCCTCAGTATATACACATAGAGGGGAGGTAGATTCTCCTCAGTATATACACATAGAGGGGGGGGGGGTAGATTCTCCTCAGTATATACACAGAGAGGGGAGGTAGATTCTCCTCAGTATATACACATAGAGGGGAGGTAGATTCTCCTCAGTATATACACATAGAGGGGGGGGTAGATTCTCCTCAGTATATACACATAGAGGGGGGGTAGATTCTCCTCAGTATATACACATGGAGGGGAGGTAGATTCTCCTCAGTATATACACATAGATGGGAGGTAGATTCTCTTCAGTATATACACATAGAGGGGAGGTAGATTCTCCTCAGTATATACACATAGAGGGGGGGTAGATTCTCCTCAGTATATACACATGGAGGGGAGGTAGATTCTCCTCAGTATATACACATGGAGGGCAGGTAGATTCTCCTCAGTATATACACATAGAGGGGAGGTAGATTCTCCCCAGTATATACACATAGAGGGGGGGTAGATTCTCCTCAGTATATACACATGGAGGGGAGGTAGATTCTCCTCAGTATATACACATAGAGGGGAGGTAGATTCTCCTCAGTATATACACATAGAGGGGGTGGGTAGATTCTCCTCAGTATATACACATAGTGGGGAGGTAGATTCTCCTCAGTATATACACATAAAGGTAAGGTAGATTCTCCTCAGTATATACACATAGAGGGGAGGTAGATTCTCCTCAGTATATACACATAGAGGGGGGGTAGATTCTCCTCAGTATATACACATGGAGGGGAGGTAGATTCTCCTCAGTATATACACATAGAGGGGAGGTAGATTCTCCTCAGTATATACACATAGAGGGGGGGTAGATTCTCCTCAGTATATACACATGGAGGGGAGGTAGATTCTCCTCAGTATATACACATGGAGGGGAGGTACATTCTCCTCAGTATATACACATAGAGGGGAGGTAGATTCTCCTCAGTATATACACATAGAGGGGAGGTAGATTCTCCTCAGTATATACACATAGAGGGGAGGTAGATTCTCCTCAGTATATACACATAGAGGTGAGGCAGATTCTCCTCAGTATATACACATAGGGGTGAGGTGGATTCTTCTCAGTATATACACATAGAGGGGAGGTAGATTCCCCTCAGTATATACACATAGAGGAGAGGTAGATTCTCCTCAGTATATACACAGAGGTAAGATAGATTCCCTTCAGTATATACACATAGAGGGGAGGTAGAGTCTCCTCAGTATATACACATGGAGGGGAGGTAGATTCTCCTCAGTATATGCACATAGAGGGGAGGTAGATTCTCCTCAGTATATACACATAGAGGGGGGGGGGGTAGATTCTCCTCAGTATATACACATGGAGGGGAGGTAGATTCTCCTCAGTATATACACATAGATGGGAGGTAGAGTCTCCTCAGTATATACACATAGAGGTAAGGTAGAGTCTCCTCAGTATATACACATAGAGGTGAGGTAGATTCTCCTCAGTATATACACATAGAGGGGGGGTAGATTCTCCTCAGTATATACACATGGAGGGGAGGTAGATTCTCCTCAGTATATACACATAGATGGGAGGTAGAGTCTCCTCAGTATATACACATAGAGGTAAGATAGAGTCTCCTCAGTATATACACACAGAGGTGAGGTAGATTCTCCTCAGTATATACACACAGAGGTGAGGTAGATTCTCCTCAGTATATACACATAGAGGGGAGGTAGATTCTCCTCAGTATATACACATAGAGGCGAGGTAGATTCTCCTCAGTATATACACATAGAGGTGAGGTAGATTCTCCTCACTATATACACATAGGGTTGAGGTAGATTCTCCTCAGTATATATACACAGAGGTGAGGTAGATTCTCCTCAGTATATACACACAGAGGTGAGGTGGATTCTCCTCAGTATATACGCATAGAGGTGAGGTAGATTCTCCTCACTATATGCACATAGGGGTGAGGTAGATTCTCCTCACTATATACACATAGGGGTGAGGTAGATGCTCCTCAGTATATACACATAGAGGGGAGGTAGATTCTCCTCAGTATATACACATAGAGGGGAGGTAGATTCTCCTCAGTATATACACATAGAGGGGGGGGGGGGTAGATTCTCCTCAGTATATACACAGAGAGGGGAGGTAGATTCTCCTCAGTATATACACATAGAGGGGAGGTAGATTCTCCTCAGTATATACACATAGAGGGGGGGGTAGATTCTCCTCAGTATATACACATAGAGGGGGGGTAGATTCTCCTCAGTATATACACATGGAGGGGAGGTAGATTCTCCTCAGTATATACACATAGATGGGAGGTAGATTCTCTTCAGTATATACACATAGAGGGGAGGTAGATTCTCCTCAGTATATACACATAGAGGGGGGGTAGATTCTCCTCAGTATATACACATGGAGGGGAGGTAGATTCTCCTCAGTATATACACATGGAGGGCAGGTAGATTCTCCTCAGTATATACACATAGAGGGGAGGTAGATTCTCCCCAGTATATACACATAGAGGGGGGGTAGATTCTCCTCAGTATATACACATGGAGGGGAGGTAGATTCTCCTCAGTATATACACATAGAGGGGAGGTAGATTCTCCTCAGTATATACACATAGAGGGGGTGGGTAGATTCTCCTCAGTATATACACATAGTGGGGAGGTAGATTCTCCTCAGTATATACACATAAAGGTAAGGTAGATTCTCCTCAGTATATACACATAGAGGGGAGGTAGATTCTCCTCAGTATATACACATAGAGGGGGGGTAGATTCTCCTCAGTATATACACATGGAGGGGAGGTAGATTCTCCTCAGTATATACACATAGAGGGGAGGTAGATTCTCCTCAGTATATACACATAGAGGGGGGGTAGATTCTCCTCAGTATATACACATGGAGGGGAGGTAGATTCTCCTCAGTATATACACATGGAGGGGAGGTACATTCTCCTCAGTATATACACATAGAGGGGAGGTAGATTCTCCTCAGTATATACACATAGAGGGGAGGTAGATTCTCCTCAGTATATACACATAGAGGGGAGGTAGATTCTCCTCAGTATATACACATAGAGGTGAGGCAGATTCTCCTCAGTATATACACATAGGGGTGAGGTGGATTCTTCTCAGTATATACACATAGAGGGGAGGTAGATTCCCCTCAGTATATACACATAGAGGAGAGGTAGATTCTCCTCAGTATATACACAGAGGTAAGATAGATTCCCTTCAGTATATACACATAGAGGGGAGGTAGAGTCTCCTCAGTATATACACATGGAGGGGAGGTAGATTCTCCTCAGTATATGCACATAGAGGGGAGGTAGATTCTCCTCAGTATATACACATAGAGGGGGGGGGGGTAGATTCTCCTCAGTATATACACATGGAGGGGAGGTAGATTCTCCTCAGTATATACACATAGATGGGAGGTAGAGTCTCCTCAGTATATACACATAGAGGTAAGGTAGAGTCTCCTCAGTATATACACATAGAGGTGAGGTAGATTCTCCTCAGTATATACACATAGAGGGGGGGTAGATTCTCCTCAGTATATACACATGGAGGGGAGGTAGATTCTCCTCAGTATATACACATAGATGGGAGGTAGAGTCTCCTCAGTATATACACATAGAGGTAAGATAGAGTCTCCTCAGTATATACACACAGAGGTGAGGTAGATTCTCCTCAGTATATACACACAGAGGTGAGGTAGATTCTCCTCAGTATATACATATAGAGGTGAGGTAGATTCTCCTCAGTATATACATATAGAGGGGAGGTAGATACTCCTCAGTATGTACATATAGAGGTGAGGTAGATTCTCGTCAGTATATACACATAGAGTGGAGGTAGATTCTCCCAAGTATATACACATAGAGGTGAGGTAGATTCTCCTCAGTATATACACATAGAGGTAAGGTAGATTCTTCTCAGTATATACACATAGAGGGGGGGGGGGTAGATTCTCCTCAGTATATACACATGGAGGGGAGGTAGATTCTCCTCAGTATATACACATAGATGGGAGGTAGAGTCTACTCAGTATATACACATAGAGGTAATGTAGATTCTCCTCAGTATATACATATAGAGGTGAGGTAGATTCTCCTCAGTATATACATATAGAGGGGAGGTAGATACTCCTCAGTATGTACATATAGAGGTGAGGTAGATTCTCGTCAGTATATACACATAGAGGGGAGGTAGATTCTCCTCAGTATATACACACACAGGTGAGGTAGATTCTCCTCAGTATGTACAGAGAGGTGAGGTAGAATCTCCTCAGTATATACACATAGAGGTGAGGTAAATTCTCCCAAGTATATACACATAGAGGTGAGGTAGATTCTCCTCAGTATATACACACACAGGTGAGGTAGATTCTCCTCAGTATATACACACAGAGGTGAGGTAGATTCTCCTCAGTACATACACACAAAGGTGAGGTAAATTCTCCTCAGTATATACACACACAGGTGAGGTAGATTCTCCTCAGTATATACACATAGAGTTGAGGTAGATTCTCCTCACTATATACACATAGGGGTGAGGTATATTCTCCTCAGTATATACACACAGAGGTGAGGTAGATTCCCCTCAGTATATACAGGTAGAGGGGAGGTAGATTCTCCTCAGTATATACACAGAGGTGAGGTAGATTCTCCTCAGTATATACACATAGAGGGGAGGTAGATTCTCCTCAGTGTATACACATAGAGGGGAGGTAGATTCTCCTCAGTATATACACATATAGGGGAGGTAGATTCTCCTCAGTATATACACATAGAGGGGAGGTAGATTCTCCTCAGTATATACACATAGAGGCGAGGTAGATTCTCCTCAGTATATACACATAGAGGTGAGGTAGATTCTCCTCACTATATACACATAGGGTTGAGGTAGATTCTCCTCAGTATATATACACAGAGGTGAGGTAGATTCTCCTCAGTATATACACACAGAGGTGAGATGGATTCTCCTCAGTATATACGCATAGAGGTGAGGTAGATTCTCCTCACTATATACACATAGGGGTGAGGTAGATTCTCCTCACTATATACACATAGGGGTGAGGTAGATGCTCCTCAGTATATACACATAGAGGGGAGGTAGATGCTCCTCAGTATATACACATAGAGGGGAGGTAGATTCTCCTCAGTATATACACATAGAGGGGGGGGGTAGAATCTCCTCAGTATATACACATAGAGGGGAGGTAGATTCTCCTCAGTAAATACTCATAGAGGGGAGGTAGATTCTCCTCAGTATATACACATAGAGGGGAGGTAGATTCTCCTCAGTATATACACATAGAGGGGGGTAGATTCTCCTCAGTATATACACATGGAGGGGAGGTAGATTCTCCTCAGTATATACACATAGATGGGAGGTAGATTCTCCTCAGTATATACACATAGAGGTGAGGTAGATTCTCCTCAGTATATACGCATAGAGGGGGGGGGGGGTAGATTCTCCTCAGTATATACACATGGAGGGGAGGTAGATTCTCCTCAGTATATACACATAGAGGGGAGGTAGATTCTCCTCAGTATATACACATAGAGGGGAGGTAGATTCTCCTCAGTATATACACATAGAGGGGAGGTAGATTCTCCTCAGTATATACACATAGAGGGGAGGTAGATTCTCCTCAGTAAATACTCATAGAGGGGAGGTAGATTCTCCTCAGTATATACACATAGAGGGGAGGTAGATTCTCCTCAGTATATACACATAGAGGGGGGTAGATTCTCCTCAGTATATACACATGGAGGGGAGGTAGATTCTCCTCAGTATATACACATAGAGGGGAGGTAGATTCTCCTCAGTATATACACATAGAGGGGAGGTAGATTCTCCTCAGTATATACACATAGAGGGGAGGTAGATTCTCCTCAGTATATACACATAGAGGGGAGGTAGATTCTCCTCAGTATATACACATGGAGGGGAGGTAGATTCTCCTCAGTATATACACATAGATGGGAGGTAGAGTCTACTCAGTATATACACATAGAGGTAATGTAGATTCTCCTCAGTATATACATATAGAGGTGAGGTAGATTCTCCTCAGTATATACATATAGAGGGGAGGTAGATACTCCTCAGTATGTACATATAGAGGTGAGGTAGATTCTCGTCAGTATATACACATAGAGGGGAGGTAGATTCTCCTCAGTATATACACACACAGGTGAGGTAGATTCTCCTCAGTATGTACAGAGAGGTGAGGTAGAATCTCCTCAGTATATACACATAGAGGTGAGGTAAATTCTCCCAAGTATATACACATAGAGGTGAGGTAGATTCTCCTCAGTATATACACACACAGGTGAGGTAGATTCTCCTCAGTATATACACACAGAGGTGAGGTAGATTCTCCTCAGTACATACACACAAAGGTGAGGTAAATTCTCCTCAGTATATACACACACAGGTGAGGTAGATTCTCCTTAGTATATACACATAGAGTTGAGGTAGATTCTCCTCACTATATACACATAGGGGTGAGGTATATTCTCCTCAGTATATACACACAGAGGTGAGGTAGATTCCCCTCAGTATATACAGGTAGAGGGGAGGTAGATTCTCCTCAGTATATACACAGAGGTGAGGTAGATTCTCCTCAGTATATACACATAGAGGGGAGGTAGATTCTCCTCAGTGTATACACATAGAGGGGAGGTAGATTCTCCTCAGTATATACACATATAGGGGAGGTAGATTCTCCTCAGTATATACACATAGAGGGGAGGTAGATTCTCCTCAGTATATACACATAGAGGCGAGGTAGATTCTCCTCAGTATATACACATAGAGGTGAGGTAGATTCTCCTCACTATATACACATAGGGTTGAGGTAGATTCTCCTCAGTATATATACACAGAGGTGAGGTAGATTCTCCTCAGTATATACACACAGAGGTGAGATGGATTCTCCTCAGTATATACGCATAGAGGTGAGGTAGATTCTCCTCACTATATACACATAGGGGTGAGGTAGATTCTCCTCACTATATACACATAGGGGTGAGGTAGATGCTCCTCAGTATATACACATAGAGGGGAGGTAGATGCTCCTCAGTATATACACATAGAGGGGAGGTAGATTCTCCTCAGTATATACACATAGAGGGGGGGGGGTAGAATCTCCTCAGTATATACACATAGAGGGGAGGTAGATTCTCCTCAGTAAATACTCATAGAGGGGAGGTAGATTCTCCTCAGTATATACACATAGAGGGGAGGTAGATTCTCCTCAGTATATACACATAGAGGGGGGTAGATTCTCCTCAGTATATACACATGGAGGGGAGGTAGATTCTCCTCAGTATATACACATAGATGGGAGGTAGATTCTCCTCAGTATATACACATAGAGGTGAGGTAGATTCTCCTCAGTATATACGCATAGAGGGGGGGGGGGGGTAGATTCTCCTCAGTATATACACATGGAGGGGAGGTAGATTCTCCTCAGTATATACACATAGAGGGGAGGTAGATTCTCCTCAGTATATACACATAGAGGGGAGGTAGATTCTCCTCAGTATATACACATAGAGGGGAGGTAGATTCTCCTCAGTATATACACATAGAGGGGAGGTAGATTCTCCTCAGTAAATACTCATAGAGGGGAGGTAGATTCTCCTCAGTATATACACATAGAGGGGAGGTAGATTCTCCTCAGTATATACACATGGAGGGGAGGTAGATTCTCCTCAGTATATACACATAGAGGGGAGGTAGATTCTCCTCAGTATATACACATAGAGGGGAGGTAGATTCTCCTCAGTATATACACATAGAGGGGAGGTAGATTCTCCTCAGTATATACACATAGAGGGGGGGTAGATTCTCCTTAGTATATACACATAGAGGGGAGGTAGATTCTCCTCAGTATATACACATAGAGGGGAGGTAGATTCTCCTCAGTATATACACATAGAGGGGAGGTAGATTCTCCTCAGTATATACACATAGAGGTGAGGCAGATTCTCCTCAGTATATACACATAGAGGTGAGGTGGATTCTTCTCACTATATACACATAGAGGTGAGGTAGATACTCCTCAGTATATACACATAGAGGAGAGGTAGATTCTCCTTAGTATATACACATGGAGGAGAGGAAGATTCTCCTCAGTATATACACATAGATGGGAGGTAGAGTCTCCTCAGTATATACACATAGAGGTAAGGTAGAGTCTCCTCAGTATATACACATAGAGGTGAGGTAGATTCTCCTCAGTATATACACACAGAGGTGAAGTAGATTCTCCTCAGTATATACACACAGAGGTGAGGTAGATTCTCCTCAGTATATACATATAGAGGTGAGGTAGATTCTCCTCAGTTAATACATATAGAGGTGAGGTACCTTCTCCTCAGTATATACATATAGAGGTGAGGTAGATTCTCCTCAGTATGTACACACACAGGTGAGGTAGATTCTCCTCAGTATGTACATATAGAGGTGAGGTAGATTCTCCTCAGTATATACACATAGAGGGGATGTAGATGCTCCCAAGCATATACACATAGAGGTGAGGTAGATTCTCCTCAGTATATACACACACAGGTAAGGTAGATTCTCCTCAGTATGTACATATAGAGGTGAGGTAGATTCTCCTCAGTATATACACATAGAGGGGAGGTAGATTCTCCCAAGTATATACACATAGAGGTGAGGTAGATTCTCCTCAGTATATACACACACAGGTGAGGTAGATTCTCCTCAGTATATACACACAGAGGTGAGGTAGATTCTCCTCAGTATATACACATAGAGGTGAGGTAGATTCTCCACAGTACATACACACAGAGGTGAGGTAGATTCTCCACAGTACATACACACACAGGTGAGGTAGATTCTCCTCAGTATATACACATAGAGGTGAGGTAGATTCTCCTCACTATATACACATAGGGGTGAGGTAGATTCTCCTCAGTGTATACACACAGAGGTGAGGTAGATTCCCCTCAGTATATACACGTAGAGGGGAGGTAGATTCTCCTCAGTATATACACAGAGGTGAGCTAGATTCTCCTCAGTATATGCACATAGAGGGGAGGTAGATTCTCCTCAGTATATACACATAGAGGGGAGGTAGATTCTCCTCAGTATATACACATAGAGGGGAGGTGGATTCTCCTCAGTATATACACATAGAGGGGAGGTAGATTCTCCTCAGTATATACACATAGAGGCGAGGTAGATTCTCCTCAGTATATTCACATAGAGGTGAGGTAGATTCTCCTCACTATATACACATAGGGGTGAGGTAGATTCTCCTCAGTATATATACACAGAGGTGAGGTAGATTCTCCTCAGTATATATGCATAGAGGTGAGGTAGATTCTCCTCAGTATATACACATAGAGGTGAGGTAGATTCTCCTCACTATATACACATAGAGGGGAGGTAGATTCTCCTCAGTATATACACATAGAGGGGAGGAAGATTCTCCTCAGTATATACACATAGAGGGGGGGGGGTGGTAGATTCTCCTCAGTATATACACATAGAGGGGAGGTAGATTCTCCTCAGTATATACACATAGAGGGGAGGTAGATTCTCCTCACTATATACACATAGAGGGGGGGTAGATTCTCCTCAGTATATACACATAGAGGGGGGGTAGATTCTCCTCAGTATATACACATGGAGGGGAGGTAGATTCTCCTCAGTATATACACATAGAGGGGAGGTAGATTCTCCTCAGTATATACACATAGAGGGAGGTAGATTCTCCTCAGTATATACACATAGAGGGGGGTAGATTCTCTTCAGTATATACACATGGAGGGGAGGTAGATTCTCCTCAGTATATACACATAGAGGGGAGGTAGATTCTCCTCAGTATATACACATAGAGGGGAGGTAGATTCTCCTCAGTATATACACATAGAGGGGGGGTAGATTCTCCTCAGTATATACACACGGAGGGGAGGTAGATTCTCCTCAGTATATACACATAGAGGGGAGGTAGATTCTCCTCAGTATATACACATAGAGGGGGTGGGTAGATTCTCCTCAGTATATACACATAGTGGGGAGGTAGATTCTCCTCAGTATATACACATAAAGGTAAGGTAGATTCTCCTCAGTATATACACATAGAGGGGAGGTAGATTCTCCTCAGTATATACACATAGAGGGGGGGTAGATTCTCCTCAGTATATACACATGGAGGGGAGGTAGATTCTCCTCAGTATATACACATAGAGGGGAGGTAGATTCTCCTCACTATATACACATAGAGGGGGGGGTAGATTCTCCTCAGTATATACACATGGAGGGGAGGTAGATTCTCCTCAGTATATACACATGGAGGGGAGGTACATTCTCCTCAGTATATACACATAGAGGGGAGGTAGATTCTCCTCAGTATATACACATAGAGGGGAGGTAGATTCTCCTCAGTATATACACATAGAGGGGAGGTAGATTCTCCTCAGTATATACACATAGAGGTGAGGTAGGTTCTCCTCAGTATATACACATAGAGGTGAGGTAGATTCTCCTCAGTATATACACATAGATGTGAGGTAGATTCTCCTCAGTATATACACATAGATGTGAGGTAGATTCTCCTCAGTATATACACATAGAGGTGAGGTAGATTCTCCTCAGTATATACACAGAGGTGAGGTAGATTCTCCTCAGTATATACACAGAGGGGAGGTAGATTCTCCTCAGTATATACACATAGACGTGAGGTAGATTCTCCTCAGTATATACACATAGACGTGAGGTAGATTCTCCTCAGTATATACACATAGATGTGAGGTAGATTCTCCTCAGTATATACACATAGAGGTGAGGCAGATTCTCCTCAGTATATACACATAGAGGGGAGGTAGATTCTCCTCAGTATATACACATAGAGGGGGGGTAGAGTCTCCTCAGTATATACACATAGAGGGGAGGTAGATTCTCCTCAGTATATACACATAGGGGTGAGGTAGATTCTCCTCAGTATATACACATAGGGGTGAGGTAGATTCTCCTCAGTATATACACATAGAGGGGAGGTAGATTCTCCTTAAAATATGAACATAGAAGTCAGTGACATTGCTATGCCAAATTTCCCACTTGTATGACGCCGAGCAGTTACATTACAGAGGGATGCCAGTACTTTTGTAATTAGCATTGAACAATCAAGTAGTGACCCCAAGTCCTTTTTTATTTAGGACCTACAGAATGGTTGTGCCAGATTCCATGTTTGCATGAAATCGTGAAGGTAGAGATAGATTATGTGTGCACAGCAGGATTATGGGTAAGCATTTGGCTGCTGCCCCTTGTCCAGAATGCCCTCTTTAGGCCTCATGTCCAGTTGAAAAATACGATCCGCGCAGAATCTGCCGCAGATTCCGCGCGGATTTGCTTTAAATGGTATTTTTTTTTCATGCAGATATTCACACACATTGCTATCAATGTGATAGCAATGTTGCCGATCCGCACGGAATCCGCGGCAGAATGGAGCATGCTGCTTTCTTTTCTCCTGCGCGTGAAAAATGCAATTCTTTTAAAATGCCATCCGTGGGTGCAAAAATCAATTTAATGGACCCGCGGATGGCCAATGATTCCCTATGGGCAAAATCCGCTGCGGAATCTGCAATTCCATTCAGGTAGTGGACATGAGGGCTTAGGCCTCATGTCCACGGGGAAAATCAGGCCCGCGTGGGTTCCTGCATGCGGGAGATCAAATAAGATACGATCTCTATGAGCTCCCGCATGCATCTTCAGCAACAATGTGGAGCATGCTGCGTTTTTTTCACGAGCATAAAAAAAATCTGCAAATGACTTAAAGCACCATCAGCGGCTATTTATTTAACTGCGGATGGTCAATGCTTTCCTATGCGATGCGGATTTGCATTTTTTTTCCCACATGCGGATTTGCTAAATATAATTTCCCCGTGGACATGAGACTTTAGGTCTCATGTCCACGGGGAAAATAAGAATTAAAATCCTCAGCGTTTTTCCCGCACGCAGATCCGCGCCCCATAGGAATGCATTGACCACCCGCAGGTAGATAAATACCCACGGATGGTAATTAAAAAATTTCTGGAGCAGATTCTGCGCGGATTGTATTTTTCAAGTGGACATGAGGCCTTAAGCCTTATGTCCACTAGCAAAAGTGAATTGCGGAATCCACGGGTGAAATCCGCATTCAATTATGCCCATAGGGAATCATTGGCCCTCCACAGTCAATTAATTTGAATTTTGCACCCGTGGATGGAATTTTCACGCGCGGGGAAAAAAACCACAGCATTCTCCATTTTACTGCGGATTCCGCGTGGACATTGTTATCTATAGGTGGGGATATCCGCATGCAAAAAAAAATACCATTATAGCCAATCTGCGCAGATTGTGCGAGTATTGTATTTTTCTAGTGGACATGAGGCCTAACTCTGTGGCCCCATGGGATCTCAGGAAGACATTGGTGCAGTTGGTGGACTGCAGCTGTGCATATGCTGTCCGTGTATTTGTATCATGTTCGTATCTTGGGCATGGAAGCAATCACGGCCGATCAGCCGAAATCCTTTCACAGTAATTAAGTGCACCTTATGCCACGTGGCATCTGATGACGTGAACAGGATACGTTCCTGTCAGTAGACAGATGTGTATCCAATTACTAGCATTAAAATTCATTCTTCACTCCTGAAATGTTCCGTTAAAGGGGGTTTTCTGTAATGCAACATCATGGTGTCGGCTGTGCAGTTCTGTCTACCTGGATGAACTAGAATATATGACATGCTCAGAGGGAGAGGATGCCGCCGGCCACCTCTGCTCACCTCCCTCAGAGGATTACACATGTGACATCCACAATGACCTTGGTGATCCTAGAAATACCCTCAAAGCCAAGTTTGATTACAAAGCATTGCGTAGGTTCCTTATACATCTGATCTTGTCTTTCTTTCTAGAAGTGCCATGATTCTGCAGGGTCTCTGTTTGGGGATTTGGTTATTCTTCTTTTCACCAGTTGGAGCCAGCCCTGCAGATGAGAGCGCTGCCAGAGGGAGCCGCACTGACCAGGGAGATGCCGCTCTGGATGAGAAACACCAAGACACTTATGGCACCTTTGCATCCGAGTTCTACGACTTGAGATATCTATCTGAAGAAGGTCAGGAAACATCTCTTTGACTGTGGAAGCTTCTGTAGGATGGGATGGGGTTATCTACATGAATGATTATTAACAGTATAGCAGTTCATACTTAATTAGTCCACTGATGAGGATGTGATGGTTTATGGTCTCTAAATTGGTGTTGGGGAGCTCTCTACTATACATTTCTCAAGTTCTCTAATGAAGCCTCTTAAGATGTTGATTCCTGTCAAAGATGGTTATAAATGTATACTCCCAAATATATGAACAATGCTCGGCCACAGGCAATTCTCTTTTTCTGTGTTTAATCGTGTGGCGATGAGATCTCATCCTGGCTCTCAGTTTTTGTCCTGTTTCCACGATATAAAGCCCCCCAACAGGACACTTACTGCACAAGATCAGGTACACAACATTGGACGTGGAACATGTAAATGTCCCTGGGATCTTATAGTCCTGCTGTGTGTTGGGGTTATGTATCCTGTCTGCAGTCCGTACTTGTCAGCAGGTCTTACAGCTCCTTACATTACAGGGATCTTATAGTCCTGCTGTGTGTTGGGGATCTGTATCCTGTCTGCGGTCCGTATATGTCAGCAGGTCTTACAGCTCCTTACATTACAGGGATCTTATAGTCCTGCTGTTTGTTGGGGTTATGTATCCTGTCTGCAGTCCGTACTTGTCAGCAGGTCTTACAGCTCCTTACATTACAGGGATCTTATAGTCCTGCTGTGTGTTGGGGTTATGTATCCTGTCTGCGGTCCGTATATATCAGCAGGTTTGACAGCTCCTTACATTACAGGGATCTTATAGTCCTGCTGTGTGTTGGGGTTATGTATCCTGTCCGCAGTCCGTACATGTCAGCAGGTCTTACAGCTCCTTACATTACAGGGATCTTATAGTCCTGCTGTGTGTTGGGGTTATGTATCCTGTCCGCGGTCCGTACATGTCAGCAGGTCTTACAGCTCCTTACCTTACAAGGATCTTATAGTCCTGCTGTGTGTTGGGGATCTGTATCCTGTCTGCGGTCCGTACATGTCAGCAGGTCTTACAGCTCCTTACATTACAGGGATCTTATAGTCCTGCTGTGTGTTGGGGTTATGTATCCTGTCTGTGGTCCGTACATGTTAGCAGGTCTTACAGCTCCTTACATTGCGGGTATCTTATAGTCCTGCTGTGTGTTGGGGTTATGTATCCTGTCTGCGGTCCGTACATGTCAGCAGGTCTTACAGCTCCTTACATTACAGGGATCTTATAGTCCTGCTGTGTGTATATATGTATCCTGTCTGCGGTCCGTACATGTCAGCAGGTCTTACAGCTCCTTACATTGCAGGGATCTTATAGTCCTGCTGTGTGTTGGGGTTATGTATCCTGTCTGCGGTCCGTACATGTCAGCAGGTCTTACAGCTCCTTACGGTGGTCCGTACATGTCAGCAGGTCTTACAGCTCCTTACATTACAGGGATCTTATAGTCCTGCTGTGTGTTGGGGATCCGTATCCTGTCGGCGGCCCGTACATGTCAGCAGGTCTTACAGCTCTTTACATTACAGGGATCTTATAGTCCTGCTGTGTGTTGGGGTTATGTATCCTGTCTGCGGTCCGTACATGTCAGCAGGTCTTACAGCTCCTTACATTACAGGGATATTTGAAGTTACAGGCAACCTCCACACAGATTGCCTGTAACACAGAAGCGGAGGGTCCGGGAATATGGTGGTCAGACGGTCATCCTTGTGTAGGGTGTGATGGAGTTTTTTCTGCAGTCTTATTTAGTACATCTAGCTGTGAATTGTAAGTCACTACTAGAGGTACACATGCATTTTTTGGTTTCTCCTTGTATTGGAGTAGTTGATTTCTGGGTCTCCTGGTACCTCTGGTGATTTCTGGGTATCCTGGTGGTTCTGGTATTTCCTGAGTATCCTGGTGGCTCTGGTGATTCCTGGAATCCTGTTGGCTTTGGTGATTTCTGGGTTTCCTGATCGCTCTGGTGATTTCTGGGTCTCCTGGTGGCTCTGGTGATTCTTGGGTATCCTGGTGGCTCTGGTGATTTCTGGGTCTCCTGGTGGCTCTGGTGATTTCTGGGTATCTTCGTGACTCTGGTGATTTCTGGGTTTCCTGGTGGCTCTGGTGATTTCTGGGTATCTTGGTAGCTCTGGTGATTTCTGGGTATCCTGGTGGCCCTGGTGATTTCTGGGTCTCCTGGTAACTCTGGTGATGCCTGGGTATCCTGTTGGCTCTGGTGATTTCTGGTTACCCTAGTGATTACTGGGTATCCTGGTGGCTCTGGTAACTTCTGGATATCCTGGTGGTTCTGGTGATTTCTGGGTATCCTTGTAGCTCTGGTGATTTCTGGGTATCCTTGTAGCTCTAATGATTTCTGAGTATCCTGGTGGCACTGGTGATTTCAGGGTCTCCTGGTGGCACTGATGATTTCTGGGCCTCCTGTTGGCTCTCGTGCTTTCTGGGTCTCCTGGCGCCTCTGGTGATTTCTGGGTATCCTGGTGGTTCTGGTGATTTCTGGGTATCCTGGTGATTTCTGAGTATCCTGGTGGCTCTGGTGATTCCTGGGTATCCTGGTGGCTCTGGTGATTACTGGGTATCCTGTTGGCTCTGGTGATTTCTGGGTATTCTGGTGGCTCTGGTGATTTCTGGGTATTCTGGTGGCTCTGGTGATTCCTGAGTAGCCTGGTGGCTCTAGTGATTCCTGAGTACCCTGGTGGCTCCGTTGATTCCTGGGTCTCCTGGTGGCTCTGGTAACTTCTGGATATCCTGGTGGTTCTGGTGATTTCTGGGTATCCTGGTAGCTCTCGTGATTTCTGGGTCTCGTGGTGGCACTGATGATTTCTGGGTCTCCTGGTGGCTCTGGTGATTTCTGGGTCTTCTGGTGGCTCTAGTTATTCCTGGGCATCCTAGTGACTCTGGTGATTCCTGGGGATGCTGGTGGCTCTGCTGATTCCTGGGTATCCTGGTGGCTCTGGTGATTCATGAGTATCTAGGTGGCTCTGGTGATTCCTGAGTCTCCTGGCGGCTTTGTGATTTCTGGATATCCTGGT
Organism: Eleutherodactylus coqui; assembly: GCF_035609145.1. NCBI lineage: Eukaryota > Metazoa > Chordata > Amphibia > Anura > Eleutherodactylidae > Eleutherodactylus > Eleutherodactylus coqui. The sequence goes on along the minus strand of NW_027101939.1, from coordinate 125,318 downwards.
GGCTCTGGTGATTCCTGGGTATCCCAGTGGCTCTGGTGATTTCTGGGTTTCCTGGTGGCTCTGGTGATTCCTGAGTACCCTGGTGGCTCTGGTGATTCTTATGTACCCTGGTGGCTCTGGTGATTCCTGAGTACCCTAGTGGCTCTGGTGATTCCTGGGTATCCTGGTGACTGGTGATTCCTGGGTATCCTGGTGGCTCTGGTGATTTCTGGATATACTGGTGGCTCTGGTTATTTCTGGGTATCCTGGTGGCTCTGGTGATTTCTAGGTCTCCTGGTGGCTCTGGTGATTTCTGGGTCTCGTGGTGGCTCTGGTGATTCCTGGTCTCCTGGTGGCTCTGGTGAATACTGGTCTCCTGGTGGCTCTGGTGATTCCTAGGTCTCCTGGTGGCTCTGGTGATTCCTGAGTCTCCTGGCGGCTTTGTGATTTCTGGGTATCCTGGTGGCTCTTGTGATTCCTGGGTATCCTGGTGGCTCTGGTGATTTCTGGATATCCTGGTGGCTCTGGTGATTCCTGAGTCTCCTGGCGGCTTTGTGATTTCTGGATATCCTGGTGGCTTTTGTGATTACTGGGTATCCTGGTGGCTCTGGTGATTTCTGGATATCCGGGTGGCTCTGGTGATTCCTGGGGATCCTGGTGGCTTTGGTGTTTTCTGGATATGCTGGTGGCTCTGGTGATTTCTGGGTCTCGTGGTGGCTCTTGTGATTCCTGGTCTCCTGGTGGCTCTGGTGATTTCTGGTCTCCTGGTAGCTCTGGTGATTCCTAGGTCTTCTGGTGGCTCTGGTGATTCCTGAGTCTCCTGGCGGCTTTGTGATTTCTGGGTCCCCTGGTGGCTCTGGTGATTTCTGTGTATACTGGTGGCTCTGGTTATTCCTGGGTATCCTGGTGGCTCTGGTGATTTCTTGGTCTCCTGGTGGCTCTGCTGATTTCTGGGTATCCTGGTGGCTCGGTAATTTCTGGGTATCCTGGTGATTTTTTGAGTATCCTGGTGGCTCTGGTGATTCCTGGGTATTCTGGTAGTTCTGGTAATTTCTGGGTATCCTGGTGGCCCTGGTGATTTCTGGGTCTCCTGGTAACTCTGGTGATGCCTGGGTATCCTGTTGGCTCTGGTGATTTCTGGTTACCCTGGTGATTACTGGGTATCCTGGTGGCTCTGGTGATTTCTGGGTCTCCTGGTGGCTCTGGTAATTTCTGGATATCCTGGTGGCTCTGGTGATTTCTGGGTATCCTTGTAGCTCTGGTGATTTCTGGGTATCCTGGTGGCACTGGTGATTTCAGGGTCTCCTGGTGGCTATGGTGATTTCTGGGCCTCCTGTTGGCTTTCATGATTTCTGGGTCTCCTGGAGCCTCTGGTGATTTCTGGGTCTCCTGGTGGCTCTGGTGATTTGTGGGTTTTCTGGAGGCTCTGGTGATTTCTGGGTATCCTGGTGACTCTGGCAATTTCTTGGTATCCTGGTGGCTCTGGTGATCCCTGGGTATCCTGGTGGTTCTGGTGATTTCTGGGTATCCTGGTGATTTCTGACTATCCTGGTGGCTCTGGTGATTCCTGGGTATCCTGGTGGCTCTGGTGATTCCTGGGTATTCTGGAGCCTCTGGTGATTTGTGGGTCTCCTGGTGGCTCTGGTGATTTCTGGCTTTTCTGGAGGCTCTGGTGATTTCTGGGTATCCTGGTGACTCTGGCAATTTCTTGGTATCCTGGTGGCTCTGGTGATCCCTGGGTATCCTGGTGGCTCTGGTGATTTCTGGGTATCCTGGTGATTTCTGAGTATCCTGGTGGCTCTGGTGATTCCTGGGTATCCTGGTGGCTCTGGTGATTCCTGGGTATTCTGGTGGCTCTGGTGATTCCTGAGTAGCCTGGTGGCTCTAGTGATTCCTGAGTACCCTGGTGGCTCCGTTGATTCCTGGGTCTCCTGGTGGCTCTGGTAACTTCTGGATATCCTGGTATTTCTGGGTATCCTGGTAGCTCTGGTTATTTCTGGGTCTCGTGGTGGCACTGATGATTTCTGGGTCTCCTGGTGGCTCTTGTGATTTCTGGGTCTTCTGGTGGCTCTAGTTATTCCTGGGCATCCTGGTGACTCTGGTTATTCCTGGGGATGCTGGTGGCTCTTGTTATTCCTGAGGATCCTGGTGGCTCTGGTGATTCCTGGGTATCCTGGTGGCTCTGGTGATTCCTGAGTATCTAGGTGGTTCTGGTGATTTCTGGGTACCCTGGTGGCTCTGGTGATTTCTGGGTATCCTGGTGGCTCTGGTGATTTCTGGGTTTCCTGGTAGCTCTGGTAATTTCTTGGTTTACTGGTAGCTCTGGTGATTTCTGGGTATCCTGGTGGCTCTGGTTATTTCTGGGTTTCCTGGTGGCTCTGGTGATTTCTGGGTATCCTGGTGGCTCTGGTGATTGCTGGGTATCCTGGTGGCTCTGGTGATTTCTGGGTTTCCTGGTGGCTCTGGTGATTTCAGGGTTTCCTGGTGGCTCTGGTGATTTCAGGGTCTCCTGGTGGCTATGGTGATTTCTGAGTCTCCTGGTGGCTCTGGTGATTCCTGCGTTTCCTGGTGGCTCTGGTGATTCCTGAGTACCCTGGTGGCTCTGGTGATTCCTGGGTATCCTGGTGGCTCTGGTGATTTATGGGTATCCTGGTGGCTCTGGTGATTTCTTGGTCTCCTGGTGGCTCCGGTGATTCCTGAGTGTCCTGGTGGCTCTGTGATTCCTCGGTATCCTGGTGGCTCTGGTGATTTCTGGATATCCTTGTGGCTCTGGTGATTTCTGGGTAACCTGGTAGCTCTGGTGATTTCGGGGTATCCTATGGCTCTGGTGATTTCTGGGTATCCTGGTGGCTTTGGTGATTTCTGGGTTTCCTGGTGGCTCTGGGGATTTCTGTTCCTCCTTGTGGCTCTGGTGATTTCTGGGTCTCCTGGCGGCTCTGGTGATTTCTGGGTTTTCTGGTGGCTCTGGGGATTTCTGGGCCTCCTTGTGGCTCTGGTGATTTCTGGGTGTCCTGGCGGCTCTGGTGATTTCTGGGTATCCTGGTGGCTCTGGTGATTTCTGGGTATCCTGGTGGCTCTGGCGATTTTTGCATATCCTGGTGATTTCTTGGTATCCTGGGGGCACTGGTGATTCTTGGGTATCCTGGTGGCTCTGGTGATTTCTGGGTATCCTGGTGATTTCTGAGTATCCTGGTGGCTCTGGTGATTCCTGGGTATCCCAGTGGCTCAGGTGATTTCTGGGTTTCCCGGTGGCTCTGGTGATTCCTGAGTACCCTGGTGGCTCTGGTGATTCCTGGGTATCCTGGTGGTTCTGGTGATTTCTGGATATCCTGGTGATTTCTGAGTATCCTGGTGGCTCTGGTGATTCCTGGGTATACTGGTGGCTCTGGTGATTACTGGGTATCCTGGTGGCTCTGGTGATTTCTGGGTATTATGGTGGCTCTGGTGATTCCTGAGTAGCCTGGTGACTCTAGTGATTCCTGAGTACCCTGGTGGCTCCGTTGATTCCTGGGTCTCCTGGTGGCTCTGGTAACTTCTGGATATCCTGGTGGCTCTGGTGATTTCTGGGTATCCCTGGTGATTTCTGGGTCTCGTGGTGGCACTGATGATTTCTGGGTCTCCTGGTGGCTCTGGTGATTTCTGGGTCTTCTGGTGGCTCTAGTTATTCCTGGGCATCCTGGTGACTCTGGTGATTCCTGGGGATGCTGGTGGCTCTTGTTATTCCTGAGGATCCTGGTGGCTCTGGTGATTTCTGGTTATCCTGGTGGCTCTGGTGATTCCTGAGTATCTAGGTGGCTCTGGTGATTTCTGGGTACCCTGGTGGCTCTGGTGATTTCTGGGTTTACTGGTAGCTCTGGTGATTTCTGGGTATCCTGGTGGCTCTGGTTATTTCTGGGTTTCCTGGTGCCTCTGGTGATTCTTGGGTATCCTGGTGGCTCTGGTGATTTCTGGGTATCATGGTGGCTCTGGTGATTGCTGGGTATCCTGGTGGCTCTGGTGATTTCTGGGTTTCCTGGTGGCTCTGGTGATTTCAGGGTCTCCTGGTGGCTCTGGTGATTTCTGAGTCTCCTGGTGGCTTTGGTGATTCCTGCGTATCCTGGTGGCTCTGGTGATTTCTGAGTACTCTGGTAGCTCTGGTGATTCCTGAGTACCCTGGTGGCTCTGGTGATTCCTGGGTATCATGGTGGCTCTGGTGATTTATAGGTATCCTGGTGGCTCTGGTGATTTCTTGGTCTCCTGGTGGCTCTAGTGATTCCTGAGTCTCCTGGTGGCTCTGTGATTCCTGGGTATCCTGGTGGCTTTGGTGATTTCTGGATATCCTTGTGGCTCTGGTATTTCTGGGTATCCTGGTAGCTCTGGTGATTTCGGGGTATCCTGTGGCTCTGGTGATTTCTGGGTATCCTGGTGGCTTTTTTGATTTCTGGGTTTCCTGGTGGCTCTGGGGATTTCTGGGTCTCCTTGTGGCTCTGGTGATTTCTGGGTCTCCTGTCGGCTTTGGTGATTTCTGGGTATCCTGGTGGCTCTGGTGATTTCTGGGTATCCTGGTGTCTCTGGCGATTTCTGCATAGCCTGGTGATTTCTGGGTATCCTGGTAGCTCTGGTGATTTCAGGATATCCTGTGGCTCTGGTGATTTCTGGGTATCCTGGTGGCTCTGGTGATTTCTGGGTTTCCTGGAGGCTCTGGGGATTTCTGGGTCTCCTTGTGGCTCTGGTGATTTCTGGGTCTCCTGGCGGCTCTGGTGATTCTTGAGTATCCTGGTGGCTCTGGTGATTTCTGGGTATCCTGGTGATTTCTGAGTATCCTGGTAGCTCTGGTGATTCCTGGGTATCCCAGTGGCTCTGGTGATTTCTGGGTTTCCTGGTGGCTCTGGTGATTCCTGAGTACCCTGGTGGCTCTGGTGATTCCTGAGTACCCTAGTGGCTCTGGTGATTCCTGGGTATCCTGGTGGCTCTGGTGATTCCTGGGTACCCTGGTGGCTCTGGTGATTTCTGGATATACTGGTGGCTCTGGTTATTTCTGGGTATCCTGGTGGCTCTGGTGATTTCTGGGTCTCCTTGTGGCTCTGGTGATTTCTAGGTCTCGTGGTGGCTCTTGTGATTCCTGGTCTCCTGGTGGCTCTGGTGATTTCTGGTCTCCTGGTGGCTCTGGTGATTCCTGAGTCTCCTTGTGGCTTTGTGATTTCTGGGTATCCTGGTGGCTCTGGTGATTCCTGAGTCTCCTGGCGGCATTGTGATTTCTGGGTATCCTGGTGGCTCTTGTGATTTCTGGGTATCCTGGTGGCTCTGGTGATTTCTGGATATCCTGGTGGCTCTGGTGATTCCTGAGTCTCCTGGCGGCTGTGTGATTTCTGGATATCCGGGTGGATCTTGTGATTCCTGGGTATCCTGGTGGCTCTGGTGATTTCTGGATATCCTGGTGGCTCTGGTGATTCCTGGGGATCCTGGTGGCTTTGGTGTTTTCTGGATATGCTGGTGGCTCTGGTGATTTCTGGGTCCCCTGGTGGCTCTGGTGATTTCTGTTTATCCTGGTGGCTCTGGTTGTTTCTGGGTATCCTGGTGGCTCTGGTGATTTCTTGGTCTCCTGGTGGCTCTGCTGATTTCTGGGTATCCTGGTGATTTTCTGAGTATCCTGGTGACTCTGGTGATTTCTGGGTATCCTGGTGACTCTGGTGATTCCTGGGGATGCTGGTGGCTCTTGTTACTCCTGGGGATCCTGATGGCTCTGGTGATTCCTGGGGATCCTGGTGGCTCTGGTGATTCCTGGGTATCCTGGTGGCTCTGGTGATTCCTGAGTATCTAGGTGGCTCTGGTGATTTCTGGGTTTCCTGGTAGCTCGGGTAATTTCTTGGTTTACTGGTAGCTCTGGTGATTTCTGGGTATCCTGGTGGCTCTGGTGATTTCTGGGTTTCCTGGTGGCTCTGGTGATTTCTGGGTATCCTGGTGGCTCTGGTGATTGCTGGGTATCCTGGTGGCTCTGGTGATTTCTGGGTTTCCTGGTGGCTCTGGTGATTTCAGGGTCTCCTGGTGGCTCTGGTGATTCCTGCGTATCCTGGTGGCTCTGGTGATTTCTGAGTACCCTGGTGGCTCTGGTGATTCCTGTGTACCCTGGTGGCTCTGTTGATTCCTGGGTATGCATGTGATTTTGGTGATTTATGGGTATCCTGGTGGCTCTGGTGATTTCTTGGTCTCCTGGTGGCTCTGGTGATTCCTGAGTCTCCTGGTGGCTCTGTGATTCCAGGGTATCCTGGTGGCTCTTGTGATTTCTGGATGTCCTTGTGGCTCTGGTGATTTCTGGGTATCCTGGTAGCTCTGGTGATTTCGGGGTATCCTGTGGCTCTGGTTATTTCTGGGTATCCTGGTGGCTTTGGTGATTTCTGGGTTTCCTGGTGGCTCTGGGGATTTCTGGGTGTCCTTGTGGCTCTGGGGATTTCTGGGTCTCCTGGCGGCTCTGGTGATTCTTGGGTATCCTGGTGGCTCTGGTGATTTCTGGGTTTCCTGGTGATTTCTGAGTATCCTGGTGGCTCTGGTGATTCCTGGGTATCCCAGTGGCTCTGGTGATTTCTGGGTTTCCAGGTGGCTCTGGTGATTCCTGAGTACCCTGGTGGCTCTGGTGATTCCTATGTACCTTGGTGGCTCTGATGATTCCTGAGTACCCTAGTGGCTCTGGTGATTCCTGGGTATTCTGGTGGCTCTGGTGATTCCTGGGTATCCTGGTGGCTCTGGTGATTTCTGGATATACTGATGGCTCTGGTTATTTCTGGGTATCCTGGTGGCTCTGGTGATTTCTGGGTCTCCTGGTGGCTCTGGTGATTTCTGGGTCTCGTGGTGGCTCTGGTGATTCCTGGTCTCCTGGCGGCTTTGTGATTTCTGGATATCCTGGTGGCTCTTGTGATTCCTGGGTATCCTGGTGGCTCTGGTGATTTCTGGATATCCTGGTGGCTCTGGTGATTTCTGGATATCCTGGTGGCTTTGTTTATTCCTGGGGATCCTGGTGGCTTTGGTGATTTCTGGGTAGCCTGGTGGCTCTGGTGATTGCTGGGTATCCTGGTGGCTCTGGTGATTTCTGGATTTCCTGGTGGCTCTGGTGATTTCTGGGTATCCTGGTGGCTCTGGTGATTGCTGGGTATCCTGGTGGCTCTGGTGATTTCTGGGTTTCCTGGTGGCTCTGGTGATTTCAGGGTCTCCTGGTGGCTCTGGTGATTCCTGCGTATCCTGGTGGCTCTGGTGATTTCTGAGTACCCTGGTGTCTCTGGTGATTCCTGAGTACCCTGGTGGCTCTGGTGATTCCTGGGTATGCTTGTGATTTTGGTGATTCCTGGGTATCCTGGTGGCTCTGGTGATTTCTTGGTCTCCTGGTGGCTCTGTGATTCCTGGGTATCCTGGTGGCTCTTGTGATTTCTGGATGTCCTTGTGGCTCTGGTGATTTCTGGGTATCCTGGTAGCTCTGGTGATTTCGGGGTATCCTGTGGCTTTGGTGATTTCTGGGTTTCCTGGTGGCTCTGGGGATTTCTGGGTCTCCTTGTGGCTTTGGTGATTTCTGGGTCTCCTGGCGGCTCTGGTGATTCTTGGGTATCCTGGTGGCTCTGGTGATTTCTGGGTATCCTGGTGATTTCTGAGTATCCTGGTGGCTCTGGTGATTCCTGGGTATCCCAGTGGCTCTGGTGATTTCTGGGTTTCCTCGTGGCTCTGGTGATTCCTGAGTACCCTGGTGGCTCCGGTGATTCCTATGTACCCTGGTGGCTCTGGTGATTCCTGAGTACCCTAGTAGCTCTGGTGATTCTTGGGTATCCTGGTGGCTCTGGTGATTCCTGGGTATTCTGGTGGCTCTGGTGATTTCTGGATATACTGGTGGCTCTGGTTATTTCTGGGTATCCTAGTGGCTCTAGTGATTTCTGGGTCTCGTGGTGGCTCTGGTGATACTTGGTGGCTCTGGTGATTTCTGGGTCTCGTGGTGGCTCTGGTGATTCCTGGTCTCCTGGTGGCTCTGGTGATTTCTGGTCTCCTGGTGGCTCTGGTGATTCCTGAGTCTCCTGGCGGCTTTGTGATTTCTGGGTATCCTGGTGGCTCTTGTGATTCCTGGGTATCCTGGTGGCTCTGGTGATTTCTGGATATCCTGGTGGCTCTGGTGATTCCTGAGTCTCCTGGCGGCTTTGTGATTTCTGGATATCCTGGTGGCTCTTGTGATTCCTGGGTATCCTGGTGGCTCTGGTGATTTCTGGATATCCTGGTGGCTCTGGTGATTTCTGGGTATCCTGGTGACTCTGGTGATTCCTGGGGATGCTGGTGGCTCTTGTTATTCCTGGGGATCCTGGTGGCTCTTGTTATTCCTGGGGATCCTGGTGGCTCTGGTGATTCCTGGGGATCCTGGTGGCTCTGGTGATTCCTGGGGATCCTGGTGGCTCTGGTGATTCCTGGGGATCCTGGTGGCTCTGGTGATTCCTGGGTATCCTGGTGGCTCTGGTGATTCCCGAGTATCTAGGTGGCTCTGGTGATTTCTGGGTAGCCTGGTAGCTCTGGTGATTTCTGGGTACCCTGGTGGCTCTGGTGATTTCTGGGTATCCTGGTGGCTCTGGTGATTTCTGGGTTTCCTGGTAGCTCTGGTAATTTCTTGGTTTACTGGTAGCTCTGGTGATTTCTGGGTATCCTTGTGGCTCTGTTGATTTCTGGGTTTCCTGGTGGCTCTGGTGATTTCTGGGTATCCTGGTGGCTCTGATGATTGCTGGGTATCCTGGTGGCTCTGGTGATTTCTGGGTTTCCTGGTGGCTCTGGTGATTTCAGGGTCTCCTGGTGGCTCTGGTGATTCCTGCGTATCCTGGTGGCTCTGGTGATTTCTGAGTACCCTGGTGATTCCTGAGTACGCTGGTGGCTCTGGTGATTCCTGGGTATCCTGGTGACTCTGGTGATTTATGGGTATCCTGGTGGCTCTGGTGATTCCTGAGTCTCCTGGTGGCTCTGTGATTCCTGGGTATCCTGGTGGCTCTTGTGATTTCTGGATATCCTGGTGGCTCTGGTGATTTCTGGGTATCCTGGTAGCTGTGGTGATTTCAGGGTATCCTGTGGCTCTGGTTATTTCTGGGTATCCTGGTGGCTTTGGTGATTTCTGGGTTTCCTGGTGGCTCTGGGAATTTCTGGGTCTCCTTGTGGCTTTGGTGATTTCTGGGTCTCCTGGCGGCTCTGGTGATTTCTGGGTATCCTGCTGGCTCTGGTGATTTCTGGATATCCTGGTGGCTCTGGTGATTCCTGCGTATCCTGGTGGCTCTGGTGATTACTGGGTATCCTGTTGGCTCTGGTGATTTCTGGGTATTCTGGTGGCTCTGGTGATTCCTGAGTAGCCTGGTGGCTTTAGTGATTCCTGAGTACCCTGGTGGCTTTGTTGATTCCTGGGTCTCCTGGTGGCTCTGGTAACTTCTGGATATCCTGGTGGTTCTGGTGATTTCTGGTTATCCTGGTAGCTCTGGTGATTTCTGGGTCTCGTGGTGGCACTGATGATTTCTAGGTCTCCTGGTGGCTCTGGTGATTTCTGGGTCTTCTGGTGGCTCTAGTTATTCCTGGGCATCCTGGTGACTCTGGTGATTCCTGGGGATGCTGGTGGCTCTTGTTATTCCTGGGGATCCTGGTGGCTCTGGTGATTCCTGGGTATCCTGGTGGCTCTGGTTATTCCTGAGTATCTAGGTGGCTCTGGTGATTTCTGGGTACCCTGGTGGCTCTGGTGATTTCTGGGTACCCTGGTAGCTCTGGCGATTTCTGCATATCCTGGTGATTTCTGGGTATCCTGGGGGCACTGGTGATTCTTGGGTATCCTGGTGGCTCTGGTGATTTCTGGGTACCCTGGTGGCTCTGGTGATTCCTGTGTACCCTGGTGGCTCTGTTGATTCCTGGGTATGCATGTGATTTTGGTGATTTATGGGTATCCTGGTGGCTCTGGTGATTTCTTGGTCTCCTGGTGGCTCTGGTGATTCCTGAGTCTCCTGGTGGCTCTGTGATTCCTGGGTATCCTGGTGGCTCTTGTGATTTCTGGATGTCCTTGTGGCTCTGGTGATTTCTGGGTATCCTGGTAGCTCTGGTGATTTCGGGGTATCCTGTGGCTCTGGTTATTTCTGGGTATCCTGGTGGCTTTGGTGATTTCTGGGTTTCCTGGTGGCTCTGGGGATTTCTGGGTGTCCTTGTGGCTTTGGTGATTTTTGGGTCTCCTGGCGGCTCTGGTGATTCTTGGGTATCCTGGTGGCTCTGGTGATTTCTGGGTTTCCTGGTGATTTCTGAGTATCCTGGTGGCTCTGGTGATTCCTGGGTATCCCAGTGGCTCTGGTGATTTCTGGGTTTCCAGGTGGCTCTGGTGATTCCTGAGTACCCTGGTGGCTCTGGTGATTCCTATGTACCCTGGTGGCTCTGGTGATTCCTGAGTACCCTAGTGGCTCTGGTGATTCTTGGGTATCCTGGTGGCTCTGGTGATTCCTAGGTATTCTAGTGGCTCTGGTGATTTCTGGATATACTGGTGTCTCTGGTTATTTCTGGGTATCCTAGTGGCTCTGGTGATTTCTGGGGCTCGTGGTGGCTGTGGTGATTCCTGGTGGCTCTGGTGATTTCTGGGTCTCGTGGTGGCTCTGGTGATTCCTGGTCTCCTGGTGGCTCTGGTGATTTCTGGTCTCCTGGTGGCTCTGGTGATTCCTGAGTCTCCTGGCGGCTTTGTGATTTCTGGGTATCCTGGTGGCTCTTGTGATTCCTGGGTATCCTGGTGGCTCTGGTGATTTCTGGATATCCTGGTGGCTCTGGTGATTCCTGAGTCTCCTGGCGGCTTTGTGATTTCTGGATATCCTGGTGGCTCTTGTGATTCCTGGGTATCCTGGTGGCTCTGGTGATTTCTGGATATCCTGGTGGCTCTGGTGATTCCTGGGGATCCTGGTGGCTTTGGTGTTTTCTGGATATGCTGGTGGCTCTGGTGATTTCTGGGTCCCCTGGTGGCTCTGGTGATTTCTGTGTATCCTGGTGGCTCTGGTGATTTCTTGGTCTCCTGGTGGCTCTGGTGATTTCTGGGTATCCTGGTGATTTTTTGAGTATCCTGGTGGCTCTGGTGATTCCTGGGTATCCTGGTGATTTCTGGGTATCCTGGTGACTCTGGTGATTCCTGGGGATGCTGGTGGCTCTTGTTATTCCTGGGGATCCTGGTGGCTCTGGTGATTCCTGGGGATCCTGGTGGCTCTGGTGATTCCTGGGGATCCTGGTGGCTCTGGTGATTCCTGGGGATCCTGGTGGCTCTGGTGATTCCTGGGTATCCTGGTGGCTCTGGTGATTCCTGAGTATCTAGGTGGCTCTGGTGATTTCTGGGTAACCTGGTGGCTCTGGTGATTTCTGGGTACCCTGGTGGCTCTGGTGATTTCTGGGTATCCTGGTGGCTCTGGTGATTTCTGGGTTTCCTGGTAGCTCTGGTAATTTCTTGGTTTACTGGTAGCTCTGGTAATTTCTGGGTATCCTGGTGGCTCTGGTGATTTCTGGGTTTCCTGGTGGCTCTGGTGATTTATGGGTATCCTGGTGGCTCTGATGATTGCTGGGTATCCTGGTGGCTCTGGTGATTTCTGGGTTTCCTGGTGGCTCTGGTGATTTCAGGGTCTCCTGGTGGCTCTGGTGATTCCTGCGTATCCTGGTGGCTCTGGTGATTTCTGAGTACCCTGGTGATTCCTGAGTACCCTGGTGGCTCTGGTGATTCCTGGGTATCCTGGTGACTCTGGTGATTTATGGGTATCCTGGTGGCTCTGGTGATTCCTGAGTCTCCTGGTGGCTCTGTGATTCCTGGGTATCCTGGTGGCTCTTGTGATTTCTGGATATCCTTGTGGCTCTGGTGATTTCTGGGTATCCTGGTAGCTGTGGTGATTTCGGGGTATCCTGTGGCTCTGGTTATTTCTGGGTATCCTGGTGGCTTTGGTGATTTCTGGGTTTCCTGGTGGCTCTGGGAATTTCTGGGTCTCCTTGTGGCTTTGGTGATTTCTGGGTCTCCTGGCGGCTCTGGTGATTTCTGGGTATCCTGCTGGCTCTGGTGATTTCTGGATATCCTGGTGGCTCTGGTGATTCCTGGGTATCCTAGTGGCTCTGGTGATTACTGGGTATCCTGTTGGCTCTGGTGATTTCTGGGTATTCTGGTGGCTCTGCTGATTCCTGAGTAGCCTGGTGGCTCTAGTGATTCCTGAGTACCCTGGTGGCTTTGTTGATTACTGGTTCTCCTGGTGGCTCTGGTAACTTCTGGATATCCTGGTGGTTCTGGTGATTTCTGGTTATCCTGGTAGCTCTGGTGATTTCTGGGTCTCGTGGTGGCACTGATGATTTTTGGGTCTCCTGGTGGCTCTGGTGATTTCTGGGTCTTCTGGTGGCTCTAGTTATTCCTGGGCATCCTGGTGACTCTGGTGATTCCTGGGGATGCTGGTGGCTCTTGTTATTCCTGGGGATCCTGGTGGCTCTGGTGATTCCTGGGTATCCTGGTGGCTCTGGTTATTCCTGAGTATCTAGGTGGCTCTGGTGATTTCTGGGTACCCTGGTGGCTCTGGTGATTTCTGGGTACCCTGGTAGCTCTGGTAATTTCTTGGTTTACTGGTAGCTCTGGTGATTTCTGGGTATCCTGGTGGCTCTGGTTATTTCTGGTTTCCTGGTGGCTCTGGTGATTCCTGGGTATCCTGGTGGCTCTGGTGATTTCTGGGTATCCTGGTGGCTCTGGTGATTGCTGGGTATCCTCGTGGCTCTGGTGATTTCTGGGTTTCCTGGTGGCTCTGGTGATTTCAGGGTCTCCTGGTGGCTCTGGTGATTTCTGAGTCTCCTGGTGGCTCTGGTGATTCCTGCGTATCCTGGTGGCTCTGGTGATTTCTGAGTACCCTGGTGGCTCTGGTGATTCCTGAGTACCCTGGTGGCTCTGGTGATTCCTGGGTATCCTGGTGGCTCTGGTGATTTATGGGTATCCTGGAGGCTCTGGTGATATCTTGGTCTCCTGGTGGCTCTGGTGATTCCTGAGTCTCCTGGTGGCTCTGGTGATTCCTGGGTATCCTGGTGGCTCTGGTGATTCCTGGATATCCTTGTGGCTCTGGTATTTCTGGGTATCCTGGTAGCTCTGGTGATTTCGGGGTATCCTGTGGCTCTGGTGATTTCTGGGTATCCTGGTGGCTTTGGTGATTTCTGGGTTTCCTGGTGGCTCTGGGGATTTCGGGGTCTCCTTGTGGCTCTGGTGATTTCTGGGTCTCCTGGCGGCTTTGGTGATTTCTGGGTATCCTGGTGGCTCTGGTGATTTCTGGGTATCCTGGTGGCTCTGGCGATTTCTGCATATCCTGGTGATTTCTGGGTATCCTGTAGCTCTGGTGATTTCGGGATATCCTGTGGCTCTGGTGATTTCTGGGTTTCCTGGTGGCTCTGGGGATTTCTGGGTCTCCTTGTGGCTCTGGGGATTTCTGGGTCTCCTTGTGGCTCTGGGGATTTCTGGGTCTCCTGGCGGCTCTGGTGATTCTTGGGTATCCTGGTGGTTCTGGTGATTTCTGGGTATCCTGGTGATTTCTGAGTATCCTGGTGGCTCTGGTGATTCCTTGGTATCCCAGTGGCTCTGGTGATTTCTGGGTTTCCTGGTGGCTCTGGTGATTCCTGAGTACCCTGGTGGCTCTGGTGATTCCTATGTACCTTGGTGGCTCTGATGATTCCTGAGTACCCTAGTGGCTCTGGTGATTCCTGGGTATTCTGGTGGCTCTGGTGATTCCTGGGTATCCTGGTGGCTCTGGTGATTTCTGGATATACTGATGGCTCTGGTTATTTCTGGGTATCCTGGTGGCTCTGGTGATTTCTGGGTCTCCTGGTGGCTCTGGTGATTTCTGGGTCTCGTGGTGGCTCTGGTGATTCCTGGTCTCCTGGCGGCTTTGTGATTTCTGGATATCCTGGTGGCTCTTGTGATTCCTGGGTATCCTGGTGGCTCTGGTGATTTCTGGATATCCTGGTGGCTCTGGTGATTTCTGGATATCCTGGTGGCTTTGTTTATTCCTGGGGATCCTGGTGGCTTTGGTGATTTCTGGGTAGCCTGGTGGCTCTGGTGATTGCTGGGTATCCTGGTGGCTCTGGTGATTTCTGGATTTCCTGGTGGCTCTGGTGATTTCTGGGTATCCTGGTGGCTCTGGTGATTGCTGGGTATCCTGGTGGCTCTGGTGATTTCTGGGTTTCCTGGTGGCTCTGGTGATTTCAGGGTCTCCTGGTGGCTCTGGTGATTCCTGCGTATCCTGGTGGCTCTGGTGATTTCTGAGTACCCTGGTGTCTCTGGTGATTCCTGAGTACCCTGGTGGCTCTGGTGATTCCTGGGTATGCTTGTGATTTTGGTGATTCCTGGGTATCCTGGTGGCTCTGGTGATTTCTTGGTCTCCTGGTGGCTCTGTGATTCCTGGGTATCCTGGTGGCTCTTGTGATTTCTGGATGTCCTTGTGGCTCTGGTGATTTCTGGGTATCCTGGTAGCTCTGGTGATTTCGGGGTATCCTGTGGCTCTGGTTATTTCTGGGTATCCTGGTGGCTTTGGTGATTTCTGGGTTTCCTGGTGGCTCTGGGGATTTCTGGGTCTCCTTGTGGCTTTGGTGATTTCTGGGTCTCCTGGCGGCTCTGGTGATTCTTGGGTATCCTGGTGGCTCTGGTGATTTCTGGGTATCCTGGTGATTTCTGAGTATCCTGGTGGCTCTGGTGATTCCTGGGTATCCCAGTGGCTCTGGTGATTTCTGGGTTTCCTCGTGGCTCTGGTGATTCCTGAGTACCCTGGTGGCTCCGGTGATTCCTATGTACCCTGGTGGCTCTGGTGATTCCTGAGTACCCTAGTGGCTCTGGTGATTCTTGGGTATCCTGGTGGCTCTGGTGATTCCTGGGTATTCTGGTGGCTCTGGTGATTTCTGGATATACTGGTGGCTCTGGTTATTTCTGGGTATCCTAGTGGCTCTAGTGATTTCTGGGTCTCGTGGTGGCTCTGGTGATACCTGGTGGCTCTGGTGATTTCTGGGTCTCGTGGTGGCTCTGGTGATTCCTGGTCTCCTGGTGGCTCTGGTGATTTCTGGTCTCCTGGTGGCTCTGGTGATTCCTGAGTCTCCTGGCGGCTTTGTGATTTCTGGGTATCCTGGTGGCTCTTGTGATTCCTGGGTATCCTGGTGGCTCTGGTGATTTCTGGATATCCTGGTGGCTCTGGTGATTCCTGAGTCTCCTGGCGGCTTTGTGATTTCTGGATATCCTGGTGGCTCTTGTGATTCCTGGGTATCCTGGTGGCTCTGGTGATTTCTGGATATCCTGGTGGCTCTGGTGATTTCTGGGTATCCTGGTGACTCTGGTGATTCCTGGGGATGCTGGTGGCTCTTGTTATTCCTGGGGATCCTGGTGGCTCTTGTTATTCCTGGGGATCCTGGTGGCTCTGGTGATTCCTGGGGATCCTGGTGGCTCTGGTGATTCCTGGGGATCCTGGTGGCTCTGGTGATTCCTGGGGATCCTGGTGGCTCTGGTGATTCCTGGGTATCCTGGTGGCTCTGGTGATTCCCGAGTATCTAGGTGGCTCTGGTGATTTCTGGGTAGCCTGGTAGCTCTGGTGATTTCTGGGTACCCTGGTGGCTCTGGTGATTTCTGGGTATCCTGGTGGCTCTGGTGATTTCTGGGTTTCCTGGTAGCTCTGGTAATTTCTTGGTTTACTGGTAGCTCTGGTGATTTCTGGGTATCCTTGTGGCTCTGTTGATTTCTGGGTTTCCTGGTGGCTCTGGTGATTTCTGGGTATCCTGGTGGCTCTGATGATTGCTGGGTATCCTGGTGGCTCTGGTGATTTCTGGGTTTCCTGGTGGCTCTGGTGATTTCAGGGTCTCCTGGTGGCTCTGGTGATTCCTGCGTATCCTGGTGGCTCTGGTGATTTCTGAGTACCCTGGTGATTCCTGAGTACGCTGGTGGCTCTGGTGATTCCTGGGTATCCTGGTGACTCTGGTGATTTATGGGTATCCTGGTGGCTCTGGTGATTCCTGAGTCTCCTGGTGGCTCTGTGATTCCTGGGTATCCTGGTGGCTCTTGTGATTTCTGGATATCCTGGTGGCTCTGGTGATTTCTGGGTATCCTGGTAGCTGTGGTGATTTCAGGGTATCCTGTGGCTCTGGTTATTTCTGGGTATCCTGGTGGCTTTGGTGATTTCTGGGTTTCCTGGTGGCTCTGGGAATTTCTGGGTCTCCTTGTGGCTTTGGTGATTTCTGGGTCTCCTGGCGGCTCTGGTGATTTCTGGGTATCCTGCTGGCTCTGGTGATTTCTGGATATCCTGGTGGCTCTGGTGATTCCTGCGTATCCTGGTGGCTCTGGTGATTACTGGGTATCCTGTTGGCTCTGGTGATTTCTGGGTATTCTGGTGGCTCTGGTGATTCCTGAGTAGCCTGGTGGCTTTAGTGATTCCTGAGTACCCTGGTGGCTTTGTTGATTCCTGGGTCTCCTGGTGGCTCTGGTAACTTCTGGATATCCTGGTGGTTCTGGTGATTTCTGGTTATCCTGGTAGCTCTGGTGATTTCTGGGTCTCGTGGTGGCACTGATGATTTCTAGGTCTCCTGGTGGCTCTGGTGATTTCTGGGTCTTCTGGTGGCTCTAGTTATTCCTGGGCATCCTGGTGACTCTGGTGATTCCTGGGGATGCTGGTGGCTCTTGTTATTCCTGGGGATCCTGGTGGCTCTGGTGATTCCTGGGTATCCTGGTGGCTCTGGTTATTCCTGAGTATCTAGGTGGCTCTGGTGATTTCTGGGTACCCTGGTGGCTCTGGTGATTTCTGGGTACCCTGGTAGCTCTGGCGATTTCTGCATATCCTGGTGATTTCTGGGTATCCTGGGGGCACTGGTGATTCTTGGGTATCCTGGTGGCTCTGGTGATTTCTGGGTTTCCTGGTAGCTCTGGTAATTTCTTGGTTTACTGGTAGCTCTGGTGATTTCTGGGTATCCTGCTGGCTCTGGTTATTTCTGGGTTTCCTGGTGGCTCTGGTGATTCCTGGGTATTCTGGTGGCTCTGGTGATTTCTGGGTATCCTGGTGGCTCTGGTGATTGCTGGGTATCCTCGTGGCTCTGGTGATTTCTGGGTTTCCTGGTGGCTCTGGTGATTTCAGGGTCTCCTGGTGGCTCTGGTGATTTCTGAGTCTCCTGGTGGCTCTGGTGATTCCTGCGTATCCTGGTGGCTCTGGTGATTTCTGAGTACCCTGGTGGCTCTGGTGATTCCTGAGTACCCTGGTGGCTCTGGTGATTCCTGGGTATCCTGGTGGCTCTGGTGATTTATGGGTATCCTGGTGGCTCTGGTGATATCTTGGTCTCCTGGTGGCTCTGGTGATTCCTGAGTCTCCTGGTGGCTCTGGTGATTCCTGGGTATCCTGGTGGCTCTGGTGATTTCTGGATATCCTTGTGGCTCAAGTATTTCTGGGTATCCTGGTAGCTCTGGTGATTTCGGGGTATCCTGTGGCTCTGGTGATTTCTGGGTTTCCTGGTGGCTTTGGTGATTTCTGGGTTTCCTGGTGGCTCTGGGGATTTCTGGGTCTCCTTGTGGCTCTGGTGATTTCTGGGTCTCCTGGCGTCTTTGGTGATTTCTGGGTATCCTGGTGGCTCTGGTGATTTCTGGGTATCCTGGTGGCTCTGGCGATTTCTGCATATCCTGGTGATTTCTGGGTATCCTGGTAGCTCTGGTGATTTCAGGATATCCTGTGGCTCTGGTGATTTCTGGGTTTCCTGGTGGCTCTGGGGATTTCTGGGTCTCCTTGTGGCTCTGGGGATTTCTGGGTCTCCTGGCAGCTCTGGTGATTCTTGGGTATCCTGGTAGTTCTGGTGATTTCTGGGTATCCTGGTGATTTCTGAGTATCCTGGTGGCTCTGGTGATTCCTGGGTATCCCAGTGGCTCTGGTGATTTCTGGGTTTCCTGGTGGCTCTGGTGATTCCTGAGTACCCTGGTGGCTCTGGTGATTCCTATGTACCTTGGTGGCTCTGGTGATTCCTGAGTACCCTAGTGGCTCTGGTGATTCCTGTGTATTCTGGTGGCTCTGGTGATTCCTGGGTATCCTGGTGGCTCTTGTGATTTCTGGATATACTGGTGGCTCTGGTTATTTCTGGGTATCCTGCTGGCTCTGGTGATTTCTGGGTCTCCTGGTGGCTCTGATGATTTCTGGGTCTCGTGGTGGCTCTGGTGATTCCTGGACTCCTGGCGGCTTTGTGATTTCTGGGTATCCTGGTGGCTCTTGTGATTTCTGAGTCTCCTGGCGGCTTTGTGATTTCTGGATATCCTGGTGGCTCTTGTGATTCCTGGGTATCCTGGTGGCTCTGGTGATTTCTGGATATCCTGGTGGCTCTGGTGATTTCTGGATATCCTGGTGGCTCTGTTGATTCCTGGGGGCTTTGGTGTTTTCTGGATATGCTGGTGGCTCTGGTGATTTCTGGGTCCCCTGGTGGCTCTGGTGATTTCTGTTTATCCTGGTGGCTCTGGTTATTCCTGGGTATCCTGGTGGCTCTGGTGATTTCTTGGTCTCCTGGTGGCTCTGGTGATTTCTGGGTGTCCTGGTGGCTCTGGTGATTTCTGGGTATCCTGGTGATATTTTGAGTATCCTGGTGGCTCTGGTGATTCCTGGGTATCCTGGTAGTTCTGGTAATTTCTGGGTATCCTGGTGATTTCTGAGTATCCTGGTGACTCTGGTGATTTCTGGGTATCCTGGAGACTCTGGTGATTCCTGGGGATGCTGGTGGCTCTTGTTATTCCTGGGGATCCTGGTGGCTCTGGTGATTCCTGGGGATCCTGGTGGCTCTGGTGATTCCTGGGTATCCTGGTGGCTCTGGTGATTCCTGAGTATCTAGGTGGCTCTGGTGATTTCTGGGTACCCTGGTGGCTCTGGTGATTTCTGGGTACCCTGGTGGCTCTGGTGATTTCTGGGTATCCTGGTGGCTCTGGTGATTTCTGGGTTTCTTGGTAGCTCTGGTAATTTCTTGGTTTACTGGTAGCTCTGGTGATTTCTGGGTATCCTGGTGGCTCTGGTGATTTCTGGGTTTCCTGGTGGCTCTGGTGATTTCTGGGTATCCTGGTGGCTCTGGTGATTGCTGGGTATCCTGGTGGCTCTGGTGATTGCTGGGTATCCTGGTGGCTCTGGGGATTTCTGGGTTTCCTGGTGGCTCTGGTGATTTCAGGGTCTCCTGGTTGCTCTGGTGATTCCTGTGTATCCTGGTGGCTCTGGTGATTTCTGAGTACCCTGGTGGCTCTTGTGATTCCTGAGTACCCTGGTGGCTCTGGTGATTCCTGGGTATCCTTGTGACTCTGGTGATTTATGGGTATCCTGGTGGCTCTGGTGATTTCTTGGTCTCCTGGTGGCTCTGGTGATTTCTGGGTACCCTGGTGGCTCTGGTGATTTCTGGGTATCCAGCTGGCTCTGGTGATTTCTGGGTTTCCTGGTAGCTCTGGTAATTTCTTGGTTTACTGGTAGCTCTGGTGATTTCTGGGTATCCTGGTGGCTCTGGTGATTTCTGGGTATCCTGGTGGCTCTGGTGATTTCTGGGTACCCTGGTGGCTCTGGTGATTTCTGGGTATCCTTGTGGCTCTGGTGATTTCTGGGTTTCCTGGTAGCTCTGGTAATTTCTTGGTTTACTGGTAGCTCTGGTGATTTCTGGGTATCCTGGTGGCTCTGGTGATTTCTGGGTTTCCTGGTGGCTCTGGTGATTTCTGGGTATCCTGGTTGCTCTGGTAATTGCTGGGTATCCTGGTGGCTCTGGTGATTGCTGGGTATCCTGGTGCCTCTGGGGATTTCTGGGTTTCCTGGTGGCTCTGGTGATTTCAGGGTCTCCTGGTTGCTCTGGTGACTCCTGTGTATCCTGGTGGCTCTGGTGATTTCTGAGTACCCTGGTGGCTCTTGTGATTCCTGAGTACCCTGGTGGCTCTGGTGATTCCTGGGTATCCTTGTGACTCTGGTGATTTATGAGTATCCTGGTGGCTCTGGTGATTTCTTGGTCTCCTGGTGGCTCTGTGATTCCTGGGTATCCTGGTGGCTCTTGTGATTTCTGGATGTCCTTGTGGCTCTGGTGATTTCTGGGTATCCTGGTAGCTCTGGTGATTTCGGGGTATCCTGTGGCTCTGGTTATTTCTGGGTATCCTGGTGGCTTTGGTGATTTCTGGGTATCCTGGTGGCTCTTGCGATTTCTGCATATCCTGGTGATTTCTGGGTATCCTGGGGGCACTGGTGATTCTTGGGTATCCTGGTGGCTCTGGTGATTTCTGGGTATCCTGGTGATTTCTGAGTATCCTGGTGGCTCTGGTGATTCCTGGGTATCCCAGTGGCTCTGGTGATTTCTGGGTTTCCTGGTGGCTCTGGTGATTCCTGGGTATCCTGGTGGCTCTGGTGATTTCTGGATATCCTGGTGGCTCTGGTGATTTCTGGATATCCTGGTGGCTCTGTTGATTCCTGGGGATCCTGGTGGCTTTGGTGTTTTCTGGATATGCTGGTGGCTCTGGTGATTTCTGGGTCCCCTGGTGGCTCTGGTGATTTCTGTTTATCCTTGTGGCTCTGGTTATTCCTGGGTATCCTGGTGGCTCTGGTGATTTCTTGGTCTCCTGGTGGCTCTGGTGATTTCTGGGTGTCCTGGTGGCTCTGGTGATTTCTGGGTATCCTGGTGATATTTTGAGTATCCTGGTGGCTCTGGTGATTCCTGGGTATCCTGGTAGTTCTGGTAATTTCTGGGTATCCTGGTGATTTCTGAGTATCCTGGTGACTCTGGTGATTTCTGGGTAACCTGGAGACTCTGGTGATTCCTGGGGATGCTGGTGGCTCTTGTTATTCCTGGGGATCCTGGTGGCTCTGGTGATTCCTGGGGATCCTGGTGGCTCTGGTGATTCCTGGGTATCCTGGTGGCTCTGGTGATTCCTGAGTATCTAGGTGGCTCTGGTGATTTCTGGGTACCCTGGTGGCTCTGGTGATTTCTGGGTACCCTGGTGGCTCTGGTGATTTCCGGGTATCCTGGTGGCTCTGGTGATTTCTGGGTTTCCTGGTAGCTCTGGTAATTTCTTGGTTTACTGGTAGCTCTGGTGATTTCTGGGTATCCTGGTGGCTCTGGTGATTTCTGGGTTTCCTGGTGGCTCTGGTGATTTCTGGGTATCCTGGTGGCTCTGGTGATTGCTGGGTATCCTGGTGGCTCTGGTGATTGCTGGGTATCCTGGTGGCTCTGGGGATTTCTGGGTTTCCTGGTGGCTCTGGTGATTTCAGGGTCTCCTGGTTGCTCTGGTGATTCCTGTGTATCCTGGTAGCTCTGGTGATTTCTGAGTACCCTGGTGGCTCTTGTGATTCCTGAGTACCCTGGTGGCTCTGGTGATTCCTGGGTATCCTTGTGACTCTGGTGATTTATGGGTATCCTGGTGGCTCTGGTGATTTCTTGGTCTCCTGGTGGCTCTGGTGATTTCTGGGTACCCTGGTGGCTCTGGTGATTTCTGGGTATCCAGCTGGCTCTGGTGATTTCTGGGTTTCCTGGTAGCTCTGGTAATTTCTTGGTTTACTGGTAGCTCTGGTGATTTCTGGGTATCCTGGTGGCTCTGGTGATTTCTGGGTTTCCTGGTGGCTCTGGTGATTTCTGGATGTGCTTGTGGCTCTGGTGATTTCTGGGTATCCTGGTAGCTCTGGTGATTTCGGGGTATCCTGTGGCTCTGGTTATTTCTGGGTATCCTGGTGGCTTTGGTGATTTCTGGGTATCCTGGTGGCTCTTGCGATTCCTGCATATCCTGGTGATTTCTGGGTATCCTGGGGGCACTGGTGATTCTTGGGTATCCTGGTGGCTCTGGTGATTTCTGGGTATCCTGGTGATTTCTGAGTATCCTGGTGGCTCTGGTGATTCCTGGGTATCCCAGTGGCTCTGGTGATTTCTGGGTTTCCTGGTGGCTCTGGTGATTCCTGAGTACCCTGGTGGCTCTGGTGATTCCTATGTACCCTGGTGGCTCTGGTGATTCCTGAGTACCCTAGTGGCTCTGGTGATTCCTGGGTATCCTGGTGGCTCTTGTGATTCCTGAGTATCCTTGTGGCTCTGGTGATTTCTGGATATCCTGGTGGATCTGGTGATTTCTGGGTATCCAGCTGGCTCTGGTGATTTCTGGGTATCCTGGTGGCTCTGGCGATATCTGCATATCCTGGTGATTTCTGGGTATCCTGGGGGCACTGGTGATTCTTGGGTATCCTGGTGGCTCTGGTGATTTCTGGGTATCCTGGTGGCTCTGGTGATTCCTGGCTATCCCAGTGGCTCTGGTGATTTCTGGGTTTCCTGGTTTCTCTGGTGATTCCTGAGTACCCTGGTGGCTCTGGTGATTCCTATGTACCCTGGTGGCTCTGGTGATTCCTGAGTACCCTAGTGGCTCTGGTGATTCCTGGGTATCCTGGTGGCTCTGGTGATTCCTGGGTATCCTGGTGGCTCTGGTGATTTCTGGATATACTGGTGGATCTGGTGATTTCTGGATATACTGGTGGCTCTGGTTATTTCTGTGTATCCTGGTGGCTCTGGTGATTTCTGGGTCTCCTGGTGGCTCTGGTGATTTCTGAGTACCCTGGTGGCTCTGGTGATTCCTGAGTACCCTGGTGGCTCTGGTGATTCCTGGGTATCCTTGTGACTCTGGTGATTTTTGGGTATCCTGGTGGCTCTGGTGAATTCTTGGTCTCCTGGTGGCTCTGGTGATTCCTGAGTCTCCTGGTGGCTCTGTGATTCCTGGGTATCCTGGTGGCTCTTGTGATTTCTGGATGTCCTTGTGGCTCTGGTGATTTCTGGGTATCCTGGTAGCTCTGGTGATTTCGGGGTATCCTGTGGCTCTGGTTATTTCTGGGTATCCTGGTGGCTTTGGTGATTTCTGGGTATCCTGGTGGCTCTGGCGATTTCTGCATATCCTGGTGATTTCTGGGTATCCTGGGGGCACTGGTGATTCTTGGGTATCCTGGTGGCTCTGGTGATTTCTGGGTATCCTGGTGATTTCTGAGTATCCTGGTGGCTCTGGTGATTCCTGGGTATCCCAGTGGCTCTGGTGATTTCTGGGTTTCCTGGTGGCTCTGGTGATTCCTGAGTACCCTGGTGGCTCTGGTGATTCCTATGTACCCTGGTGGCTCTGGTGATTCCTGAGTACCCTAGTGGCTCTGGTGATTCCTGGGTATCCTGGTGGCTCTTGTGATTCCTGGGTATCCTGGTGGCTCTGGTGATTTCTGGATATCCTGGTGGATCTGGTGATTTCTGGGTATCCTGCTGGCTCTGGTGATTTCTGGGTATCCTGGTGGCTCTGGCGATATCTGCATATCCTGGTGATTTCTGGGTATCCTGGGGCCACTGGTGATTCTTGGGTATCCTGGTGGCTCTGGTGATTTCTGGTTATCCTGGTGATTTCGGAGTATCCTGGTGGCTCTGGTGATTCCTGGGTATCCCAGTGGCTCTGGTGATTTCTGGGTTTCCTGGTGGCTCTGGTGATTCCTGAGTACCCTGGTGGCTCTGGTGATTCCTATGTACCCTGGTGGCTCTGGTGATTCCTGAGTACCCTAGTGGCTCTGGTGATTCCTGGGTATCCTGGTGGCTCTGGTGATTCCTGGGTATCCTGGTGGCTCTGGTGATTTCTGGATATCCTGGTGGATCTGGTGATTTCTGGATATACTGGTGGCTCTGGTTATTTCAGGGTATCCTGGTGGCTCTGGTGATTTCTGGGTCTCCTGGTGGCTCTGGTGATTTCTGGCTCTCGTGGTAGTTCTGGTGATTCCTGGTCTCTTGTTGGCTCTGGTGATTTCTGGTCTCCTGGTGGCTCTGGTGATTCCTAGGTCTCCTTGTGGCTCTGGTGATTCCTGAGTCTCCTGGCGGCTTTGTGATTTCTGGGTATACTGGTAGCTCTTGTGATTCCTGGGTATCCTGGTGGCTCTGGGGATTTCTGGATATCCTGGTGGCTCTGGTGATTTCTGGGTCTCCTGGTGGCTCTGGTGATTTCTGTGTATCCTGGTGGCTCTTGTGATTTCGGGGTATCCTGGTGGCTCTGGTGATTTCTGGGTATCCTCGTGGCTCTGGTGATTCCTGGGTATCCTGGTGGCTCTGGTGTTTTCTGGATATGCTGGTGGCTCTGGTGATTTCTGAGTATCCTGGTGTCTCTGGTAATTCCTGGTTATCCTGGTGGCTCTGGTGATTCCTGGGTATCCCGGTGGCTCTGGTGATTCCTGGGTATCCTGGTGGCTCTGGTGTTTTCTGAATATCCTGGTGGCTCTGGTGATTTCTGAGTATCCTGGTGGCTATGGTGATTTGGTCATCAGTTGAGGTGGGATGGTCGCCCTGATGCATAAATTTTCTTTTAAGATGGTATAAATGTTCCTCTCTGTCTGTAAACGAGTAGCTTAATGTCAGTTTTATGGTGGGGTGAAATGCATTGAATCTCTCATGGAATTTTATTAGTTCTTGTTCGGTGTTGGTCCAGACGATTATGATGTCATTAATCTAGCGGAAGTAGGCCAATGGTTTGCAGGAAGCCAGAAAGTCACTCTCCAGTTTTGCCATTAAAAGGTTGGCATATTGTGGTGCCATTTTACTGCCTGGCAGTTCTGGTGAGTTTCAGGAATATTTACTGGCCAAAAGAGCAATAATTGTGTGTGAGGATGAATCTTGTGAGTTGTAACACCGACTCGGAGGTGAGCCCCTTGGCATCAAGGTGTGCCTGGCAGGCGGTCAGTCCATCTTCGTGTGGGATGTTGGAGTATAAGGACTACACATCCATGGTGGCCAGGATGGCGCCATCTCGGATGGGACCAACGGTTGGCAGATTGTTCAGTAGGTCCGTTGTGTGACTGATGTGACTGTTGCCGGGTACTTTTAGCCAGAATGCTTCAGTAATGTGATGCCTGTTAGGTGCAATCCAGAGTGAGTGAAACCTCTTAAGAAGGCTGTGGGACTTTCTATAACTTCGCTCACAGCGAGCGCTACTAGTGCTGAACGGAGCCTCTGGCTGTGTGTTCGGAAGTAGTCATGCAGAGCAGACCCGAATAGGACATGCTGCTGGTTTCTCCACATAGACCGTCAAGTGCAGAGTTGGGCGGCTGCTGGAGGGCCAAAAAGAAAGGATAAAGAAAGGTTAATAAAAAAAACCAAGACTTCTTTCCCTACAGAACTCCCTCTTTATGTAAAATGTCTACACATAATAGGTAACGCCTCATTGATAATGACCCGTACTGTAAAGCCGACCATCAGGCCACGGGGTGGATAGTGTCAAAAAAGCCATAAGAAGCAATAAAAGTTACAGGTACTCCTAAAAGGTAGCCGTGGGAACTTGCCATAAAGAAGACCTCACCTCTCATTTGGTGAGAAAATATCATTGGTTGTGAGATGCAGTAATGCTGACACCGTTATTGTTTTGGGGGGGTTAAAGAGTTTTGTATTTTGCATAAGTAGTAAAAAAATGTAAAAAATTAAATAAAGTAAGAATATCACCAGTAACCACAATACTTAGCTTGAGATGCTCAGGAAGAAAGAGGAGACCAAGATCCAGCACTGACTCCAACAACCATCAGATGAAGACGGATAATAATCAGCCAAGACAGAAATAAAGCCCCTCTCTAATTGCTAGGCAGCTGTGGCAGGTAGCAGAACAGTCGCATTGGCACTCCCATTAGTGCTAGAGAAAGCTGAGAGGAAAATACCAAGCAGCACTAGAATAAACCAGACCTGCGTGAACAAAAACCAAAACCTGCCGCAACACCCAGGGAGCATTATCTGTAAGACTTCTTACACCAGCTAGATCCTTAGCAGAAGTAATAAGCCCCCCCTCACTGCACCCCACAGTGGTCGAGCAGGTGTAGTGCCGTGCCATGCATCTCCGGTGAGACTGTTGGAGGTAGCTGAGTGCCGTTGAAATGAATGCCGTGGTACCGCACATGCTCCAGGGTGCAGTGAGGAAGAGAGAGGGACACAAGACCCCCGTTATCAGGTTTGGTGGGGGCCTCAAGGGTAATACCTCGCCATCTGACCTTCAGATAAGGGATAGAGTACTTGTTGGGAATAAGCCGTTGAGGATGATGCTATTTGCTGTTTCTCCTGTTTTTCAGGATATCCTTTCCCCACCGCTCCCCCGGTTGATCCTTTTGCAAGGATACGTGTGGATGATTGCGGAAAGACCAAAGGATGCTTTAGGTCAGTCAGTCTGTATTCTGCTGCTGCATGTTATGTTAGTTTGTTCGTCGTCTCAATTAGTCTTCATTTATATTCCAAGTGTGCTGGGAAAAAGATTAGACTGAATTGCTGAAGACTAGCGGGGCATTGCCATCTTATTGCTAGGATATGCAGGTACTTTATGGTCTGTGGGGTTGGCCCTCTGAGACCCCCACCAGTCCTGAGAATGAAGGGGCCATGGTGGTATTTCAGTACTGCATGCTCTGCACATGGTTTGCCTACTGTACATTCAGGTGAATGCGGCCGCCTGGATCCCCGTGGCTGGGAGCACCTCTGTGCAGGGGTTCTCCGGATTGTTGGGGATCCCAGAGGTCAGATGATATCACTTTACAAGATGGGAATATCCCTTTAATATTGTGTGAATGTCGCATCACACTGCAGCATTCACATTGTGCTTTGTAGCTTTTATTGCAGCATCTTACACAACTTTGCAGTACTTACAGACGGCAGGCGTGCAGTTGTCACTTATGTGTAGCCAAAGTGTACTACTGTGTTTCCCCCCAAAATAAGACCTTTCCTGATAATAAGCCCTGCTTCGATTTTTTTTTTTTGGCGGGGGTCTTGAAATATAAGCCCCCAACCCCCCTACCCAAAAAATAAGCCCTAGCAACACTACATGGAAAGAAAAGAAAGCAATACTCACCTAGAAGGCACTGTCTGGGTCCCTCCTGCTGGTCTCCGGCAGGCTTCCATGAAGTCTTCAGTGCCTACAGAATATTGCTGGCTTGTAACTGGGTTTGTTGCCTCCAGCTAGTGATTGCTCTAATTGGCTGAGCCACTGCGCTTAAGAACTAATCAGAGCTGACGCTTGATGAACCAATCACAGCATCGCATTGAATGGCTGTGATTGGTTCATATGCTGGCTCTGATTGACTGAGCTGCAGTGCCCAATAACCCAATCGCTTGCTGAAGGCAGGGTTTATAAACCTCATTACCAGCAAGCGATATTCTGTCGGTGCTGAGGACTGCACAGAAGCCTGACTGAAAATTCGGAGGACTGCGGGAAGGACCCAGAAGGCGCCTGCTAGGTGAGTATAAGACACCCCCGAAAATAAGACCTGTTACTCTTTTGGGGCAAAAATTAATATAAGACAGGGTCTTATTTTGGGGAAAACGCAGCATGTAATATTTTAGACTGCGCTCTGTGCTGGATGCCGCACATTAGTACAGTAGACTTGGAGGACGTATCCACACTAATCTGCGTCTTTTCAGTTCAGTGTATGAGAGGAGTTCATATTTGATATCACGTTCATAAATATGTCAGCGTTCCCCAACCAGGGAGCCCAAGACCCCTGGGGTTACTTGAGGCCTGATCAGAGGATCCCCAGAATGCAGCAACAAGATTTGTCACCTTGAAGATGATTGTAAAGCAGTAAGCCTACCTGAGACAGATGGTGGGAAGCTCCAGCCGCAGCGGCACAACACCAATCTTCTTCTTCTTTTTCTCTTTTTTGAACATATCATTTCCCCACCCAAACAATACAATCAAGCATAATTATATTTAACCCCTGAGTGACCAGACCATTGCCTTTTTACATCTTAGCTTGCTGGGCCTTAATCCCTGAGGACGTAGGAACATGCTACCTGCTGGGATTAAGGTCCTGCAAGCCGAGGACGTGACAGCTCCATGCTGCCGGCTCCCGGAGCTGTCATCCCGGGACCCCCACCCTGGTCACGTGATCGCCGGCAATCATGTAAAAGTCAATAAAAAGTAAAAGATTCAGCTGCCCGGATTGATCGGATCCATCAGAGCAGCTGAAAGTACTTACCCGCCTCCTCCGTGGTGTCCTGGCCTCCCGGGTCCTGACGGCACCTTGTGTACATTTGCGCCGGATGTTATGCATCGGGCGCATTGCGTGGCAAATTTAAGATCTCTCTGGCTCACAGCTCCTATGTGTAGCCGAGAGCACAGAGATGTCAGCGGGAGCCGCAGTCCGCTGGATAACAGCGGTCTGAGAAAGTAAACTAAAGTTTAAGTTTCATCTCCCCCCATGGATCATATCTGTGAGGGGAGATGAAGTACCAAAGGCCCCCAGATTTATCCGCGGCTCACCACGGCTTCTGCACACGCGCCTGTGGACAAGTGTGTAAGAGACGCAGATTACCAGGGTAATTTAAAATCTCCCTGCTTCTGGCTACCAAACATAGCCGAGAGCCTGGAGATTTCACCGGGCGCCGCAGTACGCGGTCCCTGGTCACGTGATCACTGTTATCCAATAGAAATCGGCGATCACGTAAAAGTAAAAAAAAGTTAAAGTTTCACCTCCAATCATGGATCCGATCCATGAGGGGAGGTGAAATTATTTATCTAAGGCCTCCAGCGATGTCCCCTGACAGGATCTTGATCCGCGGACTATTCCCCAACTTCGGCGCATGTGCTCGTCAGCAAAATGGCGAATGCAAGCGCAGAAGCTGGGGAGGCCTGGGAAATCTGAAGTCTCTTTGCTCCTGACTGCTAAAGGTAGCAGAGAGCCTGGGGCAGTGACTGAGGGCCGCGGTGAGCGCTTCCCGGTCACGTGATCACCGTTGTCCAATGGAAAATGGCGATTATGTAAAAGTTAAAACCCAGTTGAAGTTTGTCAGGCAGCAAGAGATGAAAGACATTCTTTATGTATCCTCCATAAACACACTTACAGGAGATAAGCAACGTTTCAGCCCAATCAGGGGCTTTTCTCAAGCCTCCAAGTGCCAAGGCATTCAGTGTGATTGAATGAATCATTTCATGTATTGCTGCCTGACATAAATCCGCCCTGTGTGAACCCAGCCTTAAAACATGCAAGGATTGCTTTTGTGTCGCCGCATTCCAAGAGCCGTATTAATGTTATTTCCCATCGCCAGCGCTCTAGAAGGCCGTGTTTATTACGGGATAAACTCCAGTCTTCATTTATCTCATTTTTTGGAACATGTAAAATTTTGATTGCTTCTTATTCCATTTTTTCTAGTGGCAAGATTAACAAAATCTGTAATTCTGGCATGTTTTTTTATTTTTCCCAGCATTCTCTGAGCAGTATAAATAATGTATTAAAGTCATTCTTCAGCCCAGTACGATTATGCCAATACCAAATTCTAAGAGTTTTTTTTCTTTTTCACGACTTTTTCACACTTAAAAAAAAAAGTAATAAAAGTTTAAATCGCCCCCCTTTTGCCGTATCTATAATAAAAAAATCTAAATCCTAAAAGAAAAATACATATTTGGTATCGCAGCGTCCATAAAAGTCCAGTCTATCATAGTGCATTATTTACCCCCACGGTGAATGAAGTCCAAAAAAAAAATTAAGAACGCCACAAATGCACTTTCAGTCACCCTGTTTCCTAGAAAAAATGCAATAAAAAGCGATCAAAAAGTCGTATGTATTCTGGATTGGTACTAACGTAAACTACAGGACGTCTCGCAAAAAATGAGCTCTCACTCAACTACGTTGCCGGAAAATAAAAGTTATTGCATGCAAAAGATGCAGCAGAAAATAATTGAAAAAAATTAAATGTCAAAAAAAAAAGTACTACAGCAAAAAAAAGCTCTACAAGTTTGGTATCGTAGCAAACATACCGACCCGTAGAATAAAGTTATCAGGTCATTTATGTTACAGTTTGTGCGCCGTAGAAGCAAAACGCACCGAAAGATGGTAGAATGTCATTTTTTTTTCATTTTACTCCACTTAGAATTTTATAAACGTTTTTCAGTACATTATATGGTACAATAAATAGCACCATTGAAAAATACAACTCATCCTACAAAAAACAAGCCCTCATACAGCGACGGCGATGGGTAAATAAAGGAGTTATGATTTTTTAAACAGGGGGAGGAAAAAAAGAAAAGGGAAACGAAAAAAAAGGGGCATGTCACTAAGGGTTTTTTTTTTTAACTCTTTTTAAAAATTGTCCCTTTAGGGAACTTCCACTGAGACCCATCAGGACCTCCTGATCACATTCCAGCCCTTTACATGCTGTAGTCGCATAGACCGCGGCATGTAAAGGGTTAACACAAGAGAGATCGGAGGTTTTCTCCATTCTCTGCTGTAAGAGCTGGTGTCCAGCTATCCTCTGACAGAGGGAGCCCCCTCTCTCTGTCAGCCCTTCACATGCTGCAGTTGCATAGACTGCAGCATGTAAAGGGTTAACACAGCAGAGATCGGAGGTTTTCTCCATTCTCTGCTGTAAGACCTGGTGCCCGGCTATCCTCTGACAGCCAAGCACCAGCCCTTACCCTGCCACAGAGACCATGGGCTGGCTTCTGACAAGCCAATGGTCTCCGTGGCAACCTGTAAACAAAGCAGTGCAGGAGTTTAAAAAAAGAAGATTGCCGGCAGATCGGTAATATCTTCCTGCTTCTTTTTTTAAAGCCCTGCACTGTTCTGTGTGAGTCTGTGCAGGCAGAGCACACTGCCACAGCTTATAGCATTGTGCTCTGCAGGTCTCATAGGGAAACATAGCCCGGAAATCTTCTGGGCTATATCGCTATGGGCAGTGGAGCTCCTCACGGAAAGATTTCCGGGCGTGCCACTCAAGGGGTTAATTGTGTACAATAAACTCTCTGCACTAAATACAATTGCGATGCTTGTTTCAGATGGAGATATCATTGGAATCATATGTAACACGGCGGCAACATCATAAAGCTCTATAAATGGGTCAAACCCATAAAACGGCCCTCAGAATGTCCCTGTTCCAAAAAGATTACCCCTCTCTTCTCCCATGGTGGAAACTACAGTCTTCTCTGAGTTTTCCAGGAGTAGAAATATTTTATTTTCCAGTTCTTCCTCTCCAGTAATGAGGTGGGGAATCCCAGATATGTTGTATGATATGAGGTTGAGTTGATATAGCGTACAGGGTTATATCCATCTTAGACGTCCCCTGTTGAGTATATGGCTAATGAATGGCGGATCCCTTACACTTCCATGTTTGCAGCCAATGGAGTTGCGGCTTGAGTGGACGTCGCCTCCGTACCGCAGTGATAGTCTGTGAGAAGCCACAGCAAGCCCTTCTATGCCGCCGCCGTCCTTTGTCACTGGCCAGGAAAATACTTACCTTTGTTTTCCTTCTAGGTATGGCAAACCCGGGTGTACTGCAGAGACCTGTGACTACTTTCTAAGCTATCGTCGGATTGGGGCGGATGTGGAGTTCGAGCTGAGTGCCGACACCGACGGATGGGTGGCTGTTGGATTCTCTTCTGATAAAAAAATGGTAAATAGCAAAACCACATGGAAAGCTTCCCAAATAAGATGTAGTTCCTGTAGGTCCGCCATACACACGTCCGAGCCTCTCTGCAGCCCGCTGTGTGCAGCACTAACTCCCATACGCCCAGCGCTATATGTTGTTCTCTGCACATATTACATGGCGCTATTAACAGATCCAGGGCTACAAAGGTATTTCAGCAGAAAGAGCGTTGTCCTATTCAGGGAAAGAAACGGTGATTACAGGCAACGTGTGCAACTCCTGTAGGGTACCGGAAACTGTAGGGCAAGGCGGAAAGGGATTCCTTATACATTCCCTAAGTATCCTATAGAATTCAGTGGCTGAACCATAATACTTTATACATCCCAAACTAACCCCACTATTGTGCAATTTGACCAAAATGCTGGGCGATCTGTAGAATAACTGGCTGTTCTATACAATTGTTAGGTAGGTACCCGACCTCAGAGCAACGCAAGACACTCTGCAGGACTGCCGCAATAGTCAGAATAACTAATCAACAGGGAAATGTAAGTTCTGTCCTCCAGAAAAGGTTCTGAAAGGTAACCTGCCAGGTGCTATCTGTATATGAAGGGAGCCGGTGACTGGCTGCAGCAGCCATGAGGCTCTGTGTACTAATCACCCACCTCCCGCTGCAGGGAGCCGGTGACTGGCTGCAGCAGCCATGAGGCCCTGTGTACTAATCACACACCTCCCGCTGCAGGGAGCCGGTGACTGACTGCAGCGACCATGAAGCCCTGTGTACTAATCACACACCTCCCGCTGCAGGGAGCCGGTGACTGGCTGCAGCGGCTATGAGGCCCTGTGTACTAATCACCCACCTCCCGCTGCAGGGAGCCGGTGACTGGCTGCAGCAGCCATGAGGCCCTGTGTACTAATCACACACCTCCCGCTGCAGGGAGCCGGTGACTGGCTGCAGCGGCCATGAGGCCCTGTGTACTAATCACACACCTCCCGCTGCAGGGAGCCGGTGACTGGCTGCAGCGGCCATGAGGCCCTGTGTACTAATCACACACCTCCCGCTGCAGGGAGCCGGTGACTGGCTGCAGCGGCCGTGAGGCCCTGTGTACTAATCACACACCTCCTGCTGCAGGGAGCCGGTGACTGGCTGCAGCGGCCATGAGGCCTTGTGTGCTAATCACACACCTCCCGCTGCAGGGAGCCGGTGACTGGCTGCAGCGGCCATGAGGCCCTGTGTACTAATCACCCACCTCCTGCTGCAGGGAGCCGGTGACTGACTGCAGCAGCCATGAGGCCCTGTGTACTAATCACACACCTCCCGCTGCAGGGAGCCGGTGACTGGCTGCAGCGGCCATGAGGCCCTGTGTACTAATCACCCACCTCCCGCTGCAGGGAGCCGGTGACTGGCTGCAGCAGCCATGAGGCCCTGTGTACTAATCACACACCTCCCGCTGCAGGGAGCCGGTGACTGGCTGCAGCGGCCATGAGGCCCTGTGTACTAATCACACCTCCCGCTGCAGGGAGCCGGTGACTGGCTGCAGCGGCCATGAGGCCCTGTGTACTAATCACACCTCCCACTGCAGGGAGCCGGTGACTGGCTGCAGCGGCCATGAGGCCTTGTGTGCTAATCACCCACCTCCCGCTGCAGGGAGCCGGTGACTGGCTGCAGCAGCCATGAGGCCCTGTGTACTAATCACACACCTCCCGCTGCAGGGAGCCGGTGACTGGCTGCAGTGGCCATGAGGCCTTGTGTGCTAATCACCCACCTCCCGCTGCAGGGAGCCGGTGACTGGCTGCAGCAGCCATGAGGCCCTGTGTACTAATCACACACCTCCCGCTGCAGGGAGCCGGTGACTGGCTGCAGTGGCCATGAGGCCCTGTGTACTAATCACACACCTCCCGCTGCAGGGAGCCGGTGACTGACTGCAGCGGCCATGAGACCCTGTGTACTAATCACCCACCTCCCGCTGCAGGGAGCCGGTGACTGGCTGCAGCGGCCATGAGGCCCTGTGTACTAATCACACCTCCCACTGCAGGGAGCCGGTGACTGGCTGCAGCGGCCATGAGGCCTTGTGTGCTAATCACCCACCTCCCGCTGCAGGGAGCCGGTGACTGGCTGCAGCAGCCATGAGGCCCTGTGTACTAATCACACACCTCCCGCTGCAGGGAGCCGGTGACTGGCTGCAGTGGCCATGAGGCCTTGTGTGCTAATCACCCACCTCCCGCTGCAGGGAGCCGGTGACTGGCTGCAGCAGCCATGAGGCCCTGTGTACTAATCACACACCTCCCGCTGCAGGGAGCCGGTGACTGGCTGCAGCAGCCATGAGGCCCTGTGTACTAATCACACACCTCCCGCTGCAGGGAGCCGGTGACTGGCTGCAGCAGCCATGAGGCCCTGTGTACTAATCACACACCTCCCGCTGCAGGGAGCCGGTGACTGGCTGCAGCGGCCATGAGGCCCTGTGTACTAATCACACACCTCCCGCTGCAGGGAGCCGGTGACTGGCTGCAGCGGCCATGAGGCCTTGTG
Source organism: Eleutherodactylus coqui (assembly GCF_035609145.1). NCBI lineage: Eukaryota > Metazoa > Chordata > Amphibia > Anura > Eleutherodactylidae > Eleutherodactylus > Eleutherodactylus coqui. The sequence goes on along the minus strand of NW_027101939.1, from coordinate 91,504 downwards.
TGCTAATCACACACCTCCCGCTGCAGGGAGCCGGTGACTGGCTGCAGCGGCCATGAGGCCCTGTGTACTAATCACACACCTCCCGCTGCAGGGAGCCTGTGACTGGCTGCAGCGGCCATGAGGCCCTGTGTACTAATCACACACCTCCCGCTGCAGGGAGCCGGTGACTGGCTGCAGCGGCCATGAGGCCCTGTGTACTAATCACACACCTCCCGCTGCAGGGAGCCGGTGACTGGCTGCAGCGGCCATGAGTCCCTGTGTACTAATCACACACCTCCCGCTGCAGGGAGCCGGTGAGGACATCCACGACACAGGGGCCACATGGGCGATGCAGCCAGTCACCGGCTCCCTGCAGCCAGTGAACATGTGACCCAGATTCAGCTCGCCATCACTCCTCTTCAGCGGGGACTGGAGAAGCATGAAGATGCATTTTTATTTTACTATTGCAGGCCGAAGTTTTTGACCAAAACGATGTCCCCGGATGACTCCTTGAAGTATTATCTGTGCGTGTAAACGGACATCGTTAGGTGACTCGCCGGCTCGCTCCAACGATGAGTTGCTCCGTGTGGAAGGACCTCAGATTTGTGGATTCCATAAGATAAACTGTATTTTTAAAGCGTGGATCACCCATTTAGTAGATTTCTAATGAGCGGTTTTGGTTGTAGGGTGGGGATGATGTCATGGCCTGCGTACACGATGATAACGGGAGGGTTCGGATACAACACTTCTACAATGTTGGCCAGTGGGCTAAGGAGATCCAGAGGAATCCAGCCAGAGATGAGGAAGGTGTATTTGAGAACAACCGTGTAACTTGTCGCTTCAAACGGCCCGTCTACGTGCCCAGAGATGAAACCATAGTTGACCTGCACTTGAGCTGGTACTACCTGTTTGCCTGGGGCCCGGCCATTCAAGGTGAGAGGCGCAGCGGTCTTTACCGAGGTCTAACCTCAATTTACACTTCTTAGTTACCGATATTCCATCTTTTCTGTGTGCTGAATATAGATTTACCAAATGTTGGAATCCCTACTATATTAACCCCCTAAGTTCAGGAGGAGCCCGGTTCATTCTGCAGGAAGCAGACATTACAGCTTTGGATGAATAGAGCGTGTTCTACTTTAACCCCTTAACAACTGCCTATGCACCTTTTGACAGCAGCCGTTAAAAGGCTTTATTCTGATACAATCGCCTCTGTGCCGGGCGGAGCGGACTGAATGGCTATGGCGTTCATCGAGCGCCAGTTGTGATTGGCTGGCGCTCTAACCAATCACAGCCATTACTTGCTGAATTTAAAGCCACATTTACCAGCAAGAGAATCCTCTGACAGTGGGGAGAATTACACAGCAGCGTGACACAGTGGGGGACAGCTTTGAGGTGAGTATACGCCCCCCCCACCTCCTGAAAATAAGACACTGGGGCAAAATTTCATATAAGATAGTGTCCTGTTTTGGGGTAAACCCAGTATATTTCCAGCACAGTGGATTCTGTAGGAAACAAACTAAAAAATAGCACTTTTCTGATTATCTCACTTCACTAAAACAGTAATAAAAAATAGTTAAAAAGTCATTTAGACATCAAATTGGTACCAGTAAAAACTACAAGTTGTTCCACAGAATCTCGGCCTGATCCAGCACTGTCAACTGAAAAGTAAAAATGCTCCGGTCCTGGAACGCGGCCCACTCTGAAAAAAGTGCTTCTATTGTACAAAAATGGTAATGCATAATAAAACCTCGGTAAATGTGGTGTTGTCATAATTGTAATGACCCGTAGAATAAAGGAAACGTAATATTTATACCACACTCCGAACGCCTTAACCAAAAAATGACATAAAACAATGCTGAAATTACTTCATGTCCAAACTTATAAAAGTTATGCAATATGTAAAACTTGAACTCCAGTTGCCTGCATTTTTGTGCATTGGGAAACCCATTTTAAAATTTAAAAAAATTAAGTTGGACAACCCCTTTAAATAGGCTCAGACTGGCCCACCGAGAAGCCGGTGAATCCCCCGGTGGGTTCCCGAGCACATTTGCAGATTGCCATGAGGCACTAGTGAGGGCCGCTGGCTCCGCTGCTAAGAATTTGTGCGTTGGAAAAGGAGGGCGTTAAAGTCATGAATGCTCTCTCACAGCCTTCCCAACTCTGTCGGACAATCTCTCACAGCATGACGTTATTACTCCTCACCCGGGTCCAGCACTTAAGGCCCATTTACACGTATAATTCAAAATTTGTTCAAACGACCGACAATGAGCGATAATCGTTACATGTAAACGCGGCCATCGGGCACTTTTTTATTTTGAACAATGATTTTAAGGTGAACTTAAAATCCATTGTTTATCTACTGAGGGGTAGAGCAAACACATTTACTTCTCAGTAGACCACAGACTGTTATATCCACAAGAGCCAGCAGATAACATTGTAAAGTACAAGGAGCCGCAAGCATAATAATGCAGCTGTGTGCACAGCTGGCCGTGTGATTAATCATAGGCTGGGCTCTGCAAACAGCTCCTGGAGGCCCTTTTACATGCAAATAAAGATGATAAAGTGTTAATGGCTGTTAACACTTTATGCAAATAGATCGCAAAATCTTTCAGTCTTTCAGTCCTTTGAACGATTATCTTTGCATGTAAATGGGCCTTACTGTGCTCCAAGTATTGGAGCCCTGGGGATGAGTGAAGATGTTATGCTGTGAGAGATTGCTGGGCTGGCTTGGAAAATCTGTGCTAGTGCATTCATGAATTTAAGCCACTCCTTTCCCAGCCAGAAGGCAGACAGTGAGTGCAATCATGAATTTAACCCCCTTCTCTTCCAGTGACAGGATTTTTAGCAGCGAGGCAGGCTCTCTAGCATTAACTACCTGCCACAGATGAGGTCCCTTACTGTTTGTGACTCAATGTAGAGAAAGAACTTCAGCAGCATAAGTGGTGCTTGTTCAACAGAGAAGATTTGTATTCCTCCATCACATATAGACAGGCGACGTTTCGGCCATCTTGGCCTTTCTCAAGCTCGTGTGACTGTTTGTGACTCAGGAGGGGCCCTAGTATTAGTTGGGGCCACAGATGGTCCTATTATTAGATGGGGCTACAGAGCAGATCACTATTAATAATTGGGGCATAGGGGGTCTTATTGGTAAACAGCGCCACAGAGAGGGTCACTATTAATAATGGGATCATAGCGGACACATTATTAGTAGGCGGGGGGGAACTGAAAAGTTGATTAGGGGGTTGCAGCAACAGGGTGGGGAATATTCAGAAATGAGTCATGATTGGAAGAGTTCTCAACGGCAGATCTGGGTCTAGAGAGAAGAAGACTGAAATGTGGGTGACTTAAGAGATGACGTCACCTGTGCTCACTGGAAACAGCTATTGTCCTCCCTATTATTGTGTAGAGCTGGTATCTGAGTACATGATATGGTAACTGTATTACTTAGAGGTACACTGAAGCTGATCTACTGTATCTACGCCTCCCGCATTATGAAGATGTCTTAGGCCATATTTACACAGCCCCAAATTCTCACCAGGGTTTCCTGCATTGTGAGACACTCAAAACTTGCACAGACATACAATCCATTATTTGCAAAGGATATATTTACATTCATTTCAGCACGCTCCATTTCTCAGCGATTCCGCAGAAAAGTCGCCATTATTTGCTATGGGCGAGTTAAAAAATGAACTTGCATTCCACTGGCGTTTATATGCTAGTATAATGCAATTTTTACATGTTCCTATTGAAACAACATATAACTTCCAGGCCTCTTTCACACAGGCGACAGGCGCTGTCCGCTCCGCTGCACTTCTCCCAAAGCTCCGGCACTTGCCTGTAGTCTTTCGCCAACGCTTCCTGGTGTGGGGGTTCAAAAATCCTGCCTCCAGGAAGCGTTGGCTCTGATAGGTTCTTGAGCGCCATAACTCAGCCAATCACTGCAGCGCTAGTTGAACCAATCACAGCCATTCAATACCTCATTTACTATTATAATATAGTGGAAGGGATTGGAGTTGGTTACAGTTTCTAAACCAGCAGAGCCAGACACCAGCCGTGTGCTTACAGGACCTGTGATGATTCAGCGGGGCTCTGAGCTCCGCCCCTGATCACATGAGGGTGACGTCATCACAGGTCCTAAACCAGCAGAGCTGGACACCAGCCGTGTGCTTACAGGACCTGTGATGATTCACCGGGGCTCTGAGCTCCGCCCCTGATCACATGAGGGTGACGTCATCACAGGTCCTAAACCAGCAGAGCCGGACACCAGCCGTGTACTTACAGGACCTGTGATGATTCACCGGGGCTCTGAGCTCCGCCACTGTTCACGTGAGGGTGACGTCATCACAGGTCCTAAACTAGCAGAGTCCGACACCAGCCGTGTGCTTACAGCACCTGTGATGATTCACCGGGGCTCTGAGATCCGCCCCTGATCACATGAGGGTGACGTCATCACAGGTCCTAAACCAGCAGAGCCGGACACCAGCCGTGTGCTTACAGGACCTGTGATGATTCACCGAGGCTCTGAGCTCGGCCCTGATCACATGAGGGTGACATCATCACAGGTCCTAAACCAGCAGAACCGGACACCAGCCATGTGCTTACAGGACCTGTGTTGATTCACTGGGGACTCTGAGCTCCGCCCCTGATCACATGAGGGTGACATCATCACAGGTCCTAAACTAGCAGAGCCGTACACCAGCCGTGTGCTTACAGGACCTTTGATGATTCACCTGGGCTCTGAGCTCCACCCCTAATCATATGAGGGTGACGTCATCACAGGTCCTAAACCAGCAGAGTCCGACACCAACCGTATGCTTACAGGACCTATGATGATTCACCGGCGCTCTGAGATCCGCCCCTGATCACATGAGGATGACGTCATCACAGGTCCTAAACCAGCAGAGTCGGACACCAGCCGTTTGCTTACAGGACCTGTGATGATTCACCAGGGCTGTGAGCTCCACCCCTGATTACATGAGGGTGACATCATCACAGGTCCTAAACCAGCAGAGCCGGACACCAGCCGTGTGCTTACAGGACCTGTGATGATTCACCGTGGCTCTGAGCTCCGCCCCTGATCACATGAGGGTGACGTCATCACAGGTCCTAAACCAGCAAAGCCTGACACCAGCCGTGTGCTTACAGGACCTGTGATGATTTACCGGGGCACTGAGCTCCACCCCTGATCACATGAGGGTGACGTCATCACAGGTCCTAAACCAGCAGAGCCAGACACCAGCTGTGTGCTTACAGGACCTGTGATGATTCACTGGGGCTCTGAGCTCTGCCCCTGATCACATGAGCGTGACGTCATCACAGGTCCTAAACCAGCAGAACCGTACACCAGCCGTGTGCTTACAGGACCTGTGATGATTCACTGGGGCTCTGAGCTCCGCCGCTGATCACATGAGGGTGATGTCATCACAGGTCCTAAACTAGCAGAGCCGGACACCAGCCGTGTGCTTATAGGACCTGTGATGATTCACTGGGGCTCTGAGCTCCGCCCCTGATCACATGAGGGTGACGTCATCACAGGTCCTAAACTAGCAGAATCGGACACCAGCCGTGTGCTTACAGGACCTGTGATGATTCACCGGGGCTCTGAGCTCCGCCCCTTATCACATGAGGGTGACGTCATCACAGGTCCTAAACTAGCAGAGCCGGACACCAGCCGTGTGCTTACAGGACCTGTGATGATTCACCGGGGCTCTGAGCTCCGCCCCTGATCACATGAGGGTGACGTCATCACAGGTCCTAAACCAGCAGAGCCGGACACCAGCCGTGTACTTACAGGACCTGTGATGATTCACCGGGGCTCTGAGCTCCGCCACTGTTCACGTGAGGGTGACGTCATCACAGGTCCTAAACTAGCAGAGTCCGACACCAGCCGTGTGCTTACAGCACCTGTGATGATTCACCGGGGCTCTGAGATCCGCCCCTGATCACATGAGGGTGACGTCATCACAGGTCCTAAACCAGCAGAGCCGGACACCAGCCGTGTGCTTACAGGACCTGTGATGATTCACCGAGGCTCTGAGCTCGGCCCTGATCACATGAGGGTGACATCATCACAGGTCCTAAACCAGCAGAACCGGACACCAGCCATGTGCTTACAGGACCTGTGTTGATTCACTGGGGACTCTGAGCTCCGCCCCTGATCACATGAGGGTGACATCATCACAGGTCCTAAACTAGCAGAGCCGTACACCAGCCGTGTGCTTACAGGACCTTTGATGATTCACCTGGGCTCTGAGCTCCACCCCTAATCATATGAGGGTGACGTCATCACAGGTCCTAAACCAGCAGAGTCCGACACCAACCGTATGCTTACAGGACCTATGATGATTCACCGGCGCTCTGAGATCCGCCCCTGATCACATGAGGATGACGTCATCACAGGTCCTAAACCAGCAGAGTCGGACACCAGCCGTTTGCTTACAGGACCTGTGATGATTCACCAGGGCTGTGAGCTCCACCCCTGATTACATGAGGGTGACATCATCACAGGTCCTAAACCAGCAGAGCCGGACACCAGCCGTGTGCTTACAGGACCTGTGATGATTCACCGTGGCTCTGAGCTCCGCCCCTGATCACATGAGGGTGACGTCATCACAGGTCCTAAACCAGCAAAGCCTGACACCAGCCGTGTGCTTACAGGACCTGTGATGATTTACCGGGGCACTGAGCTCCACCCCTGATCACATGAGGGTGACGTCATCACAGGTCCTAAACCAGCAGAGCCAGACACCAGCTGTGTGCTTACAGGACCTGTGATGATTCACTGGGGCTCTGAGCTCTGCCCCTGATCACATGAGCGTGACGTCATCACAGGTCCTAAACCAGCAGAACCGTACACCAGCCGTGTGCTTACAGGACCTGTGATGATTCACTGGGGCTCTGAGCTCCGCCGCTGATCACATGAGGGTGATGTCATCACAGGTCCTAAACTAGCAGAGCCGGACACCAGCCGTGTGCTTATAGGACCTGTGATGATTCACTGGGGCTCTGAGCTCCGCCCCTGATCACATGAGGGTGACGTCATCACAGGTCCTAAACTAGCAGAATCGGACACCAGCCGTGTGCTTACAGGACCTGTGATGATTCACCGGGGCTCTGAGCTCCGCCCCTTATCACATGAGGGTGACGTCATCACAGGTCCTAAACTAGCAGAGCCGGACACCAGCCGTGTACTTACAGGACCTGTGATGATTCACCGGGGCTCTGAGCTCCGCCACTGTTCACGTGAGGGTGACGTCATCACAGGTCCTAAACTAGCAGAGTCCGACACCAGCCGTGTGCTTACAGCACCTGTGATGATTCACCGGGGCTCTGAGATCCGCCCCTGATCACATGAGGGTGACGTCATCACAGGTCCTAAACCAGCAGAGCCGGACACCAGCCGTGTGCTTACAGGACCTGTGATGATTCACCGAGGCTCTGAGCTCGGCCCTGATCACATGAGGGTGACATCATCACAGGTCCTAAACCAGCAGAACCGGACACCAGCCATGTGCTTACAGGACCTGTGTTGATTCACTGGGGACTCTGAGCTCCGCCCCTGATCACATGAGGGTGACATCATCACAGGTCCTAAACTAGCAGAGCCGTACACCAGCCGTGTGCTTACAGGACCTTTGATGATTCACCTGGGCTCTGAGCTCCACCCCTAATCATATGAGGGTGACGTCATCACAGGTCCTAAACCAGCAGAGTCCGACACCAACCGTATGCTTACAGGACCTATGATGATTCACCGGGGCTCTGAGATCCGCCCCTGATCACATGAGGATGACGTCATCACAGGTCCTAAACCAGCAGAGTCGGACACCAGCCGTTTGCTTACAGGACCTGTGATGATTCACCAGGGCTGTGAGCTCCACCCCTGATTACATGAGGGTGACATCATCACAGGTCCTAAACCAGCAGAGCCGGACACCAGCCGTGTGCTTACAGGACCTGTGATGATTCACCGTGGCTCTGAGCTCCGCCCCTGATCACATGAGGGTGACGTCATCACAGGTCCTAAACCAGCAGAGCCGGACACCAGCCGTTTGCTTACAGGACCTGTGATGATTCACCAGGGCTCTGAGCTCCACCCCTGATCACATGAGGGTGACATCATCACAGGTCCTAAACCAGCAAAGCCTGACACCAGCCGTGTGCTTACAGGACCTGTGATGATTTACCGGGGCTCTGAGCTCCACCCCTGATCACATGAGGGTGACGTCATCACAGGTCCTAAACCAGCAGAGCCGGACACCAGCCGTGTGCTTACAGGACCTGTGATGATTCACTGGGGCTCTGAGCTCCGCCGCTGATCACATGAGGGTGATGTCATCACAGGTCCTAAACTAGCAGAGCCGGACACCAGCCGTGTGCTTACAGGACCTGTGATGATTCACTGGGGCTCTGAGCTCCGCCCCTGATCACATGAGGGTGACGTCATCACAGGTCCTAAACTAGCAGAATCGGACACCAGCCGTGTGCTTACAGGACCTGTGATGATTCACCGGGGCTCTGAGCTCCGCCCCTTATCACATGAGGGTGACGTCATCACAGGTCCTAAACTAGCAGAGCTGGACACCAGCCGTGTGCTTACAGGACCTGTGATGATTCACCGGGTCTCTAAGCTCCGCCTCTCATCACATGAGGGTGACGTCATCACAGGTCCTAAACTAGCAGAGCCGGACACCAGCCGTGTGTTTACAGGACCTGTGATGATTCACCGGGGCTCTGAGCTCCACCCCTGATCACATGAGGGTGACGTCATCACAGGTCCTAAACTAGCAGAGCCGGACACCAGCCGTGTGCTTACAGGACCTGTGATGATTCACCGGGGCTCTAAGCTCCGCCCCTGATCACATGAGGGTGACGTCATCACAGGTCCTAAACCAGCAGAGCTGGACACCAGCCGTGTGCTTACAGGACCTGTGATGATTCACCGGGGCTCTGAGCTCCGCCCCTGATCACATGAGGGTGACGTCATCGCAGGTCCTAAACCAGCAGAGCCGGACACCAGCCGTGTGCTTACAGGACCTGTGATGATTCACAGGGGCTCTGAGCTCCGCCCCTGTTCACATGAGGGTGACATCATCACAGGTCCTAAACTAGCAGAGCCGTACACCAGCCGTGTGCTTACAGGACCTTTGATGATTCACCTGGGCTCTGAGCTCCACCCCTAATCATATGAGGGTGACGTCATCACAGGTCCTAAACCAGCAGAGTCCGACACCAACCGTATGCTTACAGGACCTATGATGATTCACCGGCGCTCTGAGATCCGCCCCTGATCACATGAGGATGACGTCATCACAGGTCCTAAACCAGCAGAGTCGGACACCAGCCGTTTGCTTACAGGACCTGTGATGATTCACCAGGGCTGTGAGCTCCACCCCTGATTACATGAGGGTGACATCATCACAGGTCCTAAACCAGCAGAGCCGGACACCAGCCGTGTGCTTACAGGACCTGTGATGATTCACCGTGGCTCTGAGCTCCGCCCCTGATCACATGAGGGTGACGTCATCACAGGTCCTAAACCAGCAAAGCCTGACACCAGCCGTGTGCTTACAGGACCTGTGATGATTTACCGGGGCACTGAGCTCCACCCCTGATCACATGAGGGTGACGTCATCACAGGTCCTAAACCAGCAGAGCCGGACACCAGCCGTGTGCTTACAGGACCTGTGATGATTCACTGGGGCTCTGAGCTCCGCCGCTGATCACATGAGGGTGATGTCATCACAGGTCCTAAACTAGCAGAGCCGGACACCAGCCGTGTGCTTACAGGACCTGTGATGATTCACTGGGGCTCTGAGCTCCGCCCCTGATCACATGAGGGTGACGTCATCACAGGTCCTAAACTAGCAGAATCGGACACCAGCCGTGTGCTTACAGGACCTGTGATGATTCACCGGGGCTCTGAGCTCCGCCCCTTATCACATGAGGGTGACGTCATCACAGGTCCTAAACTAGCAGAGCTGGACACCAGCCGTGTGCTTACAGGACCTGTGATGATTCACCGGGTCTCTAAGCTCCGCCTCTCATCACATGAGGGTGACGTCATCACAGGTCCTAAACTAGCAGAGCCGGACACCAGCCGTGTGTTTACAGGACCTGTGATGATTCACCGGGGCTCTGAGCTCCACCCCTGATCACATGAGGGTGACGTCATCACAGGTCCTAAACTAGCAGAGCCGGACACCAGCCGTGTGCTTACAGGACCTGTGATGATTCACCGGGGCTCTAAGCTCCGCCCCTGATCACATGAGGGTGACGTCATCACAGGTCCTAAACCAGCAGAGCTGGACACCAGCCGTGTGCTTACAGGACCTGTGATGATTCACCGGGGCTCTGAGCTCCGCCCCTGATCACATGAGGGTGACGTCATCGCAGGTCCTAAACCAGCAGAGCCGGACACCAGCCGTGTGCTTACAGGACCTGTGATGATTCACAGGGGCTCTGAGCTCCGCCCCTGTTCACATGAGGGTGACATCATCACAGGTCCTAAACTAGCAGAGCCGTACACCAGCCGTGTGCTTACAGGACCTTTGATGATTCACCTGGGCTCTGAGCTCCACCCCTAATCATATGAGGGTGACGTCATCACAGGTCCTAAACCAGCAGAGTCCGACACCAACCGTATGCTTACAGGACCTATGATGATTCACCGGCGCTCTGAGATCCGCCCCTGATCACATGAGGATGACGTCATCACAGGTCCTAAACCAGCAGAGTCGGACACCAGCCGTTTGCTTACAGGACCTGTGATGATTCACCAGGGCTGTGAGCTCCACCCCTGATTACATGAGGGTGACATCATCACAGGTCCTAAACCAGCAGAGCCGGACACCAGCCGTGTGCTTACAGGACCTGTGATGATTCACCGTGGCTCTGAGCTCCGCCCCTGATCACATGAGGGTGACGTCATCACAGGTCCTAAACCAGCAAAGCCTGACACCAGCCGTGTGCTTACAGGACCTGTGATGATTTACCGGGGCACTGAGCTCCACCCCTGATCACATGAGGGTGACGTCATCACAGGTCCTAAACCAGCAGAGCCAGACACCAGCTGTGTGCTTACAGGACCTGTGATGATTCACTGGGGCTCTGAGCTCTGCCCCTGATCACATGAGCGTGACGTCATCACAGGTCCTAAACCAGCAGAACCGTACACCAGCCGTGTGCTTACAGGACCTGTGATGATTCACTGGGGCTCTGAGCTCCGCCGCTGATCACATGAGGGTGATGTCATCACAGGTCCTAAACTAGCAGAGCCGGACACCAGCCGTGTGCTTATAGGACCTGTGATGATTCACTGGGGCTCTGAGCTCCGCCCCTGATCACATGAGGGTGACGTCATCACAGGTCCTAAACTAGCAGAATCGGACACCAGCCGTGTGCTTACAGGACCTGTGATGATTCACCGGGGCTCTGAGCTCCGCCCCTTATCACATGAGGGTGACGTCATCACAGGTCCTAAACTAGCAGAGCCGGACACCAGCCGTGTACTTACAGGACCTGTGATGATTCACCGGGGCTCTGAGCTCCGCCACTGTTCACGTGAGGGTGACGTCATCACAGGTCCTAAACTAGCAGAGTCCGACACCAGCCGTGTGCTTACAGCACCTGTGATGATTCACCGGGGCTCTGAGATCCGCCCCTGATCACATGAGGGTGACGTCATCACAGGTCCTAAACCAGCAGAGCCGGACACCAGCCGTGTGCTTACAGGACCTGTGATGATTCACCGAGGCTCTGAGCTCGGCCCTGATCACATGAGGGTGACATCATCACAGGTCCTAAACCAGCAGAACCGGACACCAGCCATGTGCTTACAGGACCTGTGTTGATTCACTGGGGACTCTGAGCTCCGCCCCTGATCACATGAGGGTGACATCATCACAGGTCCTAAACTAGCAGAGCCGTACACCAGCCGTGTGCTTACAGGACCTTTGATGATTCACCTGGGCTCTGAGCTCCACCCCTAATCATATGAGGGTGACGTCATCACAGGTCCTAAACCAGCAGAGTCCGACACCAACCGTATGCTTACAGGACCTATGATGATTCACCGGGGCTCTGAGATCCGCCCCTGATCACATGAGGATGACGTCATCACAGGTCCTAAACCAGCAGAGTCGGACACCAGCCGTTTGCTTACAGGACCTGTGATGATTCACCAGGGCTGTGAGCTCCACCCCTGATTACATGAGGGTGACATCATCACAGGTCCTAAACCAGCAGAGCCGGACACCAGCCGTGTGCTTACAGGACCTGTGATGATTCACCGTGGCTCTGAGCTCCGCCCCTGATCACATGAGGGTGACGTCATCACAGGTCCTAAACCAGCAGAGCCGGACACCAGCCGTTTGCTTACAGGACCTGTGATGATTCACCAGGGCTCTGAGCTCCACCCCTGATCACATGAGGGTGACATCATCACAGGTCCTAAACCAGCAAAGCCTGACACCAGCCGTGTGCTTACAGGACCTGTGATGATTTACCGGGGCTCTGAGCTCCACCCCTGATCACATGAGGGTGACGTCATCACAGGTCCTAAACCAGCAGAGCCAGACACCAGCCGTGTGCTTACAGGACCTGTGATGATTCACTGGGGCTCTGAGCTCCGCCGCTGATCACATGAGGGTGATGTCATCACAGGTCCTAAACTAGCAGAGCCGGACACCAGCCGTGTGCTTACAGGACCTGTGATGATTCACTGGGGCTCTGAGCTCCGCCCCTGATCACATGAGGGTGACGTCATCACAGGTCCTAAACTAGCAGAATCGGACACCAGCCGTGTGCTTACAGGACCTGTGATGATTCACCGGGGCTCTGAGCTCCGCCCCTTATCACATGAGGGTGACGTCATCACAGGTCCTAAACTAGCAGAGCTGGACACCAGCCGTGTGCTTACAGGACCTGTGATGATTCACCGGGTCTCTAAGCTCCGCCTCTCATCACATGAGGGTGACGTCATCACAGGTCCTAAACTAGCAGAGCCGGACACCAGCCGTGTGTTTACAGGACCTGTGATGATTCACCGGGGCTCTGAGCTCCACCCCTGATCACATGAGGGTGACGTCATCACAGGTCCTAAACTAGCAGAGCCGGACACCAGCCGTGTGCTTACAGGACCTGTGATGATTCACCGGGGCTCTAAGCTCCGCCCCTGATCACATGAGGGTGACGTCATCACAGGTCCTAAACCAGCAGAGCTGGACACCAGCCGTGTGCTTACAGGACCTGTGATGATTCACCGGGGCTCTGAGCTCCGCCCCTGATCACATGAGGGTGACGTCATCGCAGGTCCTAAACCAGCAGAGCCGGACACCAGCCGTGTGCTTACAGGACCTGTGATGATTCACAGGGGCTCTGAGCTCCGCCCCTGTTCACGTGAGGGTGACGTCATCACAGGTCCTAAACTAGCAGAGTCCGACACCAGCCGTGTGCTTACAGCACCTGTGATGATTCACAGGGGCTCTGAGCTCCGCCCCTGATCATGTGAGGGTGACGTCATCACAGGTCCTAAACCAGCAGAGCTGGACACCAGCCGTGTGCTTACAGGACCTGTGATGATTCACTGGGGCTCTGAGCTCCGCCCCTCACCGTTATGTGATCAACGACAGATGGTCGTTAGTATTTTGATATATAATGTTTTGGGTGGCAGAGGCACACGTGGAGGTTAAAAATCTGCAACAAACCGAAATCAGTGTCAAAATCCACACCGTTTTGTCCGGATTTTGATGTGGATTTTGGAACGGATCCTCAGCAGATTTCCCCCATCAATAGGGGAAAAAAAATAGTGAGGTTCACCGCAAAATCTACACCAAATGGTTATTGTTGTGTATGTTTCTACAGGGTGAAAGTGGGACAGAGCTGTGTGGAAGGCCCCAGGTCCAGGGTGCCCTTAGTCCGTCTGGTTAATGGCCTCACAGCCTTGTGGGTAATACTAGTATTAGTTATGACTATTACCTGGTACTCCCACAATTCCCCACTGCCAGTTGCTGATGAGTTGCATCCACAACTGTACAAACTGCCATCACAGGTCCTAAACCAGCAGAGCTGGACACCAGCCGTGTGCTTACAGGACCTGTGATGATTCACCGGGGCTCTGAGCTCCGCCCCTGATCACATGAGGGTGACGTCATCGCAGGTCCTAAACCAGCAGAGCCGGACACCAGCCGTGTGCTTACAGGACCTGTGATGATTCACTGGGGCTCTGAGCTCCGCCCCTCACCGTTATGTGATCAACGACAGATGGTCGTTAGTATTTTGATATATAATGTTTTGGGTGGCAGAGGCACACGTGGAGGTTAAAAATCTGCAACAAACCGAAATCAGTGTCAAAATCCACACCGTTTTGTCCGGATTTTGATGTGGATTTTGGAACGGATCCTCAGCAGATTTCCCCCATCAATAGGGAAAAAAAAATAGTGAGGTTCACCGCAAAATCTACACCAAATGGTTATTGTTGTGTATGTTTCTACAGGGTGAAAGTGGGACAGAGCTGTGTGGAAGGCCCCAGGTCCAGGGTGCCCTTAGTCCGTCTGGTTAATGGCCTCACAGCCTTGTGGGTAATACTAGTATTAGTTATGACTATTACCTGGTACTCCCACAATTCCCCACTGCCAGTTGCTGATGAGTTGCATCCACAACTGTACAAACTGCCATCACAGGTCCTAAACCAGCAGAGCCGGACACCAGCCGTGTGCTTACAGGACCTGTGATGATTCATTGGGGCTCTGAGCTCCGCCCCTGATCACATGAGGGTGACGTCATCACAGGTTCTAAACCAGCAGAGTCGGACACCAGCCGTGTGCTTACAGGACCTGTGATGATTCACTGGGGACTCTGAGCTCCGCCCCTGATCACATGAGGGTGACGTCATCACAGGTCCTAAACCAGCAAAGCCGGACACCAGCCGTGTGCTTACAGGACCTGTGATGATTCACCGGGGCTCTGAGATCCGCCCCTGATCACATGAGGGTGACGTCATCACAGGTCCTAAACCAGCAGAGCCGGACACCAGCCCTGTGCTTACAGGACCTGTGATGATTCACCGGGGCTCTGAGCTCGGCCCTGATCACATGAGGGTGACATCATCACAGGTCCTAAACCAGCAGAACCAGACACCAGCCATGTGCTTACAGGACCTGTGTTGATTCACTGGGGACTCTGAGCTCCGCCCCTGATCACATGAGGTTGACATCATCACAGGTCCTAAACTAGCAGAGCCGTACACCAGCCGTGTGCTAACAGGACCTTTGATGATTCACCTGGGCTCTGAGCTCCACCCCTAATCATATGAGGGTGACGTCATCACAGGTCCTAAACCAGCAGAGTCCGACACCAGCCGTATGCTTACAGGACCTATGATGATTCACCGGGGCTCTGAGATCCACCCCTGATCACATGAGGATGACGTCATCACAGGTCCTAAACCAGCAGAGTCGGACACCAGCCGTTTGCTTACAGGACCTGTGATGATTCACCAGGGCTGTGAGCTCCACCCCTGATTACATGAGGGTGACATCATCACAGGTCCTAAACCAGCAGAGCCGGACACTAGCCGTGTGCTTACAGGACCTGTGATGATTCACCGTGGCTCTGAGCTCCGCCCCTGATCACATGAGGGTGACGTCATCACAGGTCCTAAACCAGCAGAGCCGGACACCAGCCATTTGCTTACAGGACCTGTGATGATTCACCAGGGCTCTGAGCTCCACCCCTGATCACATGAGGGTGACATCATCACAGGTCCTAAACCAGCAAAGCCTGACACCAGCCGTGTGCTTACAGGACCTGTGATGATTCACCGGGGCTCTGAGCTCCACCCCTGATCACATGAGGGTGACGTCATCACAGGTCCTAAACCAGCAGAGCCAGACACCAGCTATGTGCTTACAGGACCTGTGATGATTCACTGGGGCTCTGAGCTCTGCCCCTAATCACATGAGGGTGACGTCATCACAGGTCCTAAACCAGCAGAGCCGTACACCAGCCGTGTGCTTACAGGACCTGTGATGATTCACTGGGGCTCTAAGCTCCGCCGCTGATCACATGAGGGTGATGTCATCACAGGTTCTAAACCAGCAGAGTCGGACACCAGCCGTGTGCTTACAGGACCTGTGATGATTCACTGGGGACTCTGAGCTCCGCCCCTGATCACATGAGGGTGACGTCATCACAGGTCCTAAACCAGCAAAGCCGGACACCAGCCGTGTGCTTACAGGACCTGTGATGATTCACCGGGGCTCTGAGATCCGCCCCTGATCACATGAGGGTGACGTCATCACAGGTCCTAAACCAGCAGAGCCGGACACCAGCCCTGTGCTTACAGGACCTGTGATGATTCACCGGGGCTCTGAGCTCGGCCCTGATCACATGAGGGTGACATCATCACAGGTCCTAAACCAGCAGAACCAGACACCAGCCATGTGCTTACAGGACCTGTGTTGATTCACTGGGGACTCTGAGCTCCGCCCCTGATCACATGAGGGTGACATCATCACAGGTCCTAAACTAGCAGAGCCGTACACCAGCCGTGTGCTTACAGGACCTTTGATGATTCACCTGGGCTCTGAGCTCCACCCCTAATCATATGAGGGTGACGTCATCACAGGTCCTAAACCAGCAGAGTCCGACACCAGCCGTATGCTTACAGGACCTATGATGATTCACCGGGGCTCTGAGATCCACCCCTGATCACATGAGGATGACGTCATCACAGGTCCTAAACCAGCAGAGTCGGACACCAGCCGTTTGCTTACAGGACCTGTGATGATTCACCAGGGCTGTGAGCTCCACCCCTGATTACATGAGGGTGACATCATCACAGGTCCTAAACCAGCAGAGCCGGACACTAGCCGTGTGCTTACAGGACCTGTGATGATTCACCGTGGCTCTGAGCTCCGCCCCTGATCACATGAGGGTGACGTCATCACAGGTCCTAAACCAGCAGAGCCGGACACCAGCCATTTGCTTACAGGACCTGTGATGATTCACCAGGGCTCTGAGCTCCACCCCTGATCACATGAGGGTGACATCATCACAGGTCCTAAACCAGCAAAGCCTGACACCAGCCGTGTGCTTACAGGACCTGTGATGATTCACCGGGGCTCTGAGCTCCACCCCTGATCACATGAGGGTGACGTCATCACAGGTCCTAAACCAGCAGAGCCAGACACCAGCTGTGTGCTTACAGGACCTGTGATGATTCACTGGGGCTCTGAGCTCTGCCCCTAATCACATGAGGGTGACGTCATCACAGGTCCTAAACCAGCAGAGCCGTACACCAGCCGTGTGCTTACAGGACCTGTGATGATTCACTGGGGCTCTAAGCTCCGCCGCTGATCACATGAGGGTGATGTCATCACAGGTCCTAAACTAGCAGAGCCGGACACCAGCCGTGTGCTTACAGGACCTGTGATGATTCACTGGGGCTCTGAGCTCCGCCCCTGATCACATGAGGGTGACGTCATCACAGGTCCTAAACTAGCAGAATCGGACACCAGCCGTGCGCTTACAGGACCTGTGATGATTCACCGGGGCTCTGAGCTCCGACCCTGATCACATGAGGGTGACGTCATCACAGGTCCTAAACCAGCAGAGCTGGACACCAGCCGTGTGCTTACAGGACCTGTGATGATTCACCAGGTCTCTAAGCTCCGCCTCTCATCACATGAGGGTGACGTCATCACAGGTCCTAAACTAGCAGAGCCGGAAACCAGCCGTGTGTTTACAGGACCTGTGATGATTCACCGGGGCTCTGAGCTCCACCCCTGATCACATGAGGGTGACGTCATCACAGGTCCTAAACTAGCAGAGCCGTACACCAGCCGTGTGCTTACAGGACCTGTGATGATTCACCGGGGCTCTGAGCTCCACCCCTAATCATATGAGGGTGACGTCATCACAGGTCCTAAACCAGCAGAGCCCGACACCAGCCGTGTGCTTACAGGACCTGTGATGATTCACCAGGGCTCTGAGCTCCACCCCTGATCACATGAGGGTGACATCATCACAGGTCCTAAACCAGCAGAGCCTGACACCAGCTGTGTGCTTACAGGACCTGTGATGATTCACCGGGGCTCTGAGCTCCACTCCTGATCACATGAGGGTGACGTCATCACAGGTCCTAAACCAGCAGAGCCGGACACCAGCTGTTTGCTTACAGGACCTGTGATGATTCACTGGGGCTCTGAGCTCTGCCCCTGATCAGATGAGGGTGACTTCATCACAGGTCCTAAACAAGCAGAGCTGGACACCAGCCGTGTGCTTACAGGACCTGTGATGATTCACTGGGGACTCTAAGCCCTGCCCCTGATCACATGAGGGTGACATCATCACAGGTCCTAAACTAGCAGAGCCGTACACCAGCCGTGTGCTTACAGGACCTATGATGATTCACCGGGGCTCTGAGCTCCGCCCCTGATCACATGAGGGTGACGTCATCACAGGTCCTAAACTAGCAGAGCCGGACACCAGCCGTGTGCTTACAGGACCTGTGATGATTCACCGGGGCTCTGAGCTCCGCCCCTGATCACATGAGGGTGACATCATCACAGGTCCTAAACTAGCAGAGCCGTACACCAGCCGTGTGCTTACAGGACCTGTGATGATTCACCGGGGCTCTGAGCTCCACCCCTAATCATATGAGGGTGACGTCATCACAGGTCCTAAACCAGCAGAGCCCGACACCACCCGTGTGCTTACAGGACCTGTGATGATTCACCGGGGCTCTGAGATCCGCCCCCGATCACATGAGGATGACGTCATCACAGGTCCTAAACCAGCAGAGCCGGACACCAGCCGTTTGCTTACAGGACCTGTGATGATTCACCAGAGCTCTGAGCTCCGCCCCTGATCACATGAGGGTGATGTCATCACAGGTCCTAAACTAGCAGAGTCGGACGCCAGCCGTGTGCTTACAGGACCTGTGATGATTCACCGGGGCTCTGAGCTCCGCCCCTGATCACATGAGGGTGACGTCATCACAGGTCCTAAACCAGCAGAGCTGGACACCAGCCGTGTGCTTACAGGACCTGTGATGATTCACCGGGGCTCTCAGCTCCGCCCCTCATCACATGAGGGTGACATCATCACAGGTCCTTAACTAGCAGAGCCGGACACCAGTCGTGTGTTTACAGGACCTGTGATGATTCACCGGGGCTCTGAGCTCCGCCCCTGATCACATGAGGGTGACGTCATCACAGGTCCAAAACTAGCAGAGCCGGACACCATCCGTGTGCGTACAGGACCTGTGATGTTACACCAGGGCTCTGAGCTCCGCCCCTGATCACATGAGGGTGACGTCATCACAGGTCCTAAACTAGCAGAGTCGGACAGCAGCTGTGTGCTTACAGGACCTGTGATGATTCACCGGGGCTCTGAGCTCCGCCCCTGATCACATGAGGGTGACGTCATCACAGGTCCTAAACTAGCAGAGCCGTACACCAGCCGTGTGCTTACAGGACCTGTGATGATTCACCGGGGCTCTGAGCTCCACCACTAATCATATGAGGGTGACGTCATCACAGGTCCTAAACCAGCAGAGCCCGACACCAGCCGTGTGCTTATAGGACCTGTGATGATTCACCGGGGCTCTGAGCTCCGCCCCTGATCACATAAGGGTGACGTCATCACAGGTCGTAAACTAGCAGAGCCGGACACCAGCCGTGTGCTTACAGGACCTGTGATGATTCACCGGGGCTCTGAGCTCCGCCCCTGATCACATGAGGGTGACATCATCACAGGTCCTAAACTAGCAGAGCCGTACACCAGCCGTGTGCTTACAGGACCTGTGATGATTCACCGGGGCTCTGAGCTCCACCCCTAATCATATGAGGGTGACGTCATCACAGGTCCTAAACCAGCAGAGCCCGACACCACCCGTGTGCTTACAGGACCTGTGATGATTCACCGGGGCTCTGAGATCCGCCCCCGATCACATGAGGATGACGTCATCACAGGTCCTAAACCAGCAGAGCCGGACACCAGCCGTTTGCTTACAGGACCTGTGATGATTCACCAGAGCTCTGAGCTCCGCCCCTGATCACATGAGGGTGATGTCATCACAGGTCCTAAACTAGCAGAGTCGGACGCCAGCCGTGTGCTTACAGGACCTGTGATGATTCACCGGGGCTCTGAGCTCCGCCCCTGATCACATGAGGGTGACGTCATCACAGGTCCTAAACCAGCAGAGCTGGACACCAGCCGTGTGCTTACAGGACCTGTGATGATTCACCGGGGCTCTCAGCTCCGCCCCTCATCACATGAGGGTGACATCATCACAGGTCCTTAACTAGCAGAGCCGGACACCAGTCGTGTGTTTACAGGACCTGTGATGATTCACCGGGGCTCTGAGCTCCGCCCCTGATCACATGAGGGTGACGTCATCACAGGTCCAAAACTAGCAGAGCCGGACACCATCCGTGTGCGTACAGGACCTGTGATGTTACACCAGGGCTCTGAGCTCCGCCCCTGATCACATGAGGGTGACGTCATCACAGGTCCTAAACTAGCAGAGTCGGACAGCAGCTGTGTGCTTACAGGACCTGTGATGATTCACCGGGGCTCTGAGCTCCGCCCCTGATCACATGAGGGTGACGTCATCACAGGTCCTAAACTAGCAGAGCCGTACACCAGCTGTGTGCTTACAGGACCTGTGATGATTCACCGGGGCTCTGAGCTCCACCACTAATCATATGAGGGTGACGTCATCACAGGTCCTAAACCAGCAGAGCCCGACACCAGCCGTGTGCTTATAGGACCTGTGATGATTCACCGGGGCTCTGAGCTCCGCCCCTGATCACATAAGGGTGACGTCATCACAGGTCGTAAACTAGCAGAGCCGGACACCAGCCGTGTGCTTACAGGACCTGTGATGATTCACCGGGGCTCTGAGCTCCGCCCCTGATCACATGAGGGTGACATCATCACAGGTCCTAAACTAGCAGAGCCGTACACCAGCCGTGTGCTTACAGGACCTGTGATGATTCACCGGGGCTCTGAGCTCCACCCCTAATCATATGAGGGTGACGTCATCACAGGTCCTAAACCAGCAGAGCCCGACACCACCCGTGTGCTTACAGGACCTGTGATGATTCACCGGGGCTCTGAGATCCGCCCCCGATCACATGAGGATGACGTCATCACAGGTCCTAAACCAGCAGAGCCGGACACCAGCCGTTTGCTTACAGGACCTGTGATGATTCACCAGAGCTCTGAGCTCCGCCCCTGATCACATGAGGGTGATGTCATCACAGGTCCTAAACTAGCAGAGTCGGACGCCAGCCGTGTGCTTACAGGACCTGTGATGATTCACCGGGGCTCTGAGCTCCGCCCCTGATCACATGAGGGTGACGTCATCACAGGTCCTAAACCAGCAGAGCTGGACACCAGCCGTGTGCT
Source organism: Eleutherodactylus coqui (assembly GCF_035609145.1). Classification (NCBI taxonomy): domain Eukaryota; kingdom Metazoa; phylum Chordata; class Amphibia; order Anura; family Eleutherodactylidae; genus Eleutherodactylus; species Eleutherodactylus coqui. Next base: position 70,108 of record NW_027101939.1, on the reverse strand, counting down.
TACAGGACCTGTGATGATTCACCGGGGCTCTCAGCTCCGCCCCTCATCACATGAGGGTGACATCATCACAGGTCCTTAACTAGCAGAGCCGGACACCAGTCGTGTGTTTACAGGACCTGTGATGATTCACCGGGGCTCTGAGCTCCGCCCCTGATCACATGAGGGTGACGTCATCACAGGTCCAAAACTAGCAGAGCGGGACACCATCCGTGTGCGTACAGGACCTGTGATGTTACACCAGGGCTCTGAGCTCCGCCCCTGATCACATGAGGGTGACGTCATCACAGGTCCTAAACTAGCAGAGTCGGACAGCAGCTGTGTGCTTACAGGACCTGTGATGATTCACCGGGGCTCTGAGCTCCGCCCCTGATCACATGAGGGTGACGTCATCACAGGTCCTAAACTAGCAGAGCCGTACACCAGCCGTGTGCTTACAGGACCTGTGATGATTCACCGGGGCTCTGAGCTCCACCACTAATCATATGAGGGTGACGTCATCACAGGTCCTAAACCAGCAGAGCCCGACACCAGCCGTGTGCTTATAGGACCTGTGATGATTCACCGGGGCTCTGAGCTCCGCCCCTGATCACATAAGGGTGACGTCATCACAGGTCGTAAACTAGCAGAGCCGGACACCAGCCGTGTGCTTACAGGACCTGTGATGTTACACCAGGACTCTGAGCTCCGCCCCTGATCACATGAGGGTGACGTCATCACAGGTCCTAAACTAGCAGAGCCGTACACCAGCCGTGTGCTTACAGGACCTGTGATGATTCACCGGGGCTCTGAGCTCCGCCCCTAATCACGAGGGTGACATCATCACAGGTCCTAAACCAGCAGAGCCGGACACCAGCCGTGTGCTTACAGGACCTGTGATGATTCACTGGGGACTCTGAGCTCTGCCCCTGATCACATGAGGGTGACATCATCACAGGTCCTAAACTAGCAGAGCCGTACACCAGCCGTGTGCTTACAGGACCTGTGATGATTCACCGGGGCTCTGAGCTCCACCCCTAATCATATGAGGGTGTCGTCATCACAGGTCCTAAACCAGCAGAGCCCGACACCAGCCGTGTGCTTACAGGACCTGTGATGTTACACCAGGGCTCTGAGCTCCGCCCCTGATCACATGAGGGTGACGTCATCACAGGTCCTAAGCTAGCAGAGTCGGACACCAGCCGTGTGCTTACAGGACCTGTGATGATTCACTGGGGCTCTGAGCTCCGCCCCTGATCACATGAGGGTGATGTCCTAAACCAGCAGAGCTGGACACCAGCCGTGTGCTTACAGGACCTGTGAGGATTCACTGGGGCTCTGAGCTCCGCCCCTCACCGTTATGTGATCAACGACAGATGGTCGTTAGTATTTTGATATATAATTTTTTGGGTGGCAGAGGCACACGTGGAGGTTAAAAATCTGCAGCAAACCGAAATCAGTGTCAAAATCCACACTGTTTTGTCCGGATTTTGATGTGGATTTTGGAACGGATCCTCAGCTGATTTCCCCCATCAATAGGGGGAAAAATAGTGAGGTTCACCGCAAAATCTACACCAAATGGTTATTGTTGTGTATGTTTCTACAGGGTGAAAGTGGGACAGAGCTGTGTGGAAGGCCCCAGGTCCAGGGTGCCCTTAGTCCGTCTGGTTAATGGCCTCACAGCCTTGTGGGTAATACTAGTATTAGTTATGACTATTACCTGGTACTCCCACAATTCCTCACTGCCAGTTGTTGATGAGTTGCATCCACAACTGTACAAACTGCCATCACAGGTCCTAAACCAGCAGAGCCGGACACCAGCCGTGTGCTTACAGGACCTGTGATGATTCATTGGGGCTCTGAGCTCCGCCCCTGATCACATGAGGGTGACGTCATCACAGGTCCTAAACCAGCAGAGCCGGACACCAGCCGTGTGCTTACAGGACCTGTGATGATTCACCGCGGCTCTGAGCTCCGCCCCTGATCACATGAGGGTGACGTCATCACAGGTCCTAAACTAGCAGAGCCGGACACCAGCCGTGTGCTTACAGGACCTGTGATGATTCACCGGGGCTCTGAGCTCCGCCCCTGATCACGTGAGGGTGACCTCATCACAGGTCCTAAACTAGCAGAGCCGGACACCAGCCGTGTGCTTACAGGACCTGTGATGATTCACCGGGGCTCTGAGCTCCGCCCCTGATCATGTGAGGGTGACGTCAACACAGGTCCTAAACCAGCAGAGCCGGACACCAGCCGTGTGCTTACAGGACCTGTGATGATTCACTGGTGCTCTGAGCTCCGCCCCTCACCGTTATGTGATCAACGACAGATGGTCGTTAGTATTTTGATATATAATTTTTTGGGTGGCAGAGGCACACGTCGAGGTTAAAAATCTGCAGCAAACCGAAATCAGTGTCAAAATCCACACCGTTTTGTCCGGATTTTGATGTGGATTTTGGAACGGATCCTCAGCAGATTTCCCCCATCAATAGGGGGAAAAATAGTGAGGTTCACATGCAAAATCTACACCAAATGGTTATTGTTGTGTATGTTTCTACAGGGTGAAAGTGGGACAGAGCTGTGTGGAAGGCCCCAGGTCCAGGGTGCCCTTAGTCCGTCTGGTTAATGGCCTCACAGCCTTGTGGGTAATACTAGTATTAGTTATGACTATTATCTGGTACTCCCACAATTTCCCACTGCCAGTTGTTGATGAGTTGCATCCACAACTGTACAAACTGCCATCACAGGTCCTAAACCAGCAGAGCCGGACACCAGCCGTGTGCTTACAGGACCTGTGATGATTCATTGGGGCTCTGAGCTCCACCCCTGATCACATGAGGGTGACGTCATCACAGGTCCTAAACCAGCAGAGCCGGACACCAGCCGTGTGCTTACAGGACCTGTGATGATTCACCGGGGCTCTGAGCTCCACCCCTAATCATATGAGGGTGACATCATCACAGGTCCTAAACCAGCAGAGGCGGACACCAGCCTTGTGCTTACAGGACCTGTGATGATTCACTGGGGACTCTGAGCTCCGCCCCTGATCACATGATGGTGATGTCCTCACAGATCCTAAAGCATGCACAGCCTGACACCAGCCGTGTGCTTACAGGACCTGTGATGATTCACCGGGGCTCTGAGCTCCACCCCTAATCATATGAGGGTGACGTCATCACAGGTCCTAAACCAGCAGAGCCAGACACCAGCCGTTTGCTTACAGGACCTGTGATGATTCACCAGAGCTCTGAGCTCCGCCCCTGATCACATGAGGGTGACATCATCACAGGTCCTAAACCAGCAGAGCCGGACACCAGCCGTGTGCTTACAGGACCTGTGATGATTCACCGGGGCTCTGAGCTCCGCCCCTGATCACATGAGGGTGACATCATCACAGGTCCTAAACCAGCAGAGCCAGACACCAGCCGTTTGCTTACAGGACCTGTGATGATTCACCAGAGCTCTGAGCTCCGCCCCTGATCACATGAGGGTGACATCATCACAGGTCCTAAACCAGCAGAGCTGGACACCAGTCGTGTGCTTACAGGACCTGTGATGATTCACCGGGGCTCTGAGCTCCGCCCCTGATCACATGAGGGTGACGTCATCACAGGTCCTAAACTAGCAGAGCCGGACACCAGCCGTGTGCTTACAGGACCTGTGATGATTCACCGGGGCTCTGAGCTCCGCCCCTGATCACGTGAAGGTGACCTCATCACAGGTCCTAAACTAGCAGAGCCGGACACCAGCCGTGTGCTTACAGGAACTGTGATGATTCACCGGGGCTCTGAGCTCCGACCCTGATCATGTGAGGGTGACGTCATCACAGGTCCTAAACCAGCAGAGCTGGACACCAGCCGTGTGCTTACAGGACCTGTGATGATTCACCAGGGCTCTGAGCTCCGCCCCTCACCGTTATGTGATCAACGACAGATGGTCGTTAGTATTTTGATATATAATTTTTTGGGTGGCAGAGGCACACGTGGAGGTTAAAAATCTGCAGCAAACCGAAATCAGTGTCAAAATCCACACCGTTTTGTCCAGATTTTGATGTGGATTTTTGAACGGATCCTCTGCAGATTTCCCCCATCAATAGGGGGAAAAATAGTGAGGTTCACCGCAAAATCTACACCAAATGGTTATTGTTGTGTATGTTTCTCCAGGGTGAAAGTGGGACAGAGCTGTGTGGAAGGCCCCAGGTCCAGGGTGCCCTTAGTCCGTCTGGTTAATGGCCTCACAGCCTTGTGGGTAATACTAGTATTAGTTATGACTATTACCTGGTACTCCCACAATTCCCCACTGCCAATTGTTGATGAGTTGCATCCACAACTGTACAAACTGCCATCATTCTAGAAGGCACTGAGCATGCCTGACCTGTAGAACAGCGGCGCGTCCAGGTGGGAACCAATGGAGAACTCAGTAGGAGGGGACCACAGGTAGAGCCGGAGCTCTAAAACAAGTTAGAAGATTATATTGTAGAATTACATGTTCTCGCCATATGAAGAAAATAACTCATATTGAATTGCTGGAATACCCCTTTAAGTAGAGATGTGGCCACAACACACGCTACTAACTCAGCTTTACAGTATTTAGAGTACCACCCCAGTCCGACGCTGCCTTTAACTGTAGCATTCAGTGTCAGGCAGCTGCTGCCAAGGCAAATAAAATCATGGGGTACATCAGAAAAGGCCTCGATGCTCCTGAGAAGAACATAGATCTACCACCCTTCAGATCATTAGTCAGGTAAGACGCCTGGCCAGTCTACTCCGCTCCTGCTTGATCATCTGACTATATGGAGCTTATCTGCAGTATTGACACATTTTGTGACTAATCTTGGATTCTCTCTAAGCTACTAGACATATTTTTGCAGCACGTGATCCTGTAAAGACAATACAAGAGTCATAAAGCGGCAGCATATGTCTTAATGGCAGGCGTGCAAGCCAGTGGGAGACCCCAAGCGACCCCACTAGAGACCCCTATATGAAACAATAGATCCCTTCCACCTCTCCTGCATTCTCAATTCTGGACAGAGCATGGAGTCACGTCCCTCGATCACGTATATATGGCGCTATATATATCTCCTTTGAACAGATGCAGCAATACTTTCAAATCCTTAGACACGGTGTCTATAGATATCTGCAGCAGAGACATGCAGTTCAGGCACAATTCCCTGAACCCCAGCAGGTATTCTCATCCTACCCCCCGGTAGGAATTTTAAATACAAGGGGTCCTGGGGGTTTGACCTTGGTGGTATACACTCATCTCATACAATGTAAAATTGCACGGGTTCCGCTGACTATTTTAGATAGAAGGAAGGCAATTGTCCCATCTCTGACACGTCCATGGCATTTTATGCATGGGTATCACTGGCTGCCAACAATAAAATACAATTGTACATACTAGATCAACACTATCAAAATACTAATGACCACCTGTCTGTGAGGGATGAGTAACTGTGTGAGTTACATGTGATGATATCACCATTATGTGATCAGTGACCGGGGCTCTGAGCTTCACTCCTGATCACATGATGGTGATGTCCTCACAGATCCTAAAGCATGCACAGCCTGACAGCTGCCGTGTGCTTACAGGACCTGTGATGATGTCACCGTTATGTGATCAGTCACCAGGGCTCTGAGCTTCGCTTCTGATCACATGATGGTGATGTACTCACAGATCTTAAGCATGCACAGCCTGACATCTGCCGTGTGTTTGTAGGACATGTGATGATGTCACAGACATGTGATCAGTCACCGGGGCTCTAAGCTTCACTCCTGATCACATGATGGTGACGTCCTCACAGATCCTAAAGCATGCACAGCCTGACATCTGCCGTGTGCTTATAGGACCTGTGATGATGTCGCAGACATGTGATCAGTCACCGAGGCTTTGAGTTTCGCTCCTGATCACATGATGGCGACATCCTCACAGATCCTAAAGCATGCACAGCCTGACAGCTGTCGTGTGCTTATAGGACCTGAGATGATGTCGCAGACATGTGATGAGTGACCAGGGCTCTCAGCATCGCTCCTGATCACATGATGGTGATGTCCTCACAGATCCTAAAGCATGCACAGCCTGACATCTGCCGTGTGTTTGTAGGACCTGTGATGATGTCACAGACATGTGATCAGTCACCGGGGCTCTAAGCTTCACTCCTGATCACATGATGGTGATGTCCTCACAGATCCTAAAGCATGCACAGCCTGACATCTGCCGTGTGCTTATAGGACCTGTGATGATGTCGCAGACATGTGATCAGTCACCGAGGCTTTGAGTTTCGCTCCTGATCACATGATGGTGACATCCTCATAGATCCTAAAGAAGGCACAGCCTGACAGCTGCCGAGTGCTTATAGGACCTGTGATGATGTCACAGACATGTGATCAGTCACCGGGGCTTTGAGTTTCGCTCCTGATCACATGATGGTGACATCCTCACAGATCCTAAAGCATGCACAGCCTGACATCTGCCGTGTGCATATAGGACTTGTGATGATGTCGCAGACATGTGATCAGTCACCGAGGCTTTGAGTTTCGCTCCTGATCACATGATGGTGACGTCCTCACAGATCCTAAAGCATGCACAGCCTGACAGCTGTCGTGTGCTTATAGGACTTGTGATGATGTCGCAGACATGTGATCAGTCACCGAGGCTTTGAGTTTCGCTCCTGATCACATGATGGTGACGTCCTCACAGATCCTAAAGCATGCACAGCCTGACAGCTGTCGTGTGCTTATAGGACCTGTGATGATGTCGCAGACATGTGATCAGTTACCAGGGCTCTCAGCTTCGCTCCTGATCACATAATGGTGACATCCTCACAGATCCTAAAGCGTGCAGAGCCTGACAGCTGTCGTGTGCTTATAGGACCTGTGATGATGTCACAGACATGTGATCAATCGCCAGGGCTCTGAGTTTCGCTCCTGATCACATGATGGTGACGTCCTCACAGATCCTAAAGAATGTACAGCCTGACAGCTGCCGTGTGCTTACAGTACCTTTGATCATGTCGCGGACATGTGATCAGTCACCCGGGGCTCTAAGCTTTGCTCCTGATCACATGATGGTGACATCCTCACAGATCCTAAAGCATGTACAGTCTGACAGCTGTCGTGTGCTTATAGGACCTGTGATGATGTCGCAGACATGTGATCAGTCACCGGGGCTCGGAGTTTTGCTCCTGATCACATGATGGTGACATCCTCACAGATCCTAAAGAATGCACAGCCTGACAGCTGTCGTGTGCTTATAGGACCTGTAATGATATCACAGACATGTGATCAGTAACCATGGCTCATAGTTTCGCTCCTGATCACATGATTGTGATGTCCTTACAGATCCTAAAGCATGCACAGCCTGACATCTGCCGTATGCTTATAGGACCTGTGATGATGTCGCAGACATGTGATCAGTCACTGGGGCTCTGAGGTTTGCTCCTGATCACATGATGGTGACGTCCTCACAGATCCTAAAGCATGCACAGCCTGACATCTGCCGTGTGCTTATAGGACCTGTGATGATGTTGCAGACATGTGATCAGTGACCGGGTCTCTAAGCTTCACTCCTGATCACATGATGGTGACTTCCTCACAGATCCTAAAGCATGCACAGCCTGACATCTGCCGTGTGCTTATAGGACCTGTGATGATGTCACAGACATGTGATCAGTCACCGGGGCTCTGAGTTTCGCTCTTGATCACATGATGGTGATGTCCTCACAGATCCTAAAGAATGCACAGCCTGACAGCTGTCGTGTGCTTATAGGACCTGTAATGATATCACAGACATGTGATCAGTAACCATGGCTCATAGTTTCGCTCCTGATCACATGATGGTGATGTCCTTACAGATCCTAAAGCATGCACAGCCTGACATCTGCCGTATGCTTATAGGACCTGTGATGATGTCGCAGACATGTGATCAGTCACTGGGGCTCTGAGGTTTGCTCCTGATCACATGATGGTGACGTCCTCACAGATCCTAAAGCATGCACAGCCTGACATCTGCCGTGTGCTTATAGGACCTGTGATGATGTTGCAGACATGTGATCAGTGACCGGGTCTCTAAGCTTCACTCCTGATCACATGATGGTGACTTCCTCACAGATCCTAAAGCATGCACAGCCTGACATCTGCCGTGTGCTTATAGGACTTGTGATGATGTCACAGACATGTGATCAGTCACCGGGGCTCTGAGTTTCGCTCTTGATCACATGATGGTGACGTCCTCACAGATCCTAAAGCATGCACAGCCTGACAGCTGTCGTGTACTTATAGGACCTGTGATGATGTCACAGACATGTGATCAGTCACCGAGGCTTTGAGTTTCGCTCCTGATCACATGATGCTGACATCCTCACAGATCCTAAAGCATGCACAGCCTGACAGCTGCCGAGTGCTTATAGAACCTGTGATGATGTCACAGACATGTGATCAGTCACCTGGGCTTTGAGTTTCGCTCCTGATCACATGATGGTGACATCCTCACAGATCCTAAAGCATGCACAGCCTGACAGCTGCCGTGTGCTTACAGTACCTTTGATGATGTCGCAGACATGTGATCAGTCACCCGGGGCTCTAAGCTTTGCTCCTGATCACATGATGGTGACATTCTCACAGATCCTAAAGCATGTACAGCCTGACAGCTGTCGTGTGCTTATAGGACCTGTGATGATGTCGCAGACATGTGATCAGTCACCGCGGCTCTGAGTTTTGATCCTGATCACATGATGGTGATGTCCTCACAGATCCTAAAGAATGCACAGCCTGACATCTGCCGTGTGCTTATAGGACCTGTGATGATGTCGCAGACATGTGATCAGTCACCGAGGCTTTGAGTTTCGCTCCTGATCACATGATGGTGACATCCTCATAGATCCTAAAGAATGCACAGCCTGACAGCTGTCGTGTGCTTATAGGACCTGTAATGATATCACAGACATGTGATCAGTAACCATGGCTCATAGTTTCGCTCCTGATCACATGATGGTGATGTCCTTACAGATCCTAAAGCATGCACAGCCTGACATCTGCCGTATGCTTATAGGACCTGTGATGATGTCGCAGACATGTGATCAGTCACTGGGGCTCTGAGGTTTGCTCCTGATCACATGATGGTGACGTCCTCACAGATCCTAAAGCATGCACAGCCTGACATCTGCCGTGTGCTTATAGGACCTGTGATGATGTTGCAGACATGTGATCAGTGACCGGGTCTCTAAGCTTCACTCCTGATCACATGATGGTGACTTCCTCACAGATCCTAAAGCATGCACAGCCTGACATCTGCCGTGTGCTTATAGGACCTGTGATGATGTCACAGACATGTGATCAGTCACCGGGGCTCTGAGTTTCGCTCTTGATCACATGATGGTGACGTCCTCACAGATCCTAAAGCATGCACAGCCTGACAGCTGTCGTGTACTTATAGGACCTGTGATGATGTCACAGACATGTGATCAGTCACCGAGGCTTTTAGTTTCGCTCCTGATCACATGATGGTGACATCCTCACAGATCCTAAAGCATGCACAGCCTGACAGCTGCCGAGTGCTTATAGAACCTGTGATGATGTCACAGACATGTGATCAGTCACCTGGGCTTTGAGTTTCGCTCCTGATCACATGATGGTGACATCCTCACAGATCCTAAAGCATGCACAGCCTGACAGCTGCCGTGTGTTCACAATACCTTTGATGATGTCGCAGACATGTGATCAGTCACCCGGGGCTCTAAGCTTTGCTCCTGATCACATGATGGTGACATCCTCACAGATCCTAAAGCATGTACAGCCTGACAGCTGTCGTGTGCTTATAGGACCTGTGATGATGTCGCAGACATGTCATCAGTCACCGCGGCTCTGAGTTTTGATCCTGATCACATGATGGTGATGTCCTCACAGATCCTAAAGAATGCACAGCCTGACATCTGCCGTGTGCTTATAGGACCTGTGATGATGTCGCAGACATGTGATCAGTCACCGGGGCTCTAAGCTTTGCTCCTGATCACATAATGGTGATGTCCTCACAGATCCTAAAGCATGCACAGCCTGACAGCTGTCGTGTGCTTATAGGACCTGTGATGATGTCACAGACATGTGATCAGTCACCGGGGCTCTGAGTTTCGCTCCTGATCACATGATGGTGACATCCTCACAGATCCTAAAGCATGCACAGCCTGACAGCTGTCGTGTGCTTATAGGACCTGTGATGATGTCGCAGACATGTCATCAGTCACCGGGGCTCTGAGTTTTGATCCTGATCACATGATGGTGATGTCCTCACAGATCCTAAAGAATGCACAGCCTGACAGCTGCCGTGTGCTTACAGTACCTGTGATGATGTCGCAGACATGTGATCAGTCACCGGGGCTCTAAGCTTTGCTCCTGATCACATAATGGTGATGTCCTCACAGATCCTAAAGCATGCACAGCCTGACAGCTGTCGTGTGCTTATAGGACCTGTGATGATGTCACAGACATGTGATCAGTCACCGGGGCTCTGAGTTTCGCTCCTGATCACATGATGGTGACATCCTCACAGATCCTAAAGCATGCACAGCCTGACAGCTGTCGTGTGCTTATAGGACCTGTGATGATGTTGCAGACATGTGATCAGTCACCGGGGCTCTGAGTTTTGCTCCTGATCACATGATGGTGACTTCCTCACAGATCCTAAAGCATGCACAGCCTGACAGCTGCCGTGTGCTTACAGGAGCTGTGATGACGTCACTGACTGATCACATGTAACTCTCTGAACACAACATGTATTCCAGTGTTCCCCCTATCAGATGAGCGCCTCCCAGGTCTAGGATGTGATTACTATGAGTACCGAGAGGCACGTTGTATAGTCCAGTGTGACCAGAAATGTTATCTTAATTTTTGTTCTTCAGAAAATCCCTATGTTCAGATACGCTTGAGAGCTGCAGGCGTGAAGTCAGTGACGTAAGACGCCGTGTAAAAGCTTGCTGGAAAGTTGTTTGTACGCCCCTGTTTCAATAAAACGAGTTTAAAAAATGAAGTGAAGCGGGTGCCTTGGAGCTTCTGCTAATGTTCCGCTTGCATCTAATCTATTTCTTATCATTCCCAGGCTCAATAACCCGGCATGATATCGACTCCCCTCCGGTGTCAGAGCATGTAGTCAGTATTTACCGATATGAAGATATTTTCATGCCTTCGGCAGCTTACCAGACCTTCTCCTCTCCTTTTTGTCTTCTTCTCATTGTTGCGTTGACCTTCTATCTGCTGATGGGAACCCCATAAGGCTGCACTTCGTAACCTTTGGATCTGGTTTTTGTGCCCTCTCTTGTGTCATTTTCGGCTGGGACATCAGGCGATATGCTATATGTTAATTCAGCAGTGACTTCATATTTTATAGATACAGAAGGAAGAATGTGGTGGCTACATACTCATGAATCATGTGCCAAGAGCAACAACATGCTTAAACATTGTGCTTAATAGGAGGTTCCCAGATATGCAGGGTCTCTTAGGTCTACTGTTTCCTTGTGGCAGCTATGGAAGGTTTCACAAATGGATGTTTTAAAAACTGCACTTTGTCATTTAGATTTCCAAAATACCCTATTTTATAAGAAGAGTTTTCCCAACATAACATTCATTATATGGAGTGCACAGAATCACATTATCTCACCTCTTGGATATGATGAACTCTTAGTTTACATATGATGGGTTTTATTTGTATGACAGTATTTTTGGTTCTTCAACATGATTCATAATGTGCTGTTCTGATCATATGCACAGTAGATTAAAATCTTGTCCATGTGTCTTGTATGGCATCTTAATGGAAATTAATGGGGTACTGTCTCATGTTAAAAGGGGTTATGCCATGATTAAAAGATAACTTTCAGATCTTTGGGGGCATGGTCACTGGGATCCCCACTAATCCCAAGAAAAGCTGATATTAGGGAAGTGGCGGTTGCACATGTGTGCTGCCACACCATCCGTTTTAGCGGGAATGACCTACATATCCAATTGCTTGATGTTGATGTAAGCATCACTGGTAGTCTTTGGTAATACAGGAGTTAATGTCTGTTTCCCTGGTAGTATAGGACCGTATAGAGGTTAATTACTCTATCCATGAAGATCTAAGGCAGTGACCGGATTAATATCTGATCTAGGATAGCTGGATGGAGAGCCACAGATTGAAGAACACTGCATAGAGCTGAATAGTATTTAGAGTCCCCAGCATGACTGCCCCAGCCAGAGTCCCCTGAATGGCTTCACTCTCCTCCTCAGTCCCCATCCAGGATTCTCTGAATGGCTTCATTCTCCTCAGTCCCTAGCCAGGGTCCCCTGAATGGCTTCACTCTCCTCCTCAGTCCCCATCCAGGATTCTCTGAATGGCTTCATTCTCCTCAGTCCTTAGCCAGGGTCCCCTGAATGGCTTCACTCTCCTCCTCAGTGCCTGGCAGGGTTCCCTGAATGGCTTCACGCTCCTCCTCAGTTCCCAGCCAGTGTCCCCTGAATGGCTTCACTCTCCTCCTCAGTGCCTGGCAGGGTTCTCTGAATGGCTTCACGCTCCTCCTCAGTCCCCAGCCAGTGTCCCCTGAATGGCTTCACTCTCCTCCTCAGTGCCTGGCAGGGTTCCCTGAATGGCTTCACGCTCCTCCTCAGTCCCCAGGATCGCCTCCTTCTTGTTAGTTTGAATAGCCTTCCCTCTCATTCTACTCAGCATGGCTAATTTATTTTCCTCTAAATGACTGCGTTCTCCTTTGCACCTCCTACTGGGGATGTAAAGGATCCTCAGGGCAGGATTTGTAATGTCCCCCACAGTTGCATTCAATTAGGGGATGCATCGGCGCGGGTGAGAAGAGATGCAATGCTTGGCACCTGCCTCCACCACTGCAGCTCCCAGGCCTTGCTCTTCCACACTGCCTTTAACTTCACGGGGCACAGCAGCACAGAGGAGGCGCAATTAATGTCAGAAATGCCAATCACAGCTCTGTAATGCCATAAGAAATCACTGAACCACTTATGGGCTTACAGATACAAGGAATCAGAAGCATCCTTTAGTTTCCTGTATCGGCACCTGTGCCCATGGGCAGTGTGGAGAGCTCCTCTGTGCGGGCTAAGGTAACCCTGGGCCTATCTAGCTGTAGATTATGCCATTACACAGTAATGTATGCAGAAGTGAACAACCCATTTAAGGGACTCAAGTGTTCTTTATGCTCTTTTGTTTTATAAAAAAAACCTGTTCAAAAAGGTGCTCATCAGCCAGAATAAGGTGTCCGTTGTACATAGAATATAATGTAACTGGCCGTAGGGAGGACGGTGGTTGTGGGGAGGTTACACCATATATCATTTTCTATTGATGACTCATTCAGGGTTGAACATACTTGGTCCTATTTTGGCATGTAGCCCTTCAAATTCCATTGTGTAAATCAGGTGAGAGCTCTGAATACAGGTGCAGGTGGTCTATATCAAACTCCCTTGGACAGGTTCTGGAAGAATACAGTGCAGGTGGTTTACATCCAACTCCCTGGGAGAGGTTCTGGAAGAATACAGTGCAGGTGGTTTACATCCAACTCCCTAGGAGAGGTTCTGGAAGACTACAGTTTCATGCAGCAGAGTTATTCCATGCTTTGAAGAGAATGCACCAAGCTTACGGATGGACACCGCGAGAGCCGGCGACATTCTGTGTAGCGTGTGACGTAACCTCTAACATCGTCTTACTCCTCAATCGCCATCTGGAAGCAGTGTGGTCAGCGGGCTGTACATCCTAAGGGGTTATGTCATCGCTGTACAAGGTACCATGGCCGCTGTGGAGAATGGAGGCAGCAGTCAGATCTCTTCAGATGTTCAGTCCATCGACTGCAGCAGCTTTCTGCACCTCATGCGCAATATTAGGCTGGTGTCACATATGTGTCCAAAATACAGAAGTGACCTGGTCCATCTATGGGTCTACTGATCCCTAGGATTCTCTGATTTGGGGTCAGTCCCTACAGTCAGGTTGGGCCACTCATTTGTATCACAGGAGCATAAATAGATCCATCGTGTGCTTGTGCAAAGCTGGCCTTAGTATCCTCACTGGTCACTTTCAGGAATGGCATCATAAGCGATAACGTGAGGAGAGAGGCAAGCAAGCGCCACCAGTAGTAGAAGTGCAGCCTGTTTGGCAGCAGCTCCTCATAGAGGAGCAATCAAACCCATTGATGACAAGCACCATAACTATATGGCACTTGGTCCTGGGCTTTAATAGTAAATATATGGCACAGGATTAAAGCTCCTGCAATCCAGCAGAAGAAGGTTAGGTTCTCAGCTGTCAGACAGCCGAGGACCTGCAGGAGAAGGCAGAAGTGGATTTTAACCCTTCTGCCTTCTCTTTTACAGGCTACATAGCACTCAGTAAACACGATGTAGAGAATGCAGGAAGCGGCGCGGCAATTTTCCGTATGGGACCCCGCAATCAAGTGATTGCTGGAAACCTCTAGCATGTTGGAGCTGTAGGGTCCTAGCAGACCCTGATGATCTCTGACAGTGACCACTGTCACACTGGAGGGATGTTTTTCCTGTAACTGCGGCTCCCAGGGATGCTCCAGCTGCAGTGGAAAAGTGTGAAATTAAAAGAAAAACAGTGAATGTCCCCCAGAGGTCTTACAGGACGTCATGGAGAGATTAATGTTAAAAAATGCTACAAAAATAAGTTTAAAAAAAGAACAAAATAAATATGAAAAAAAAGAAATTGACTGACCGCCGACGCCAACATAAACCGTCACCAAATCCGCGCTGTAATCCAAGATTATAATACTCGTGAATCCAAATGATGAACCCTTTACTCTACTTTATTTAATTGTTTTGTACAAATTACCCTAATAAAAAAAATGGAAGAAATGTGTGTGATGAAGGTAATAAAATCAAACCCTGTATGTGACGGACAAAGCACGGCAAAAGTAATCTGCCATAAAACCAGCACAGGGGGAAATCGCTGAAAAGTGTCTAAAAGCTGCTGCGACAGCTTGAAATGCATCCGATTGTTGCGCCATTGTATGTCCTTCCTGTTGGGGTTTTAATATGTCTCAATAAAGCTGTGATTTTATGGAGGCGGGATCATTGTCTTCGGTTTTCTGCAATTTATTCTGATTAAGTCTGTGCGTCCTGCTGGTGAGCGTCGTCATCTCCTCTCTATGGCGTCTGATCCTCTAGGACCGAAACACTCTGGTATTTAAAGGGTTAAACTGGTCTTTGTATTACCTGCTAAGAATATGGTGATGGTCACCGACTGGTGTCTGTGTGCCACTGCGGAATTTGAACGCCAGGATGGTGTGTGCCTGGCACTGACTGCTGCTGTACAGCAAGCATCTGGGGGCAGAAAATCGACCAGAGCGGGCCTGGGTTTGGGTCACAATTTGGCCATTTTCTGCTTTTAGTAACAAAAAAGGCAGTTGTTAACCCTGACCCTTTTGGCTAACCCGCCCACACTTAACATAGCGTAACCACTAACTGTAAGTACTTCAATTAGAGTGAATAATCAACTATAGTATAACTTATGTAACATTCTGGGGAAGGGAAGTGGAGGAGGTCCGTGGAGGCGTCTACGAGATCTCTCCGTAGGCCTCGTAGAATAGAGGGGGGGGGGCTAAGGTGTAGGGCAAGTGAGGGGTTAGTAGGGTGAAAGAAGGGGAGGAGGAAAAAAATAAAGAAGAAGAGGGAAAAAGGAAATAGAAAATGTCTCATTCCCGGGGTCATTCTTAACACCCAAATTTATGTTTAGTTAGATATATCACCGTTCGCCAGCCAGTTCTCAAACCTTGGGGATCTGCGGAATGTCAGCCAACTCTCCCATGTAGTGTGGTATGTCGAGTATTTGGCATCGTCTCTGGCCCTCAGCTCCTCCATACGGCAAATTTCGTCTAGGGCTGTCACCCACTCCACTCTCGTCGGTGGGGTCTGAGATCTCCAAAGTCGAGGTATTGCCACTCGCATTGCTAGTAGGAAGAACCTGAGGATGCTCCTCTTGTTAGCTTTGATAGGACCTGGTAGGACCGATAAAAGTGCCATGATAGGCATTAGTACCAGAGATTCCCTGTTCAGAGAGTCATGTAGGGCCTCGATCTTCTTCCACAATGCCAGGATCTGGGGGCAGGACCACCAAATATGTGTGAGCGTGCCAGTCTCGCCTTGGCATCTCCAACACATGTCCGATGTTCCCGGGTAGTATCTTGCCAGGCGTGCGGGGGTGCGATACCACCTTGTTAGTAGTTTATAGTTTAGTTCCTGGTGGTTACCAGAAGCTGTCATCTTGTGGGTTAGACACATTGCTTTGTCCCACTCATCTTCAGTCACAGCTCGCCCCAGCTCCTTTTCCCAGGACCTCTTAATACCCCCTCCGGGGTCCAGCCCCCCCCCCCCCCCGGCTATCAGGATGCCATACACCGTGGAGACCTCCCCTCTCGGCCTCCCAGGGCCCCCACACATCTCATCAAAGGGGGTGGGAGGTGATGTCAAATCCGAAATCGGACCCAGGGATCGTATATAATGTTCTAGCTGAAGGTACTGGAACCACGCACCCGCCATGTGTCCCCCATTCCCCAGGAGTGTGCTCAGTGCCAGCAGGCCCTCTTTGCCAACCACATCTCTGACCCTGGGATACGGAGTCTCTAATCTGCTCAGTAGGGGTAGTCCTGTATCTCCCTGGGGGAAGTCCGGGTTCCCAGTCAGCGGTGTCCAGGGCCCTGGGACCGTTACCAGTCCATGTCGATGCGCAAACCCATCCCAGTTCCTCAGGAGGTTCCCCATAAAGGAGGAGACCCTGTTACCTCTTCTTCCCAGTCCACCTCTCAATCAAAAGAAACCCTGGATTCGTCCTGCCGTAGCCTCTTGTTCTAGTTCGACCCATCGCTTGGATGATCTTCCATGAACCAGGTCCAGTACTGCCTTGCATATGGCGGCTATGTAGTAAAGAAGTAGGTCTGGTAGACCCGCTCCTCCCCTCTCCTTTGGCTGGGTAAGTAGTTTAAAGCTGAGACGTGGCCTGGCTCCACCCCACACAAAGCGTGTCACTGCTTTCTGAAGTTTAGCAAAGTAGTTCCGCGGGATCCGTATGGGTAGGGTTTGGAAGAGGTAAAGGAGCTTGGGGAGGGAGTTCATTTTGACGGTGTTGATTTTGCCAAACCACGAGAGGGACAACGGTCTCCATCTCTCGAAGTCCCTCACTAAGGCGCTGTACATGGGTTCGTAGTTCAGGCCAAGTATTTTCTCAGGATCTGGGGAAAGGACCACTCCCAGGTATTTTATATGATCTTCTCGCCGCTTTAGAGGGAACAGGGCCCTGAGCCTCGCTATTTCCGACGCCGGAAGTGTGATATTCAAAATGTCCGATTTAGTCAGGTTAATATTGTAGTTGCTAACCTGGCTATATCTGTCGAACTCTTGCAGTATAGCAGGTAACGCCTGGCTGGGGTTCGTGACATACACCAGCAGGTCATCGGCAAACAAGGCCACTTTGTGTTCGCCACCAGCTGTTTTATAACCCTGTATGTCTTTATTTCCCCTCAAGGCGTTGGCCAGTGATTCCATGACTAGGGCATATAGTGTCGGGGATAATGGGCAGCCCTGTCGTGTGCCGTTCCTGATGTGGATTGGGTCGGAAAGTTTCCCGTTAACACGGACCTGTGCTGTGGGGTTGTTGTAAAGGGCCATTACCCAGCCTATTATCCTGCTACCTAGCCCGATCTTTCCTAGTGTGGCCTCTAGAAATGCCCAGTTTACGCGGTCAAAAGCCTTTTCAGCGTCGACCGAGAGAAGACTCAATGGGCTATTTGCCTCTCGTGTCCTTCCTATCAGTGATAGGGTCCGTATCGTGTTGTCCCTTGCTTCGCGCCCCGGCACGAATCCCACCTGATCCCTATGGATAAGCCCGGGGACAAGAGGGCGCAGACGTGCAGCTATCGTTTTGGCAAAGATTTTTGTGTCGACATTCAATAGGGAGATCGGGCGTTAATTTCCACACGACATGGGGTCCTTGCCTGGCTTCGGGATGACTGTTATTGTGGCTTGCAGGGCCTGGTATGGGAAAGGGCATTTCCTTGAAACTGCGTTGAAGGCTTTGCATAAGAGTGGGGCTACAAGTTCCCTACATGTTTTGTAAAACCTAGGTGTGAATCCGTCGGGGCCCGGACTTTTCCCAATTTTCAAGTTGTTGATTTCCCCTATTATCTCTTGGTCTAGGAGGTCCTCCTCCAGTGCCTCCCCGTTCTCTGCCTGGATCGGGGCTGGGGCATATTTTTGTAAATATTGATCGATCTCTGATATGTTAGCTATTCCTTCAATGTTATATAACTCGTTGTAGTATTTCCTGAAACATTCCAAGATGTTGTTTGTTGAGTGGACCTTGCCCTTTTCCGTTGAGTTTATTGCAAAGATATACGAGTGATTTTCCCGCGGGTTTAATGCTTTAGCTAACCAGGAGCTGCATTTATTGCAATATTCATAGAACCCCCCCCCCTTTAATCTATCTCTCAGATGTAAGTATGTCTGGTCCATATTGCCCAATATTTGTCGTCGTAAGTCTGAGATCTCAGCGTTTAGTGACGGAGAGGCGTTGGTTTTATTGGCCTGTTCCGCCTTGTCCAGCCTAGATATTAAGTCTGTCAGCTTGGCTGTCCTGTCCCTTTTAAGTCTTGCTCCGTGGGAGATGAAGACTCCCCTCAGGACACATTTCAGGGCTTCCCACTGGATAGTCGGGGGGGACGTGTCCGTCTTATGAACTTCAGTAAAGGTTTCTATTGTCTGTCTGATCTCCTGTAGGCAGCAAGTGTCATCCAGCAGATTGTCATTAAGTCTCCACGTGTTGAGTCCCCTTGGAGTCTCCCCCCCCCCCCAGTAGGGCCCCATAGACGGGTGCGTGGTCCGACCATATAAAGCTACCAATGGTACTTCTAGGGGCTAAATGTAGGAGGCCATGGGATATAAATAAGTAGTCCAGCCGTCTATAACTATTATGGGCGACTGAATGGTGGCTGTAGTCCTTGACCCCCGGGTGGAGTGTCCTCCAGAGGTCAATGAGTCGCAGCTCAGAAAACCGTCTCTGCAGTTTACGCAGTGCTGCCAGTGAAGAGTTGGACTTACCCGAGGATGTATCTAGGCTGGGATCCAGGGCAAGGTTTAGGTCACCTCCAAGGATAATCTGGGATCCCCAGGCGAACTGTGCCAGTTCCCCTAGCACGTGGCATCCAAACGAGATCTGACCTATGTTGGGAAAATAGACATTAGCTATTGCTAAGATACGACATCCCAGGCCTATTTTTAAAAAGATATATCTGCCTTCCTTGTCCGTCCTAGAAGCCAGTATTCTATGAGGGAGGTTTTTGTGAATTGCAACGGACGTTCCGCAGATCCTCTTTTCTGGGTGGACACTATGGTGCCAGCTGGTATAGTATTTGTTATTACCCTTAGGGGTGTGGTCTTTTCTATAGTGGGTCTCCTGAAACAGAGCTATCATGATCTTTTTCTTGTGCATATGTGCTAGTATCTGGCCCCGTTTAGCAGGGGCGTTCAACCCCCTGGCGTTGTATGTACAGAAGAAAAGACTAGTCATGGCGGCAGTTTATCAGAAAAGGTGGGTGTTTTCGTGGTGTATAGCTTTGTTAGGGGGGTCACAAGGGGACCCGTCAGCTGATGCTGTCTGCTTTCCAATCAGTTGAACATGCGAGTATACTCGGAGGAGATCAATGGACACCACACCGTATGTGCTAACCAAAGAAATGCCTGTTTAATGTACAATGTATTCAATCTTTATACATTTCTACGAAGCGAGTGGCTTTATGCCAGATACAATTAAAATTAATAAGCACATATATTGATTTAAAACATCTCAGCCTCTTATCAGTATGTCCTCCTCAGGTGGGTGTTAATCGGGAGGTACAGCACAGAAACCTAGCGGTAATCCAATTAATATTTCCAGCTGGATTATTCAGACTGAGATCTAACATATTTCTAGGTGTAAGTTGAAAACCATACAGATATATATGTGTATTATAGCAGACAAGCAAAGAGACACAATGGAGTCTCTGTGGTCTATTTTTAAAGCGTCGGCCCTTACACGTATAAGCTTAAACCTTTAGCAGAAGAAGACGCAAATTCTAAACACATAAGTATTCTGTGAAATACACTTATCATTCTCTATTTAAAGGCATAAACCTGAATTAACCCCTCACAGCTTCTTGTTTGGGAATGAGAGAGGGAAAAGGGGTGCGGGAAAAGGCTGTGATGGCAGATAGAAATGAGAAAAATAGGGAATAAGGGGACAGAAAGAGAACATTCTGTCGACTGGGAAGTGGAGTCCCAGTCTCACTAGATGGGAGAGCCAACCAGTGGTCAGCTGTAGACGGCACTGATGTGTCGTCAACCCGGTGGGAGGAGGGGAGTCACAAACACTAGAGTAACCCGGTCCCTCCCGCCTCCCCACCAGCAAACCGTGTAATCTATCGCATGTAACATACAATCAACAATAGCAATAATGAAGTGTACTGCAATTATCAAACATTTCGGTACCAATGCAATGAAATAGTTAGACAGTGGAAATACTTAGGCTCAATTAGCTCAATTAAACTTTAGCGCAACACCCGACAACTCGTGGCGGGTCACAACCGGTCAGAGAGGAAGGCAGCGGTCCCTGTGTTCCAGGTCGGGGGTGGCACTGCGGTCCCTTTGGGGAGGTAGTCAGCGCGGGGGTCTGTTGAGCTGGTTATTGGGCCTAGGGCCGCGTGAACCGACTTCTTGCCATGATGCCCTGGGGCCAGAGATGGATAAAGCCGGAATGTGTGGCCAGTCTGGTAGAGCCACCATGGGGAGTTCTAGTGTGCCCAGGAACCTGGGGAGGTCTGCGGGAGATCTGAAGATCCCTGTCTTGCCATTCCTGGTGGCCGTAATTTGAAAGGGGTATCCCCATCGGTAAAGGATTTTATTGGCCCTCAGCACCTCTAATATCGGCCGCACGGCTCTGCGTAGCTGCAAGGTGCGTCGTGCCAGGTCCGCGAAAATTGTGATAGGTTTGCCATTATAGGTTAAAGGGGTTGTCTCGCGAAAGCAAGTGGGGGTATACACTTCTGTATGGCCATATTAATGCACTTTGTAATGTACATCGTGCATTAAATATGAGCCATATAGAAGTTATTCACTTACCTGCTCCGTTGCTAGCGTCCCCGTCGCCATGGATCCGTCTAAATTCGCTGTCTTCTGGCGTTTTTAGACGCGCTTGCGCAGTCCGGTCTTCTGCCTTGTGAATGGGGCCGCTCGTGCCGGAGAGCTGGTCCCGCGTCGTCATCGTAGCTCCGCCCCGTCACATGTGCCGATTCCAGCCAATCAGGAGGCTGGAATCGGCAATGGACCGCACAGAGCCCACGGTGCACCATGGGAGAAGACCCGCGGTGCATCGTGGGTGAAGATCCCGGCGGCCATCTTGGTGAAGGAAGAAGAAGGAAGACGTTGCAGAGCGGGGATTCGGGCAAGTAATACATTTTTTTTTTTTTAACACGTCCTTTGGGGTTGTCCTGCGCCGAACGGGGGGCCTATGGGAAAAAAAAACCATTTCGGCGTGAGACAACCCCTTTAATGTGTCCTTTTTATCTCGGGCGCTTTTCATGATGACCTCTTTATCTTTGAAAAAGTGTATGCGGCATACAACGTCGCGGGGTCTGTTAGGGTCGTCTGGCTTGGGACCAAGTGCCCTGTGTATGCGATCAATTTCAACTGGTTGGTCGGGGCTACGTTTTAGAAGTGAGCTGAAGAAGTTGTGAGCCCAATCCTCTAGCTGAGATGGCAGCACCTCCTCAGGCTGGCCCCGCAGTTGCAGGTTATTGCGCCTGTGGCGGTTCTCCAGATCGTCAATATGCGCTAAGATATCTGCCAGTTGTAAGGCTTGTGCATTAATAACTTGACTGTGATCCTCAAGCATGGTCATAACTTTATCCTGAGATTCCTCAACCGCGTTTAAACGGTTACCGACATGTTTAAGCTCTTGTTGTAAAAGTGATAGAGTCTCCTTATGAGAGGCCTCCAGCCTCTGAAAGTCCCTTTTTGTCGGGAGAGATCGCAAATGTTCCTTCCAATCCCACTCTTCGTCTCAGGAAGAACTACTGTAAGAGATTGGGCAGGCTGGTGCAGTTTTGGCTGCTGCAGAACCTCTTCTGCGGGCCCTTTGTTGGAGACTACCCCCATCTGATAGGGCGCTTGTTTTCCCAGAGGGGCTCGTGTGTTGCGCTGTCTGGCTTCCACCCAGCCTTTTCCCCTGGGTTTGTGGTTGGGCTATGCCCCTGGGGTTTCTGGGTCCCTCACTGCCCTGTGTGGGGGTTGCTCGTGGTCCCACATCTTGTGTGTATGTGGGGCTGCTGGGGGGACAATCACCCTCCCCATCCACAGCTGGAGCAGGCTGGGGGGGCTCATTATCAGACCCTTTATTCATAGGGTCAGGCCAGGACGAAGTGCTGCTGTCCCCACTTGTGTTGGGGCCAGCTCTGGGGGTGACAGAGTACTTATCTAGCGGCAGTGCAGCTCCCTCCTCTGCTCTTCTCCTCTCCTCTGCCGCCGGTCCCGCTGTCAGTGAAGGTCAGGCGCACATGGTCCGGTGCCATCTTGAGAGCAGAGGCAGTCTGCCCGCGGCTGCTGAAGAACCGCTCTATCTTCGGCGGCTCGTCCGCCCCGCCGCCTCCTGTGTCCTTCCTGTGAGCCTCCTCTTCCCCATCGAGTCGTCGGTGTTTGCTGTGAGCCTGCTGGAGCACGGTAAGCTGTGTTTTACCGGTGGGTGCAGCGGGAGCCCGGGAGAGAAGCGTCCTACTCCGGCATGAGTTAGTCCCCGCCCCCTAAAGTTGAGTTTTAGATGGAACTGTTGCTATGCCAACAATCTTCCTCTGTGTAACGAGATGTTGCCGTTGGTACGTTACATGTCTCGGTGTGACCTGCTGGATAGCAACAAGTATTTGACCAACCTGTTTGGTTTTACCACCTAAATGCGCCGTGGGGTTATTGGACGCGCTGCTGGTACACGGCTGTGCTTTACTGGCATCGCAGGCATTGGAAGTTTTGTGTTTTGGCAGATTTAGAGTGAAGATGTACATATCATTTGGGGCTCCTTTACACGGGCGTATTTGTGATTGCGTGTGCTAAACCTATTTAACATCAATGGGTTTGTTCTCATTTTTAGTATTTTGCGCACACAAAAAAAATAAAACATGCTCTATTTTGTGCACCAAAGGACAAGATAGAAGTAGGGATTGAGCAAAGGCGCACGCAATACACAAAATACAGCACAAAACTGTGGGGAGAAGGGGACCTTATGTTTTAGATGGTGGCACTCCAATATATAATACTTGGGATAAAAACAATACATATAAATAATATGTAATCCCAAAAAAACAGAACTGAACATTCATGAATGTGGCTGTCAGGGTTGACGGCTCTCGGGGTCGCCGTGCCCGCACTGCCAGTACTGTCACTCCTGCAGGTGGTGTGCGGTGCAGGAGAACCCCGACACTGGTTACTACTCCTGGTCATGCAGCTTCTATATGCCGCAGGTGTGCTCGGGACGCGGCGGCGGCTGCTGCCTGGCGCCGTGTTCCTGTTACTATGACAGCCGACTGCACCTCCTCTGCCTCAGTTTGTTCTGCTAGTGCTAGGGGCGGTTCTCCCAGCACTCTGTGATTACTGCTGCTGCCTAACTCTATGCCCTCCAATCAGCTGCTGGGGCAGGAGCTCTGACAGCATTTAAACCCTCTTCTTCTTCCTGAGACCGCCAGTGTTTGATTAGACTTCCTGTCACTCACCAGCGGTTCCCTGCTCTTTCTGACTGACAGTGGTATTGACCTCGGCTGAGACCTGACTCCGTCTTCCCTTGCCTGTACTGCGCTTCTTGGACTTCTGTGCTTGGACCTTTGGCTCCTGGACTGGTTTGTTATTTTCCTTGATACTATGCTCTGGTTGTTTGTCTGTCTGTATTCCCATTCTCTGCTTCCAGGGACTGTGGTGTCCTACGTCATTTTCCCTAGCTCAGAGTAGGGACCGTCGCCCAGTTGCCGCCTGGGGCCTAGCCCAGGGGGACAAGTAGGCAGGGACAAGGGTTGCGGGCTATGTTCCAGGAATCCCTGACTTCTGCTTTCCCTGGTTGCCTGACAGAAAAACTGGCCTATACGTATTCAGGTTCCTACATCTGTCCCGCTAGACTAAGTACTTCTATGGAGGCAGTTACAGCTTTAGCTAATCAGGTGCAGGTCCTGACAGGGATGGTGCAAGATTTAACCACTCGCTTCCAACAGCAGGAACAGGCCGCGGCCAGCGCCTCAGCTGTTCCGCCTCCTGCTCATGCGGGTAAGGTTTAGCCCAAAGCTACCCTCTCTGATTTCCTTTCCGGTGATCGGAGACAGTTCTTCTCTTTCCAGGAAGGTTGTAAGCTGTATTTCAGTTTGCGTCCGTACGCCTCTGGAACCGAGTTCCATAGAGGTGGGATTGTTATTTCTCGTTTGAGAGGTGACCCGCAGAATTGGGCTTTTTCGTTACCCGCAGACTCCCTATCAGACAGTCCCTAGACTTGTTCTTTACTGCGGTAGGCCGGATCTATGATGAGCCAGATCGGGCCCGGTATGCTGTCCCCAGATTATTAGCACTGCGACAGGGTAGATGTGCAGCTGAGAAGTACTGTTCCCAATTTCGACAGTCTGGTTGAAATGACCGAGCCCTTAAGGACTTATTTCTGACGGGTCTCTCTGATGCCCTGAGGGACCTCCTTGTTTCCCATTCAAAGCCGGACAGTTTGGAGCAAGCCATGATGCTAGTCATTAGAACCGACCGTCGCCTTAGGGCGAGACATACTCCCAAGACCAGCTCAGTGTTATCTGCTCGTGTGACCGACATCCAGGGTTCTCCAGCCATACCCCCGTAATCCATGGAACTGCTGTTCATGTCTCCCAAACAACGCAGGGAGTTTTGTCTGAAGAAGCGATTGTGTCTGTACTGTAGAGAACCAGGACACCGGGTCATATCCTGTGAGAAGACGCCGCAGCAGGAAAACTTCCGCTCCTAGGCGATGTCCAGGATGATCGCTTAGGAGCTCAGGTACTTCTGGAGTGTTCCAAGTTGCTGCTACCATGTTCTGTTGTTTTCAATTTGTTCTATTGTTCTCATCAAGCCTTCATAGATTCTGGGGCAGGTGCCAATTTCATTAACTTTGATTTCATAGCTCTCATTGCCAAGGTATTAAGAAACCTTGAGCCTCCCGTCCAGGTTTCTGGACTGGATTCTACCCCATTACTAGCCGGGCAGGTCAGTCGGGTTACTCCAGAGCTTAAGCTTTCCATGGGGGCCTTGCACACAGAGTTTTGTACCTTTCTAGTCATGGAAAACTTGTCGGTAGACGTGGTGCTCAGCCTACCGTGGTTGAAGGTATATAACCCAGTTATTAACTAGGAGACAATGGAGCTCGTCCGATGGGGGTCAGGGTGTAGTGATCACAAGCCCTCAGTTCAGGTCCATTCTACTGAATGTAAGGAACTAACCCTGCCACACTATCTCGCTGAATTTGCTGGTGTTTTCTCTAAACAGCTGTCTGAGGCATTACCCTCCTCCTTCTCCCCCCATCAAGAGTGGGATTGTAAGATTGACCTTATTCCCGGGGTTAAACTTCCTAAGGGTTGTATATATAACATCACTGTACTGGAGCGGGAAGCTATGAAGGAATACATTTCCGAGAGTTTGGTTAAGGGATATATCCGCCCATCTGAGACTCTCACTGGGGCAGGGTTCTTCTTTGCAGAGTAGAAGGATGGAGGCCTTCGGCCCTGTATCAATTATAGAGGCTTGAATAAAATCACAATCCATAACCAGTACTCTCTTCCTCTGATCCCTGATCTCCTGATCAAGTATTGGGGGCCAAGTGGTTCTCCAAGCTTGACTTGAGAGGAGTGTATAACCTGATCAGGATAAGAGAGGGAGATGAATGGAAGACGGCGTTCAACACATCATTGGAGCATTTTGAGTATTTAGCGATGCCATTCGGTTCGTGTAACGACCCGGCCGTCTTCCAGGGATTCATGAATGCTATATTCCCGGATGTCATGGGCATTTTCCTGGTGGTTTACTTAGATGACATCCTGGTGTTCTCCGCCGACTGGGAGTCAGACCTTAGCCACTTACGGGTAGTCCTCACCCGACTTCGGGCTAACCAGCTGTTTGTTAAACTGGAGAAGTGTATGTTTGTGGTTCAGGAGACCACATTTTTAGGGTACATAATTACCCTTTCTGTCACCCAAATGGATCCAGAGAAGGTTAGGGCAATAACAGAATGGGCGCAGCCTAGTAACCTGAAGGCTTTACAGCGTTTCCTGAGTTTTGCCAATTTCTACCGTAAATTTATTTCTCATTGATTGTCAAACCATTAACTGATCTAACCAAGAAAGGGGCTGAGGTAGGCAGTTAGATACCGGAGGCGGTCGCTGCCTTTTTGCATCTCAAAGAAGCATCCTTCATGCCACTCTTCGTACAACCCAACTTAACCAGCCCTTTTGTTGTGGAGGTTGACGCCTCTGAGTTTGGGGTGGGCACCGTCCGGTCGCAAGGATTGGCAGCCCTCTCTAACCTCGACCTTGTGCGTTCTTCTTGAGAAAGTCTCACCCTCTGAATGTAACTACGACATAAGTAATAGAGAATTGTTGGCCATCAATTGGGCTTTTGAGGAATGGCGACACTTCCTTGAGGGAGTCAGACACCAAATTACCTTTCTCACTGATCACAAGATCTTGGTGTACCTGGAGTCGGCTAAGAGACTAAATGCAAGGCAGGCACGCTGGGCTTTGGTTTTTTTCTCGTTTTAATTTCATTGTCACGTTCTGGCCTGGGTCACGGAACATTAAATCTGATATGTTGTCTCGTAGTTTCGATATGCCTGTGCATTCCCAGCCAGAGAGGATCCTCTCTCCCAGAGTGGTCTTAGCTGCCTTGACCTCCGACATCTCATCTCAGCTATACTCTGCCCAACAAGCTGCCCGGAGGCTCTTCCGGAGGCCACACTGTTCGTTTCCCTCTCCCTGAGGCTACGGATTCTATAAGAGATACACTCTTTGGTCCTGACCAGTCATCAGGCTTTTGTATAAACGCATCGATGTTAATTTGTAATTTTCCTCCGCCTTTCATCCAACGGACAGACGGAACGTATGAATTAGAACTTTATTCAGTACCTTTGTTTTTTTTGTCTCGGACAGTCAGGAACAGTGGGTGAAGTTTTTGGCTTTGGCGGAGTTCACTATAAACAACCATAAGTTCATCATCACAGGTTTCCCCTTTTTTCTGTAACTACAGGTTCCACCCCTACTTTATCTTATCCACCTGCTCGCCATTGGATAATCCGTCGGCAGATTCCTTTACTAAAGGGGCTGGATGCAGTCTGGGTCTAGGTTTGTAAGAACTTGCTGGAATCATGAAAAGTTGCGGTAACAAGACACTGGGAAATGCACTTTGTCTGACCCTTTTGTAGTTAGTTAACTAGTTTATCTGTCCACTAAGAATTTAAAGCTGAAGGTGCCACCTCTCAAGTTAGCCCCTCGGTTTGTCGGCCCGTTCCCCATTACCAAGATTATTAACTTGCATATGAACTAGCCTTGCCTGACTCCTGGAAAGTGCATAACATCTTCCACAAGTCGCTATTGAGGAAGTTCATTCCACCGGTATTGCCTACCTGCAAACTGCCACCTCCCACCCTTGTCCAAGTGGAGATAGAGTTAGAGATAGAACATATTCTGGACTCCAGGCGGGTATGGGGCACTTACCAGTATTTAGTGCACTGGAAGGGGTTTGGGCCTGAGGAGCGGTCTTGGGTTCCGGTCAAGGATGTCCATGATCCATGTCTAGTCCGCCCGTTCCATAGGACCTACCCCTCAAACCGGCTCTAGGTCGTAGGGGTCTGGAGTTCCCCCATAAGAGGGGGGGTACTGTCAGGGTTGGCAGCTCTCGAGGTCGCCATGCCCGCACTGCCAGTACTTTTGCCCCTGCGGGTGGTGTGCGGCACAGTGGAACCCCGACACTGGTTACTACTCCTGGCCGCACGGCTCCTATACGCTGCGGGGGTGCTTGAGACACGTCGGCTGCTGCCGGGCGCCGTGTTTCTGTTACTATGACAGCCGACTGCACCTCCTCTATCTTAGTTTATTGTGCTAGTGCTGGGGGCTGTTCTCCCAGCACTCTGTGATTACTGCTGCTGCCTAACTCTATGCCCCCCAATCAGCTGCTGGGGCGGGAGCTCTGACAGCATTTAAACCCCCTCAGTTCCTTCCAGACACCGCCAGTGTTTGATTAGGCTTCCTGTCACTCACCAGCGTTTCCCTGCTCTTTCTGACTGATAGTGGTATTGACCTCGGCTTTTCCTCAGACCTGACTCTGTTATTCTCTTGCCTGTACTGTGGCATCCCATTGCACCATTTGTGATTGTTCTCAGTGCGAGAAACCAAGTAATCTTGTACATATGAGACCTTTTAATAGCTAACAAAAATACATGATGTTATAGCGAGCTTTCCAACTTACTCAGGGTCGTCCTTCAGGCTTATGGAATAGATCCTAAGAGGTGTGTGTGTGTATATATATATATATATATATATATATATATATATATATATATATATATATATATATATATATAATACAAATACTTATGAAGAGGCGCAGACATGGGGTGATTAATTTGCACTGGCAATGCAGAATTACAGGTAAGTAAGTATTTCAGATCTCCTGCACTGATCAGGATAAGCGGCTGTCTGCTGGAATCAGCGTCACTATACTGCACAGCCCGAAGTCAGGGCAGCATTACGGACCTGACACATTCCCTTCAAGCAACGACCAACAATACTTTCACTTATTAAGAATTTGGACTGTATGTTTCACATGCTTTGAACGGTGTGATCCAATTTTAGACACAAGCTGTGAAGAAAGCGGGGATCCTGTTAGGCAGTGTCACCAACATGGTGGCCAACTTGAATACAGAAATCTTGGCTTCAACTTCAGATGGAAAGGTAGGTGTGTGATGCAGCAAACGGGTAGGGAATGTCACCAGAAAACAATCCTGTGCTTGACATTAAAGGGGTTGTCTCGCGGAAGCAGTGAAATTTTTTTTATTGCCCAGTCCCCCTTATTAAGCATACATTACTAAGCCCCCCTATAAATGCCTTTTCTAGCTGGTTTCTACTTACAGTTCCAGCGTTTCAGCAACTTATAAAGTTTCCCCAAGATGGCCGCCGGCTCTTTTCCCTTCGCTTGCTGTAGCCCGACGTGCGCGCTCCCGAGACGCTACCAGCTGTGTCTCCCTGACAACCAGACGCCCCGCAGCCGCCGACCGGACCCCGGGATTGAACGCGGCCGACCAGTCACCCACTGCCAGGCAGCAGGTAACCGGCGCTAGCCCCCGGCTCCCCCGCGCTAGCCCCCGGCTCCCCCGTGCTAGCCTCCGGGGCCACAGCGGTAGGCTCCGGGGCCACAGCGGTAGGCTCCGGGGCCACAGCGGCAGTCCGTCACGCGTCACTTACCTGGGCGGCTGGGCTGGGCTGGGCGGCTCGGCTGGGCGGCTCTGCACCTTCCTCTAAGAGAGGATGGTAGCAGAGTGGCCGCTCCAGCGCGGTCCTGAGAAGATACAGCTCGTCTGCGCATGCGCAGAAGAGCTGTAGCGGCGAGCACACTGAAGCGGCTCGTGCTCAGAGCAGAAGACCGGACTGCGCAAGCGCGTCTAAAAAAGCAAGCCGCCAGCGAATTTAGACGGAACCATGGCGACGGGGACGCTAGCAACGGAGGAGGTAAGTGAATAACTTCTGTTTGGCTCATATTTAATACACGATGTATATTACAAAGTGCATTAATATGGCCATACAGAAGTGTATAACCCCACTTGATTTCGCGAGACAACCCCTTTAATGTTGTCAGTGGCAGAAGAGAGGCCACACAGACGCTTATGCTTTACATACAATGAAGGATGCAAGTTAAAAAGATTCTTCTAACGGCTCGCTTTATTACATTCCAACATAATAATGTTAGTTGAATTAAAGGTGTTCTAACTATTGATGCGCTATTCTCAGGACATGTTATCAGTAGTAGATTGGCAGCACCTGGGACCCCCACTGATCATTGTTGGCACCTGGGACCCCCGCTGATTACTGGTCGTTCTGTTGTAAAAGCTCCATACATTGTGCAGGGGGATTGCAGCTGAGTCCCGGGCATTACTCTGTTACTCTGTAATGTCTGTACATACGCCAGGTGCGTACCTAAAGGCTCAGGGGCCCGGGTGCAAAGGTTTAGCTCGCCTCCACCCCACATTCCCCCATACCCATACGTAGATCGTGCTGCAGACACAATTATAAACTGCATGCGGTTTTGATGCATTTTTAAATTGTGTTTAAAGTGTGCAAATAAATACAATAAATCCAGAGAGATATATAACTTATACCAGAGAGCTAGAGGGATATGCGACAGGAGATAGATAGAATATAGAAAGATAGATACATAGATAGATAGATAGATAGATAGATAGATAGATAGATAGATAGATACACACACATACCCCAGTACCCGGACCACTCCTCCTCCAAGTTGCAGCAGCACAGACAGACACAGAAGCTTCTGTTCACCAGGAGGGAGGGGCAGCACATGATCAGACCCTGTCGGCCCATGTGACTGCCTCTCTCCTCCTCCCCCTGCTCTTCCCTGCTTCCTCTCAGGCTGGCCGCTCTGCCTGCAGCGTGATTGGAGCCGTGCTGCAGAGCGGCCAGCCATTAAAGCAGTAAATGTGCATATGTGTATGGCGAAGGGTGGCCTCAGGGCCTCCTGACCGGAGGGGCCGGGTCGCCACAGCGACTCCAGTGACCCCTACGACATATGCCCTCTGAATTGTAAAGTTGTGGAATATGTTGGCCTTAGGTAAAGAGTAAGCTCTTTGTGACAGCCAATACACCCTTTTATTTACTGACCTCACTAATGGGTTTTAAATAGAGATGAGCGAACGTGTTCGGCTCCGCCCCTTTTCGCCCGAACACCGAACTTTGCGAGCAATTCCGTGCTCGGGCGAAAAAAGTTCGGGGGTCGCCGTGGCAGCGCGGGGGGGTGCGGCGGGGAGTGGGGGGGAGAGGGAGAGAGAGAGGGCTCCCCCCTGTTCCCCGCTGCTGCCGCCCGCGCCGCCGCGCCTCTCCCCGCCCCCCGGCACCCCCCGAAGCTTTACGCGCGGACACTGAAGTCCTCGGCAAAGCCGGTGTCCGGGTGTGTAAGTGTTCGTTAAGAACACGTTCGCTCATCTCTAGTTTTAAACCTGTGCATACATCTATTGATGCATAAACAATGATTGTTCAGTGTAAGTAGCGGCCATTCAGTACTGAATGGCGCTGTGTTAAGTCAATGGAGAGGGGCGGGGGAGCGAGGAGAGAAATCTCCTGCAGCCACCTCGCCCCCCTGCTGGCCGCCCTGTGAGCGAGCCAGCGATACTAGCTCCCATGCAACAGCGCAGAAGCTAGTATGTGCGGGGATGGGTGTCAGGCATCATTTGCCTGACATTCGTCCTGTCTAAATGGGCCTTTAGCCTATTAGACGCTGCCTCTCGATGAATCTAGTATGCTGCTGTCATAGCCTTAGTAGAATATTTTACATAATGCAGTGTACTATCCCAGTAAATAACAATTGCATCCTCAAGTCCCCTTAACGGACTAAAAAAAGAACATTTAAAAGGTCCAATGAAGTTTAAATGAAAGAAAAAAAATCAATTTTTTTCCCCACAAAAACCCTTTTTATGGTTCAAAAGTATTTTATTAAAGAACTGTATGTAGTATACAATGAGAAATGGTTTGACATTTAACGTATGTTTTACAGCAGAATGCTACATTTCCTTCGCTCTAACTCAAACTGATTAATTCTGGTGTTTTAATCTATATAAACAGTAATAGGAAAGCTAGGTCTGCGCTCTGGCCAGACGCGCTGAGACCATAACCATGTCCACGGAAAAGGGATAACAAGGAGGGTAGGGTGCGGGGGAGCGGTATGCCCTACAGCCAAAAGGCCCTCTGCTACTTATAGGAATGTTTTATTAAGTGGAGAATAAAGCAGTTTTCATGGTTATGGGGTTACAACACCAGATGCTTACCATGCGACCAAGCAGGGGGAAGAACGGAATACTATCCCCGCTGCCCGTGTGTTGTAGAAGCTGGTGTTTGTTGTCGTCATCGGTGCCCAGCTCTTCCATTTGAATCATATTATCTAATGTTTTTAGCCATAGTAGTCGTGTGGGGGGTAATGTTGATTTCCATAGCTGAGGGATAAGTTGACGCATGGCTAGGAGAAAGAATCTGAGTGGACTTGTTTTGGTCGTTGCCAGAGAGCCAGGAAGCAGTGTAAAGAGAGCCATTTCTGGGGAGAAGGTCAGGGTGGAGTTAAAAGCCACGTTGTATAGGCTATTTATATCGTGCCATACAGGCAGGAGTAAGGGGCAGGACCACCATATATGTAAGAAGGAGCCTACAGCTGAGGAGCATCTCCAGCAAATGTTTGGCGACTGGGGGAACATTTTGGCCAGTCGTGATGGAGTTCGGTACCATTGGGTTAGAAGTTTATAGTTCGGTTCTTGGAACTTGCTCGACCTAGAAGTTTTGTGTGTCAAAATAAAGATTTTGGCCCATTGTTCCTCTGTGAAAGTTTTACCCATTTCTTTCTCCCAACTCTGCTTAAATACCAATGGGTCTTTCCCTGTCTCCTCCGCCAGCAAAATATGGTATACCTGAGATCTCTTTTGTAGGTGGAGTGGATGACATGCATAATTTTTCAAATTGAGATAAAGGAGCTATGAGTTGAGTACTAGGACTGAGAGACTGTATGTATGTATGTACGTATCTGTAGATACTGAAACCATGCTCCAGCCAACGGACCCCCTCGGCCCATTAGCTCGCATAGCGGCCTCAAGCCTGACTCCGAAACCAAGTCGTGTATACGTGGCAGGTGAGTTTCCAATCTAGAAAGTAATATGGAACCACCAAACAATGCCATGAAATCTGGGTTGCCCAGCAGGGGTGTGAGTGGGCCAGGTCAAGATACCAGACCTAAGCGCGTTGCCAGTCTATCCCATGTGTCTAACAGATTGCTAATGAGTGGTGTTAAGTTGGGTATTTGTCGGAGTGCTCGGTGAGGTAGCCAAAAGATACCCTGTGCTTTGTATGGTGTATAGTCTTGCTCTATCTCCACCCATAATTTGAAAGAGCGATTATGGATGAGGTCCAAGATGCATTTACATATGGAAGCACCGTGGTTTAAGGTAAAGTTTGGCAGGCCCGCCCCTTCCTTTTCTTTTCTCTGTGTAAGTGTTATGAAACTTAACCGTGGTCTGGTGTTATCCCAGACCAATTTCATTGTGACTCTACAGATACAGGACAAGTAGTTTCTTGGTAATTTGATGGGGAGAGTTTGGCATATGTATAGGAATTTAGGTAGAGAGTCCATTTTTAGTACGTTAATCCTGCCAAACCAGGAGAGCGTAAGGGGTCGCCATTTCTGTAAATCTGTCTCTAGTGTCGCAAGCATAGGTTTATAGTTTAAGTTGAATAGCTGGGCTGGATCAGCCGCCAAGGATGTCCCTAGATATTTAATGGTTTCTTCGTTCCAGTGAAGTGGTATTATGGATTTTAGTTGGAATGCTTCTTTGGTTGGGAGAGTTATAGTGAGAATTTCTGATTTGTGAATATTGACTTTGAAGTTGCTGACTTTTCCGAATTTTTCAAATTCTTTTAAGATGGTTGGGAGAGCAATTCTAGGGTTTGTTACGTACATTAGGGGATCGTTGGCAAATAGAGCTAATTTATGTTCTTGTGATCCCATTTTGATTCCCTGTATATTGGGATTTTTTCTAAGTGCGTTAGACAGAGCCTCCATTGTGAGAATATATAATAAGGGGGACAGAGGGCATCCCTGTCTGGTGCCATTTTTAATTTCTAATGGGGACGATAACGATCCATTAATTCGAACCCTTGCTATTGGATGGTTGTAAAGGGCCATAATGCAGTTTTGAAATCGGGGACCCATACCTAACTTTTGCAGAGTTGCCTCTAGAAACCCCCAGTGAACTCTAGCAAAAGCTTTCTCTGCATCAATCGACAACAGACATAGAGGATCTCCAGAGGTGCGAGCCCGCGAAATCAACGACATCGATTTTATAGTATTATCTCTAGCTTCACATCCTGGAACGAAGCCTACTTGTTCTTTATGGTTTAAAGAGGGTATTATGGGTGCTAGTCGAGTTGCTAGGTTTTTGGAGTATAGTTTTGTGTCTATATTCAAGAGAGATATGGGCCGACAGTTAACACAGGAGGAGGGGTCCTTACCTGGTTTTGGAATTACCGTTATGACTGCCTGGAGAGCTTGGGAAGGGAAAGGACAAGATTTGGATATGGCATTGAATGCTTTAAGTAAAAGTGGAGCTAGCATATTCCCGCATAGTCTATAGAATCGGGGTGTGAACCAGGGTTTTTGCCTACTTTTAGGTTTTTTTATGGCTTCCAGCACTTCCTGTTCCGTAAAGTCGAGTTCTAGTTCAGTAGCTGTTGTCCGTGGTATAGGATCAGGAGTGTGATTATCTAGATATGAAGTGATATTTTCTGCTGTTTTGTGAAGGTTGTTCCCCTGTATTCCCTTTAATGTCGTATAGGTTTTGGTAATATGATTGGAATGTTTCCAAAATTTCTGATGTTTAATGAAGTCGACCATTGTTGTGGGAGTTAATGGAAAAGATATATTGGGCGGATGTTTTGGGGTGAATTGCTCTGGCCAACCATCAACCACATTTGTTGCCATATTCGTAGAACCCGCTCCTGGTTTTGTCTCTATAACATAAGGACGATTGGTCTAATAGATGCAGGATTTGCTGGCAAAGGGCAGATATCTCTGCACATAGCTGGTCAGTTGGTAAGGATTTGTTAGTAAGTTCTAGGGAGTCTAAGTTTTTGGGAAGAGTTTCTAGTTTGAGACCGTTCTTTTTTTAGCCTGGACCCGTGCGATATGAGTACTCCCCTGATTACGCATTTAAGTGCTTCCCATTTAATAGGAGCCAGAGTAGTGTCTGATATATGGTCGTCACAGAAATGCTTGATTGTTGAATGTACATCTTTCAAGCAAAGCGTGTCATTTCACAGATTGTCATTGAGACGCCAGGTAGGAAACCCTCTTTCAGCTGGAGATTTATTTAGGGCACCACAAACTGGGGCATGGTCAGACCACAGAAGAACATCTATGGAGCAGGAGGATTTAAAATCTAATAGGCTGTGCGAAATAAACAAATAATCTATTCGGCTATAGCTGTTGTGTGCTACTGAGTGATGGCTGAAATCCTTGACTCCAGGATGTAACACCCTCCAGAGTCAATGAGCTTCATTGAGGACAGATCTTTCTTCAGTTTACGTGTTGCGGCAGAGGAAACATTGGACTTACCTGAGGATGAATCCATGAATGGATCAAAGCAGAGATTGAAGTCGCCCCCAAGGATTATGCTGGAGCCTGCAGCAAATCTTGCCGATGCTTCCAGCATTCGGGATCCAAAGAAGACCTAAGCTTGGTTGGGAAAATATGCGTTAGCAAATGTATAGACTTTTGGTCCCACTTTAATTTTTAAAAACAGATATCGGCCTTCTGTATCAATCTCAGATGCAATATAATGATAAGGGAAGTTTCTGTGAAGGGCTATGGACACTCCACAGGATTTTTTTGTGGGATGAGAACAATGGTACCAGGTTGTATAGTGGTGAGGCCTGCATTGTGGGATGTTGTTTGATTGGAAATGGGTTTCCTGCAATAAGGCTACCATTACTGCTTTTTTGTTGAGGAATGCCAAAATCTGCCCCCTCTTCGCAGGCTTGTTTAATCCTCTGGCGTTGTATGAACAAAAAGATATACAAGTCATGGTATCGGTATTTGGGCAAGAACCCTAGCTGTTTGGGCATAAGGTGGGAAGAAAGGAGGAAACTGAGGGTGTAGGAGGGTGAGTAGCGGGATATTTACATTCGGGTCAAGACCTGAAAACTCTAGTCTACACCCTAGTCCAGAGCTAGCATTGTGACAATGCATGTTGTCGACCCTAGGTTGGGGTAAAGAGACAAGCAAGGGAGGAGCCCTGTCACCGGCTCTTTTATAATAAAATATGGAACCCTTGCGGGTATATTTTTGTACATCAAGCAGGAATCATTAAAATTGCGATAGTTTGGTCAACAAGAGATTTTTCAAACCAAAAAGCTGAGAATTTTTCAAACATCAATAACTTTGCCTAGAGTAACTGGCATGCATCGCTAAATCGCTTTTTAACACAGAGTAATTTTTAATTGGCAGTAAATGACAGTAACAATGTTTCAGTCAGAACACTTAGAGACTGCTTGTTCAGTGTCTTGGCAGGAGAAAACTTCTCCATCAGTTGCTCATGTCTCATACAGGCTGATTATGCAGGTGATGGTGGTCCCTACGTTGCCTTGAGGGTACTGTATGCCATTGCTCTCTCGGTGCTGGCACTGGGAGGGCCCTAAGGGCCACTCAGGCAGGGAGATCATAGGAAGTTCGAATGTGCTTAGGAATTTTGGTAAATCTTCCAGTGAGCGGAAGGTTGCAGATCTACCATCTTTTCTGGCTGTGAGTTGGAACGGGAAGCCCCACCGATATGGGATGTCTTTCTCTTCTAAGTGTTATAGTAGAGGTTTAAGAGTCCTGCATAGCTGCAGCGTGCGTTTAGCTAGGTCCGGAAGAACCAGTATGGGGAGGCCTTTATACTGGCGGTTGGGAGATTCCTGGGCACTTCTCAGAATGGCATTGTTATCTTTATAGAAATGGTTGCGGCAAATAATGTCCCTTGGTCTTTTAGGGTCTGATGGCTTGGGGCCCAGTGGTCTATGGATACGATCAATCTCTATAGGTTTATCCGGAGGGCGTTGCAGCATGGCACTGAAGAAGGCGTGTGCCCACGGTTCAATTTGAGTTGCAGTAACATCCTCTGGGAGGCCCCGGATACGAAAATTGTTTCTCCGATGCCTGTTTTCCAGATCATCAATGTGGGTCAGTATGTCCGCAATTTGGATGGATTGCACTTGGATAGCCTGACTATGTGCTTCTATAATAGGCAAAACCTGTTCCTGGGACTCTTCTATGGTGGAGACCCTGGTCCCTATTTGCTGTATTTCCTTCTGTATAAGGGAGATGGCTTGCTTATTAGATGCTGCCAGGTTTTGGAAGAGAATGTTTATCTCATTTCTAGTGGGAATAGCTCTAATGTGAGCTTTCCAATCCCACTCCGAATCTTCAATGGGAGCTGCTGATGTAGCAGAGCTGGAGGGCTGCTTTGCAGCTGCACTGTGTACAGGGGATGAGTCACTGGATAATGGCCTCCCAGAGCTTGCTGGAGACACAGGGCACTGTGTGCTGATTAATCCTGGTGTGGATGTGAGGGGGAGATCACACTCCTACCCCCTGCTATAGTTTTCTCCAGAGCCTGGGGATTCAGAGCCCTGGTGAGAGTCTGATCTTATCTCTTCAGAGCCAGCAGGGGAAGAGAAGCACTCACGTGTTGGCGCCATCTTGGGAGTTGAGTCCCGTTTTCTAGAGGCAGTGAAAAAGCTCTCCCGCTGTCCTCTCTGCTGGTTTAGCAGAGTCTCTCCTGCGCCCCATGCTTTGTAATTCTGTTTTTGTAGTGCTGGAAGTTGCCTGATGTAGTGCAATAAGCCGGTGTGTAGCAGGAGCTCAAGCTATGTGAGACCCACTCCATTGCCTGCAAGCCACACCCCCAAAAACCCTTTTTAAATGGATAAAATACCGCCAACATTTTTGAAAAACTACATAAAATACAGTAGGTATAACCAGTTTTGCATGATGAACACCGTAAAATAATAAAAAAAATAATGCCAGAATCTATTTTTGTTTGCTTACCAAAAAATGTAACAAAAAGCAATCCAAAAGTTCCATGTACCTCAAAATGGTACTAATAAACACTAAAACTCTTCCAGAAAAAGACAAGACCTTTTGCTGGAAATATAAATGGTCCTGGGTCTTTGTACGCGGCCATGCAGACTCAATTGGGGTTTTTTTAAAACGTGTTTTTATTGTTCAAAAGTAGTAAAAAAAATCTCTCTAAACTTGGTATCACCATAATCATGCCGATCCAGAGAAGACAGGTATCAGCTTATTTTTACAGAATGGTGGACAATGTAATAGCAAAACCCTAAAACAATGGCCGAATTTCTTGGAGGTTTCTCCACCTCCCCCTACCAAATGTTGTAACTGTTCTACAACACATTATATGTAGCCCAGAGTGGGGCCGTTAAAATGTACAACTTTTGCCAAAAAAAAGCCCTTCTACAGCGATGTCCACAAGTTATGCCTCTTGCAATTAAACAATGAAAATTGCTTGGTCCTTAAGGCTAGAGATGAGCGAGCACCAAAATGCTCGGGTGCTCGTTACTCGAGTCGAACTTCCCGCGATGCTCGAGAGTTCGTTTCGAGTAACGAACCCCATTGAAGACAATGGGCGACTTGAGCATTTTTGTATATAACCCATGCTCCGCTAAGGTTTTCATTGGTGAAAATCTGGGAAATTCAAGAAAGTGATGGGAACGACACAGAAACGGATAGGGCAGGCGAGGGGCAACATGCAGGGCTGCATCTCAGGTTCCCAGGTCCCACTATTAAGCCACAATAGCGGCAAGAGTGGGCCCCCCCCCCCATCCCTAACAATTTTTACTTCGGACAAACCCTCATTACCAAGGCACACCTTAGCTAAGCACCACACTACCTCCAACCAAGCACAATCACTGCCTGCGGGACACATCGCTGCCTCTTCTCCTGGATTACATGCTGCCCAACCCCCCCCCCCCCGCGCACGACCCTGCGTCCACAGCACACACAAAAGTGCCCCTGCGCAGCCTTCAGCTGCCCTCATGCCACATGCTGGCCTCATAGCTACACCACGCTCATGTCTATTTATAAGTGCGTCAGCCATGAGGAGGAACCGGAGGCACACACTGCAGAGGGTTAGCAGGGCCAGGCAGCGACCCTCTTTGAAAGGGGCGGTGATAGCCCACAATGCTGTTGAGAATTGATAATAGATTGACGTTCCATCTTCATTCTAATCCTTTGCCACCTCCGTCAGGAGCTGCAAACGTGGGCATAAAGGGGAGTCCGCTGCCAGACCAGCACTTCTACACATCTCCACAATGCAGCAATACTCGGTGTGGGAAGTATGTGAGCAGGCCCTGGGTCAGCCTCTGTCCCAGCAAACACCTTCTGTGGCCCAATGTGCCGCGAGTGACATATCAATGGGGACTTCATGTGTCCACACACTACTCATTCTGTTTGGGTGTCGGATACCTCATCGACAACAAGGGGTAAACCATCTGCACTCTGCACCCTACCCAAGTCTGTCAGTGTTTTGGGGACAGACAGGTACAACTCCGCTATGGGAAGTCTGTGTGCACCTACAGCATGGGTGGCTAGCAGGAACACACAGACGGTGCATAAAGAAATCCCATTGCAGTGCCCCGGATAGCTGAGGTTACGTGAGAGGAAATACATGTTGGCTGTGGCACACACGCCATGCCCTAGTCAGTCGTGGGTTTTTTGGGGGCCAGATGGGTAGAACACCACGATGGAAAGACTTAGTGCACCCATATTATACACAGACCCCTGTAATATTCCTGTAGCAAAGGTATAAGCTGACCCCAGTAACAGTTATGTTGCAGACGTCTAGGGAGAACCCAGTAACATTCCTGTAGTAACAGTATAGACAGACCCCTGTAACATTTCTGTAGCAGAAGTATAAGCAGACCCCTGTAACATTTACGTGCCAGAAGTATAGGCAGAAACACATTAACATTTAAGTGGCAGCAGTATAGGCAGACCCCTGTAACATTTCTGTAGCAGAGGCATTGGCAGACCCCAGTACCATTTTTGTAGCAGATGTACAGTATACGCAGACTCCCTGTAACATTTACGTGGCAGAAGTATAGGCAGACCCCAGTAACATTCTTGTAGCAGAGGTATAGGTAGACTCCTGTAACATTTAAGTGGCAGCAGTATAGGCAGACCCCTTTAACATTAATGTGGCAGAAGTATCGGCGGACCCCAGTAACAGTTATGTAGCAGCAGTATCGGCAGACCCCAGTATCATTTCTGTAGCAGCAGTATAGGCAGACCCCACCACCATTTCTGTTGTTGAAGTATAGACAGACCCCAGTAACATTTTTGTAACAGCAGTATAGGCAGACCTCTGTAACATTTATGTGGCAGAAGTATAGGCAGACCCCAGTAACATTTATGTAGCTGTAGTATAGGCAGACCCCAGTATCAGTTCTGTAGCAGCTGTATAGGCAGACCCCAGCACCATTTCTGTAGTAGAAGTATAGGCAGACCCCTGTAAAATGTATGTGGTAGCAGTATAGGCAGACCCCAGGAACATTTTTGTAGCAGAAGTATACGCAGACCCCTGTAACATTTCTGTAGTAACACTATAGACAGATCCCAGTAACATTTCTGTAGCAGAAGTATAGGCAGACCCCTGTAACATTAACGTGGCGGCAATATTGGCAGACCCCAGTAACATCCTTGTGGCAGCAGTATAGGCAAACCCCTGTAAAATTAACGGGCAACAGTATACGCAGACCCCAGTAACATCCTTGTGGCAGCAGTATAGGAAGACCCCTGTAACATTTACGAGGCAAAAGTATAGGCAGAGCCCTGTAACTTTCTTGTAGCAGAAGTATAGGCAGGCAGGCAGACCCCAGTAAAATTTTTCTAGTAATAGTATAGGCCTACCTCTGAAACACTGGGATACCATGAACGAGGCGAAGGCCGGAAAAATTAGTTGGATAAGAGTGTAGGTGTGGGCCCCAAAAATAAGTGTAACAAGAGTACAAGTGTACCTCTGAAAAATTAATCAACCGAGAGGGCAGGTGAAACCCATAAACAATTTTTTAAAGATACAGCTCACAGTTGCTTAATTTGTAACAGAGCCTGTAGGCAGCCCTGTTTAATAAATTGGTTCATGTTACAGTCTCAATACTTTTGAAACTTTGAAAAATTGTAAAAACATTGGTAGATGTAGATGAGCCTTTTGGGCCGTAGAAAAATTGGCCGTTCAGCGCGATGACGTTGTTTCTGGAGGAGCAGTAGCAGGAGGAGGACTAATGTCAGAGACAGATTGACAAAGATAAATGCCCTGTTTTCCAGGTGATAGAGAAGAGTGCTTTTATCTGCGGTTGCAGCGAAAAGAATCTTTAGGTTCCGCTGCTCTACGCCGGTGGAGAAGAGAAGTCAGGGGAAATCCAAGCTTTGTTCATCTTTATGAGTGTAAGCATGTCTGCACTGGCAGTTGACAGGCAGGTACGCTTGTCCGTGATGATTCCCCCAGCTGCATTAAACACCCTCTCTGACAAGACGCTAGCGGCAGGGCAAGCCAGCACCTCCAGGGCATACAGCGCAAGTTCGTGCCACGTGTCCAGCTTTGACACCCAATAGTTGTATGGAGCAGAGGCATCACGGAGGACGGTGGTACGATCGGCTATGTACTCCCTCACCATCTTTTTACAGTGCTCCCTCCGACTCAGCCTTGACGGGGGGTGGTGACGCAATCATGGTGGGGAGCCATAAAGCTGGCAAAGGCTTTTTAGAGTGTTCCCCTGCCTGCACTGAACATGCTGCCTGATCTCCGAGCCTCCCCTGCTACTTGGCCCTCGGAAGTGCCCCTTCTGCCGCTAGCGCTGTCAGATGGGAAGTTTGTCCACCAGGGCCCTGTGGTATTGCATTACTCTCGAACCCCTTTCCTCTTCGGGAATGAGAGTGGAAAGGTTCTCCTTATACCGTGGGTCAAGAAGGGTGTACACTCAGTAATCTGTTGTGGCCAGAATGCGTCTAATGTGAGGTTCACAAGAAAGGCAGCCTAACATGAAGTCCACCATGTGTGCCAGTACGCAACACATCGCTGTCCTCACTAGGAGGATGACTTTCAGGATCCTCCTCCTCTTCAGCCCATACATGCTGAACAGATAAGAGGAAAGCAGCATGGGTACCCTCTGCAGTGTGGATAGCAGTCTCTTCTTCTCCTCCTCCTCCAAAACTCACTGAGATATAGACATGAGGGTGGTCTGGCTATCAAGCGACATACACTCATTCCCCATCTCCTGTTCCAACCACAAAGCGTCACCTTTATGCTTAGCAGCGAACTTCTCAGCAGGCAAAGCAGCGTCATGGTAACGCTAATGATGGCCGCTTCGCCGCTCACCATTTGGGTAGACTCCTCAAAGTTTCCGAGGACCTGGCAGATGTCTGCCATCCATGCCCACTCCTCGGTAAAGAATTGCGGAGGCTGACTACCACTCCGCTGCCGATATTGCAGGTGGTATTCCAATATTGCTCTACGCTGCTCGTACAGCCTGGCCAACATGTGCAGCATAAAATTCTAGCATGTGGGCACGTCACACAGCAGTAGTTGCTCTGGCAGCTGAAACCGATGTTGCAGGGTCCTGAGGGTGGCAGCGTCCGTGGTGGACTTGCGGAAATGTGCGCAGACGCGGCGCACCTTGCCGAGCAGGTCACACAAGTGGGGGTAGTTTTTCAGAAACTGCTGAACCACCAGATTGAAGACGTGGGCCAGGCATGGCATGTAGCATAGTAACATAGTAGCATAGTATGTAAGGCAGAATGAAGACAATGTCCATCTAGTCCAGCCTGTTTATCCTCCTATGTTGTTGATCCAGAGGAAGGCAAAAAACCCCAAAAGGCAGGAGCCAATTAGCCTTTTTGCGGGAAAAATTCCTTCCCAACACCCTAATGGCAATCAGACTAATCCCTGGATCAACCCCTAATAGTTCCTACCTGCCTATATACCCAGATTAACAATTAACCTAAGATTTATATCCCGTAATATCCTTCTGCTCTAGAAAGACATCAAGTCCCCTTTTAAACTCCTCTATGGATTCTGCCATCACCACGTTCTCAGGCAGAGAGTTCCACAGTCTCACTGCTCTTACAGTAAAGAACCCCTTTCTGTGTTGGTAATGAAACCTGCTTTCCTCTAGATGTAGCAGATGCCCTCTTGTTACCGTCGCAGTCCTGGGTGTAAACAGATCCTGGCAGAGATCCTTGTATTGTCCCCTCATGGATTTATACAGAATTATTTGATCGCCTCTTAGCCATCTTTTTTCCGGGGTAAATAATCCCAGTTTTGGTGCCTCTCTGGGTATTCCAGTCCTCCCATTCCGTTTATTAGTTTAGTTGCCCTTCTTTGAACCCCCTCTAGCACTGTAACATCTTTCCTGAGGACCGGTGACCAGAACTGTGCGCAGTATTCCATGTGGGGCCTGACAAGTGCCTTATATAGTGGGAGGATAATGTTCTCGCCCCTCTACCTCTTTTAATGCACCCCAAGACTTTATTAGCTTTTGCAGCAGCTGACTGGCATTGGTTACTCCTGTTTAGTCTACAATCCACTAGTACCCCCAGGTCTTTTTCCATATCACTTTTCCCTAGCAGTGCCCATTTAGTGTATATTGGTGACATCCGTTTCTCCTGCCCATGTGCAGAACCTTACATTTTTCAACATTGAAATTCATTTGCCATTTTTCTGCCCAAGCCCCCGGCTTATCTCGGCCCGTTTGTAGTCGCACAATGTCCTCCATTGCATTAATTATATTGTATCATTTTGTATCATCTGCTAATACTGATATCTTACTGTGCAGCCCCTCTATCAGGTCGTGGATAAAAATATTGAACAGAATGGGGCCTAGTACTGAACCCTGTGGCCCCCCCACTAGCAACGGTGGCCCAATCAGAGTATGAGCCATTTCTTACCACCCTCTGCTTTCTTTCTCTGAGCCAATTTTTTACCCAGATACACCCG
Organism: Eleutherodactylus coqui; assembly: GCF_035609145.1. Classification (NCBI taxonomy): domain Eukaryota; kingdom Metazoa; phylum Chordata; class Amphibia; order Anura; family Eleutherodactylidae; genus Eleutherodactylus; species Eleutherodactylus coqui. The sequence continues at coordinate 26,272 of NW_027101939.1, read as the reverse complement.
TTTTCACCCAATCCGAGCTTCTCATTTTATATATCATGTATTATGTAGCACGGTGTCAAATGCTTTAGAGAAGTCCAGATATACGAGATCAATAGACTCTCCCTGGTCCAGCCTAGAGCTTACTTCATCGTAGAAGCTGGTCAGATTGGTCTGACATGATCGACCCTTCATGAACCCGTGCTGATGAGGAGTTATTCCGTTGTTCTCCTTGAGGTATTTTATGATGGCGTCTCTCAGAACCCGCTTGAATATTTTTCCCGTTACTGAAGTGAGACTTACCGACCTGTAGTTACCAAGCTCACTTTTGGTCCCCTTTTTGTAAATTGGAACCACGTTGGCAATGCGCCCTTCCAATGGTACAACCCCGGTCTTGATAGTATCCACAAATATTAGATATAGTGCCCTAGCTATCTCATCACTTAGTTCCCTTAGAACCCTTGGGTGTATTCCATCTGGGCCTGGCGATTTATCGATTTTAATCTTCTTTAACCGGTTCCGCACTTCCTCCTGTGTTAGGTATGAGATATTTTGTGATGGGTTCATTTTATTCCCCTGCATTTCGTGTGGCATTTCTTTTTCGTTTGTGAATATGCTTGAAAAGAAACTATTTAATAGATTTGCCTTCCCTCCATCATCTTCTATGATTTCTCCTGCATTATTTGTTAAAGGGCCAGTGCTCTCGGTGCAAATCCTTTTGCTGTTAATCTAGTTGAAAAATAGTTTCGGGTTGTTTTTGCTCTCTTTGGCGATCAGTCTTTCTGCCTCCTCCTTAGCAATTTTGATCTTATCTTTGCATATTTTGTTTTTTCCCTGTATGATTTTAGCGCTTCTTCGCTGCCTTCTTGCTTTAATAGTTTGAACACTTTCTTTTTTTCATTTATTGCTCCTCTTACCGTCTTGTCGAGCCACATTGGTTTCCTTTTAGTTGAGATTCTTTTATTTTTAAAGGGAATGTACTGCTCACATGAGGTGATTAGGATCCTTTTAAACTCCTCCCATTTGTCGTCTGTACTGATATTTTTGAGGATGTTGTCCCAATTAGAGTTACCGATAGTAGTTCTAAGCTGATCAAATTTTGCTTTACTAAAGTTTAGTTTATTTGTCGCCCCCTGATAAGGCTTCTTATTGAATGACAGCTGGAAGTTGATTATATTGTGGTCACTGTTCCCCAAGTGTCCCTGCACCTGCACCCCCATTATTCGGTCCGGTTTGTTAGTTAGTACTAAGTCCAGAGTGGCCCTCCCTCTAGTTGGCTCCCGCACAAGTTGGATAAGGTAATTATCTTTAATTGTTCTCAAGAACTTATCACCCCTATGAGATTTGCAGGTTTCGTTTTCCCATATTATATCTGGATAATTAAAGTCTCCCATGATAATTACTGCGTTGCGGTTTGACACCTCTTCTATCTGCCTTAGTAGTAAGGTTTCTGTTTCTCCTGTCATTTATGGTGGCCTATAAAAAACCCCTATCAGGATCTTGTTATTTCTCACTCCCTGTATTTCTACCCACAAAGAGTCCACATGTTCATCTCCTGCCCCTATATCTTACTGTAGCCTTGGCAATAAGTATGATTTAACATACAGACATACCCCTCCCCCTTTCTGGTTTCCACGGTCTCTTCTGAAGAGGTTGTAACCCTGTAAATTCGCCGCCCAATCGCACTTTTCATCAAGCCATGTTTCCGTTATTCCAACTATATCATAGTTTTCATCAATCATTCTTGCTTCAAGCTCACCCACTTTACCAATCAGACTTCTTGCATTTGTGGTCATACAATTTATGCATTTTTTTTTTTTTTTTTAAATTCGTTTTGCTACTAATGGTACTATTGGCTGATCTGTCAGTTCTAACTGTACTAACTCCTCCTCCAGCTTGACCCCCACTCCCCTTACTTAGACCCGGGTCACTAGCTACACTGACTACCCCACTATTTTTCTTTTTGCCCTCCCCCCCAGTCCCTAGTTTAAACACTCCTCCAGCCTGCTAGCCATCTTCTCCCCCAGCACAGCTGCACCCTCCCCATTAAGATGCAGCCTGTCCCTACGGTAGAGCCTGTAGCCGACAGCAAAGTCAGCCCATTTCTCCAGGAACCCAAATCCCTCCTTCTTAAACCAACTCTGGAGCCACTTGTTTACCTCCCTAAGATCCTGCTGCCTTTCTAGTGTGGCCTTAGGTGCAGGTAGTATTTCCGAGAAAACTACCCTGGAAGTCCTCGCCCTAAACTTGGACCCTAAGTCCCTGAAATAATTTTTGAGAGCCCTCCATCGACCTCTAATTTGTTCATTAGTGCCAGCATGCACCATGACCACTGTATCCTCTCCAGCCCCTCCCAGTAATCTGTCAATCCAATCCGCGATGTGTCAAACTCGAGCGCCAGGAAGACAACACACCGTTCGACGATCCCGGTCTTTATGGCAGATTGCCCTATCTGTCCCCCTTATATTTGAGTCCCCCATCACTATGACCTGTCTAGCCTGCCCTGCGCTCCCCGTTCCCATCTTACTGGAGCAGTCATCTCCCTGGCATTCAGAGGGCATGTTGTGCTGCAGCGGTGCTGGCTCTGTAATGGCATTCCCCTCATCCGCCAACGTCGCGGACTTGTTGGGTTATGCCAGTTCAGGACTAGCTTCCCTGGTTCTCTTCCCTCTACCCCTCCTTCTATCTGTTAACACGCTGACTGCCCGCTTCCCCTGCTCTTCCGTACCACCATCCGCCCCCGCCTCTACCCCAGCGAGTGCCTGCTCAGTGAGCACCAAACTCCTTTCCTTGATGTCAATGGCTCTCAGTGTTGCCAATTGCCCATTTAGATCCAGGATTTGGGCTTCTAAATGTGCGTCGTGCACGCATCTTGCGCAACAGTAAGCACCCTCGATCGGCTGATCAAGGACCGCATACATTGCACAAGTAGCACACTGGATGACATTGGCAGGCATGGAGCTCATCCTAATGGGGATCTACAATTTACTTCTGGAAGTAGTGAAGATAGACTTGCTCACACTCCGCTCACACGTTGCCGCCTATGCGTCCGCGCTCTCACTGAAAAACAACCACACCTTTTAACACCTAGCCCTCTGCGTGGAGGCTTGCCATGAGGGGGTGCTTTGAGAAACAGTTGGGGGATTCTTCGCTCTGGCCCTGCCTCTACCCCTGGCCACTCCACCGCCTCTTCCAACCTGTCCTGCTGCTGCACTTGCCTCCCCCTCTGAAGCCCTGTCTTCAGTAGGCTTAGCCAACCAGGTAGGGTCAGTCACCTCATCGTCCAGCGGCTCTTTCTCCGAATCCTCTGTGCGCTCCTCCCTCAGACTTACCGCCTTTACTACTACCTCACTGATAAGACAACTGTCTCATCATCCTCCTCCACAAAAAGCTCTTGAGACAGTTGCCGGAAGTCCCCAGCCTCATCACCCGGATGCTGGGAAATTTCCAAAGGTTGGGCATCGGTCACGACAAACTCCCCATGGAGTGAGGAGGCTGAGGGGAAGGAGGAGCAGCCAGAGGATTCAGAGTTGCAGTCCCTTGGCCGGGAGTAGTGGACTGCGTAGAAGACTGGGTGGTTGATACATTGCTGGACGTGTTTTCTGCCATCCACGACAGGACCTGCTCACACTGCTCTGTTTGTAATAAAGGTCTACCACGCGGACCCATAAATTGTGATATGAAGCTGGGGACCCCAGAAACTTGCCTCTCTCCTAATCCCTCAGCAGCCAGCTGTGATTCTCCCCGCCCAGGAACTCGGCCTCTGCCCACACCCTCACTTGGACGTCCTCATCCACATACACGTCCTCGACCCTTACCCCTACTCCTCATCATGGCGGATTAAGAATAGAGCAGGACCCAAATAAATTACCCCACTGTACAGCGCTGACAACTGTGGCTTAATTCACCGCACACAGAGACTTGTAGATACCGGAGGCTCTATGCTGTGACTTGCGCTGATACCTAGGGGTAATTTACTGCTCGCAGAGACTTGTAGATAATAGAGGCTGTGTGGAGTGGGAGAAGACTCTAAAGCCAGTGGATAGTGCTGGTAACTGCGGCTATCTCAACCCCCCCCAAGGAAAGGGTATTGTGAGACGCTCTGCACAGCGGCTGAGCTGAAATACTTTGCAGTGGCCCAGGTAATATTACAGTACTGTTTAGCGGTGAGGTCTCTGTCTAATGCACTGCAGACATAGAATGGTATAACTGAAAGGCTTCGCAGTGGACCACGAAATATTACAGTACTGTTTAGCGATGAGACCTCTGTCCAATGCACTGCAGACTGAGAGTGCTATAGCTGTAATGCTCTGCAGAGGGAAATATGCTTTAAAAAAAAATTGGTGCACTACTGCTCCCAGCCAGCCTCAACTGTAATGCACAGGAGTAGCCCTAAGAAAGACCGTTGGGGTTCTTGTAAAGAGGTTCACGACTGTAAAACTTTCCCTATAGAAGCAGCTCTGCCCCTACACTCTGCCTAATGCACTGCACACACAGAGTATAGCTGAAATGGCCTGCATAGCCCTAGATGCTTAAAATAAAATTGGTGCACTACTGCTCCCAGTCACAATCACTACCGCTGAAAAACCAGTCACAATCACTACAGCTGAACAAGCAGTCGCAATCACTACCGCTGAACAACCACTCACAATGACTACCGCTGAACAACCAGACACAATCACTACCGCTGAACAACCACTCACAATCACTACCGCTGAACAACCAGACACAATCACTACCGCTGAACAAGCAGTCACAATCACTACAGCTGAACAACCACTCACAATCACTATTGCTGAACAACTACTCACAATCACTACCGCTGAACAACCAGTCACAATCACTACCGCTGAAAAACCAGTCACAATCACTACAGCTGAACAAGCAGTCGCAATCACTACCGCTGAACAACCACTCACAATGACTACCGCTGAACAACCAGTCACAATCACTACCGCTGAACAACCAGACACAATCACTACCGCTGAACAACCAGACACAATCACTACCGCTGAACACCCAGTCACAATCACTACCGCTGAACAACCAGTCACAATCACTACCGCTGAACACCCAGTCACAATCACTACCGCTGAACAACCAACCACAATCACTACAGCTGAACAACCACTCCCAATCACTATTGCTGAACAACTACTCACAATCACTACCGCTGAACAACCACTCACAATCACTACCGCTGAACAACCAGTCACAATCACTACCGCTGAACAACCATTCACAATCACTACCGCTGAACAACCACTCACAATCACTACAGCTGATCAACCAGTCACAATCACTATTGCTGAACTACTACTCACAATCACTACCGCTGAACAACCAGTCACAATCACTACCGCTGAACAACCAGTCACAATCACTACCGCTGAACAACCAGTCACAATCACTACAGCTGAACAAGCAGTCGCAATCACTACCGCTGAACAACCACTCACAATGACTACCACTGAACAACCACTCACAATGACTACCACTGAACAACCAGTCCCAATCACTAACACTGAACAACCAGTCCCAATCACTACAGCTGAACAACCAGTCCCAATCACTACAGCTGAACAACCAGTCACATTCACTACAGCTGAACAACCACTCACAATCACTATTGCTGAACAACTACTCACAATCACTACCGCTGAAGAACCAGTCACAATCACTACCGCTGAAGAACCAGTCACAATCACTACCGCTGAAGAACCAGTCACAATCACTACCGCTGAACAACCAGTCACAATCACTACCGCTGAACAGCCAGTCACAATCACTACAGCTGAACAGCCAGTCACAATCACTACAGCTGAACAGCCAGTCACAATCACTACCGCTGAACAACCGCTCACAATCACTAACGCTGAACAACCAGTCACAATAACTACCGCCGAACAACCGCTCACAATCATTACTGCTGAACAACCACACACAATCACTACCGCCAAACAACCACTCACAATCACTACCGCCAAACAACCACTCACAATCACTACCGCTGAACAACCTCTCACAATCACTACAGCTGAACAACCACTCCCAATCACTACAGCTGAACAACCACTCCCAATCACTACAGCTGAATAACCAGTCACAATCACTATCGCTGAACAGCCACTCAAAATCACTACAGCTAAATAACCAGTCACAATCATTACAGCTGAACAATCACTACCGCTGAACAGCCAGTCACAATCACTACCACTGAACAGCCAATCAAAATCACTACAGCTGAGCAATCTCTCTCAATCATTACCGCTGAAAACCAATCACAATCACTACCGCTGAACAACCAGTCACAATCACTACCGCTGAACAACCAGTCACAATCACTACAGCTGAACAACCAGTCAAAATAACTACCGCTGAACAGCCAAACACAATCACTACCACTGAACAACCACTCACAATTACTACTGCTAAACAACCACTTACAATCACTAGCACTGAACAACCACTCACAATCACTACCACTGAACAACCACTCCCAATCCCTACAGCTGAACAACCTCTCCCAATTCCTACAGCTGAACAAACACTCCCAATCACTACAGCTGAGCAACCACTTACAATCATTACCGCTGAACAACCACTCCCAATCACTACAGCTGAGCAATCACTCACAATCATTACCGCTGAACAACCAATGACAATCACTACAGCTGAACAACCAGTCACAATATCTACTGCTGAACAACCACTCCCAATCACTACCGCTGAACAACCAGTCACAATCACTACAGCTGAACAACCAAACACAATCACTACCACTGAACAACCCCCCTAATCACTACTGCTGAACAACCACTCACAATCACTACCGCTGAACAACCACTCACAATCACTACCGCTGAATAACCACTCACAATCACTACCGCTGAACAACCACTCACAATCACTACCGCTGAACAACCACTCATAATCACTACCACTGAACAACCACTCACAATCACTACAGCTGAACAGCTACTCACAATCACTACAGCTGAACAACCACTCATAATCACTACCACTGAACAACCACTCACAATCACTACAGCTGAACAGCTACTCACAATCACTACAGCTGAACAGCTACTCACAATCACTACCGCTGAACAACCAGTCACAATATCTACCGCTGAACAACCAGTCACAATATCTACCGCTGAAAAACCAGTCACAATATCTACCGCTGAACAACCACTCCCAATCACTACCGCTGAACAACCACTCCCAATCACTACCGCTGAACAACCACTCCCAATCACTACCACTGAACAACCACTCACAATCACTACCGCTGAACAAGCACTCACAATCACTACCGCTGAACAACCACTCATAATCACTACCGCTGAACAACCACTCACAATCACTACCGCTGAACAGCTACTCACAATCACTACCGCTGAACAACCAGTCACAATATCTACCGCTGAACAACCACTCCCAATCACTACCGCTGAACAACCACTCCCAATCACTACCACTGAACAACCACTCACAATCACTACCGCTGAACAACCACTCACAATATCTACCGCTGAACAACCGCTCAAAACACTACAGCTGAACAACCACTCCCAATCACTACCACTGAACAACCACTCACAATCACTACCGCTGAACAACCACTCACAATATCTACCGCTGAACAACCGCTCAAAACACTACAGCTGAACAACCACTCCCAATCACTACCACTGAACAACCACTCACAATCACTACCGCTGAACAACCAGTCACAATATCTACCGCTGAACAACCGCTCAAAACACTACAGCTGAACAACCAGTCACAATCACTACAGCTGAACAACCAGTCACAATCACTACAGCTGAACAACCAGACACAATCACTACCGCTGAACACCCAGTCACAATCACTACCGCTGAACACCCAGTCACAATCACTACCGCTGAACACCCGCTCACAATCACTACCGCTGAACAACCGCTCACAATCACTACCGCTAAACAACCACTCACAATCACTACCGCTGAACAACCGCTCACAATCACTACCGCTGAACAACCGCTCACAATCACTACCGCTGAACAACCGCTCACAATCACTACCGCTAAACAACCAGTCACAATCACTACCGCTGAACAGCTACTCACAATCACTACCGCTGAACAACCGCTCACAATCACTACCGCTAAACAACCGCTCACAATCACTACCGCTGAACAACCAGTCACAATCACTACTTTTGAGTAGGAATAAACATTAAACAGCTGCCCCCACTGAATATAAGGAGGGTTTGTAAGTTGTTCATCAGTGTGCTCAGATGTGTTACTTGCTCCTCCATTTAGCATTTTGTCTGTCTGCATGCTGAGGGATGTGGTGTATATGCCTGCCCACTAGTATCAGTAAATATGTGGCCTTTTTCTGTGATTTTTTTTTTTTGTCTATCTAATATTTCCCTTTCTGTGATCTTAACTAATGTTAGTGTAGGGACCCACAATAAGTGAGGACCCTACACTAGATTGTGGGGCTTTTGACCAGACAGTAATACCTCTGCAATTTTCTTCCATCGAGGATTACACAGAAATGTAATGAAAAATTTAGAAACTCCTCATTCACCTGCACAAATCCCCTAAGCATGTGCTCACCCTCGCTACCCTGTTACTCTTTGCCCCAGGGGACATATCCCCCAACCCAGGCCCACCCAGTACTGCTCTCTACCAAAATGCCCCCCACCTGCCCCATTCAAATGCGCCCTATGGAACTCACAATCCGCTTGCAACAAACTCCAAACTATCCATGACCTCTTCACCACCAAACACTTGCTCATCCTCACTGAAACCTGGATACAGCGATCCGATTCTACCTCCCTCGCTGCATTGTCCTATAATGGCCTGCAGTTTTCCCACACCTGTAGATCGACTCTTCCTAGACCACCTCACCGACTGGCTCCCCCGACTTTTAATGCTTACTTCCTCCCCCGGCCTATTACTAATTTCTGACTCCCCCACTCACAGAGATGGCAAAACTCTTGATTTAATCTTCCTCCGTCTCTGTTCAGCCTCTCACTTTACTAACTCCCCCCATCTACTCTCAGATCACAACCTCCTGTCTTTCTCTATCAGGCACCCCAGCATCTTCTGCGAACCCTCCTAGCTATCGCACCTCTAGGAACCTCCAGTCCGTCCGCACCCAACAGTTCGCCGAGACCATTCAGTCCTCCCTGTCCCCTATGACTCTCCTCCCCTGCCCTAATCTGGCAGCCAAACACTATCACACCACCCTCAGCCGTGCCCTGGATGAAACGGCACCACTCGTGACCCAAGCTGTCAACCGCAAACCACGGGAACCTTGGCTCACGTCCCAAATGCGCTCTATCTGGCAGTGCTCTAGGTGCGCCGAGCGGCTGTGGCAAAAATCAAAGCTGCCAGCAAACTTCAAATTCATGCTTAAAACCTATAACCTAGCCCTTCACCATGCCAAACAAGTTTATTTCACCTCCCTTGTCTCCTCACTATCCTACAACGTCAAATGACTTTTTGTGACCTTCCACTCCCTGTGCAGCCCTAAAGAACAGGCCCCCATGACGGATCTGACTGCTGGAGAACTAGCTGCCTATTTCAAAGAAAAAATCAACAACATTCGAAGAGAAATCTCGAAAAACTGCATGGCTAGCCCCAATCCCAGTCTCCTCAGCACTGCATCCAGCACTTACTCACTTTCTATGTTAGAGCCAATGACAGAGGAAGAAGTCTCCAAGCTGCTTTCCGCTGCCCGGCCCACCACCTGCGCTAGGGACCCTCTCCCCTCACACCTCCTCCAGTCCCTTTCCTCAGTTCTCATTACTCACCTCACCACAATCTGCAACCTCTCCCTAACCTCCGGCACCTTCCCCTCCTCATTTAAACACACCTTCATATCCCCTCTGCTTAAAAAAACCAACCCTTGACCCGACTGATGCTGCCAACTACCGACCTGTCTCAAACCTCCCCTTCATCTCCAAATTACTAGAATGCCTGGTCTACTCCCGCCTTACACGCTTTCTCTCTGACAACTCACTTCTCGACCCCCTCCATTCTCTATGCTCGACCGAAACTGCCCTGACAAAAGTATCAAATGATCTTATGACGGCAAAGTCTAGAGGCGACTACTCCCTACTAATCCTCCTTGGCTACATTTGACACTGTCGACCACGACCTCCTTTTCACTATGCTCCACTCTATTGGTCTAAAGGATTCTGCTCTCTCCTGGTTCTCCTCCTACCTCTCTGACCGCTCTTTCAGTTTCTCCTTCACTGGTGCTACTTCTCTCCACTTCCTCTTGCTGTTGGGGTCCCTCAGGACTCGGTCCTCAGCCCCCTCCTCTCTGCTTCCCCTCGCTGTCAGGGTCCCCCAGGGCTCGGTCCTTGCTCCCCTTCTCTTCTCTATCTATACTGCCCCAATTGGACAAACCATCCCAAAATTTGGCCTCCAATACCATCTTTACGCTGATGACACCCAACTATACGCCTCTTCCAATGAGATCTCTGAACCATTCCTCCAAAATATCACTGTCTGTCCGCTGTCTCTAATCCTATGTCCTCCTTTTTTCTCAAACTTAACCTCTCTAAAACTGATGATCATAACCCCCAGACAGCAAATTGCTGCCTTGGGGTCACACTGGACTCTGACCTCTCCTTTATCCCCCACATCCAATTTCTGGCCAAAACATGCCACACGCACCTCAGAAATATTGCTAAAATACATCCGTTCCTCACCACGGATATGCAAAAGACACTTGTGGTCGCCCTCATCCACTTCCAACTCGACTACTGCAGCTCGCTATTCATCAGCCTCTCCACACCAGACTCTCTTCACTCCAATCCATACTAAACGTGGCAACTAGGCTCATTTTTCTATCAAGTCGTTACTCAATCGCCTCTGCACTATGCCAGTCGCTGCATTGGCTGCCCATCCACTGGAGAACTAAATTTATGCTCCTCAACCTCATCCACAAAGCTCTGCATGGCGCTGCACCACCATACATTGCCTTTCTCCTGTCCGTACACCACCCAGCCCGCTCGCTCCGATCCGCTAACACACTCAGACTAAACACCCCTGTTATACCAACCTCACATGCTTGCCTACAGGACTTCACCAGAGCAGCACCCATCCTCTGGAATGCTCTACCCCAAGGCATACGGACAATTCCCGATACACAAAATTTCAGACGCACGTTAAAAACGCACCTCTTCAGGGAAGCATACCAAATCCCTTGACATAGTCCCCCGCCCCTCCCTATGGCTCCCCACACCTTCCACCCTATCACATACTACCTCTACCCCTGCACCTCCTTACTGCCCCACGCCATTTCCTTTCTAATAACTGATTTCCACATGAAATCCCCTACTGCCTGTGTTCCCCATGCCTCGCTCCCCCCCCCCCCCCACGGTACTTCCTGTACCACCTCCACCCCATTTGTTTCAAACTGATTGTATCTTACTTTGTAATTGTTGTACTGTTCGCATTTATCCAATGCCTGACAGCACTGCAGAATACGTTGGCGCTTTACAAATAAAGATTATCGTTTTATAATTAATAATGGACATATGACATGGTGTCAGGCATCTATCAAGGAGAACCACTGAATGAGGATGGGATCACCACCATTTTCCCAAGCTGAGCGGCATCGGTATCCTGCCTCCCTATAACATCTTTAAGATGTATACAGCTGTCTGCTCTGAGTTGTGCTCAAATGTTTTTAATATAATTCAATCGCTCGGTCTCTATTTTTGCAAATATACCACCTAAGTATTGAGATCGATAGTACAGCAGACAGTTAGTATCAGTATCTTTGGTCATCATGCGGAAGCAATAAAATTTTAAGGCAAATACAGTTTTTTTAAGGAGCAACTTTGTTTTAGGGCCACACTGGGGAATATCAATAGAATAACCATCCTCACTCAAACAGAAAAGCAGTGGATACTGGGAGGCATTGTACGGACGGTGCAACTCACTGATACGATCCAACCTGTGAGCATGGCTTTGTAACACAATGTCTCGCTGTTCGAACTGCTGTCCAACTATGACCAGAGCCGCTTCACTGGCTGTAGGTGCATTAATGCATCCTCTATGAACATTGGCTGGTTTTCTATTGGCATATATAACAACTTCAAACTTTTTTTTACAATTTTGAGGTATTTTCTTCAGAGTAGTTTTGATGTACGGGTTCTTATTGTTCAGCATCACTTGCAACTGTTTAACCAAATTGTGTTTCATGCCAGCTCAAGCTTGCTTCTTGTTCATCTAGGGCTGGCTAATCAAACTAATGCAACTCAAGCTTCATTGATTATTGTTACTAACCAATAGTGCACGATTACCTTACTGCTGCCCAAGAGTAGCATATTCTAGTATGTTGAGTACTTTGTCACACTTAGGTAATCTCGAGCATCAAACATCTGACTACAAATTAGAGCAAAAAGGGAATCCTGTCAGCTAGATGAGACCTGTGAGGGACCCCCACACTATTGAGTAATACTGAAGTAATAGATCTTGAAGCATCAATAGGAGGGGTCTGGGGACTAGCAATAACTAATGGCAGGGTAATAAATAGCATGTGTTATGGCAAGAGCCCTTAATGCTACCGCACAGGCTCTAGACTTGTTACTGTTGGATGTAAAATGTACTCAGAAAGCTGCTTACAGAACAGAGCTACAATTGATGGTATTCAATCCTGGATGTGAGGAATTTGAAGGTATGTGTTGTATTAACCTAACTGATAATTCGGAATCTATTCATAAAATAGTCTAAAAGTTAGTACTGACACTCAGGCAAAATAAAGACCAGGGATGGTTTGATTGGCGTTCCTGGTTTAGTGCTTCTTGGCGTTGTCTACTTTTCGGTATACTTCGTGGTGTAGTGGTAAATTGTATACTTCTTTGCTGTTGCATTCAGTGCATAAGAAATCTAGTACGTTTTATATAGTAATTGGTTCACAAATACACAAAATTCGCAACTCATGTAATTAAAGGAAATCCAACCCAGACATAACTAAATAGTTGCGTCATGTTTGCTCATGCTATATCTATCCCAGTACACAGAACACATGAGTTTTTTTTATCCTCAGACCCAGGGTTAGAAAAGAACCCTTAGGGAAGGGCCGGGCCACCCTATGTGGGCTTAACCAAAGGACCATGGATAGTATTTAGGAATGTCCATCATCCTAGAAGTCAGGTAAGGCAACATGTTGCTTAGCAATTAGCTCAAATTTCTGGGATGAGAATGGAAATCATGCCAACTGTGGGGGCCATGAAACATGAGGAAACAGTTGCAAACGTGGGGATTATTAGACCAGAAAATATGTATCCATGTTTTTTGTGTTGTGTATCCATCTTATGTGGTTCAGTCTGTTATATCATATTTTTTCATTTGCCTTTACAAGAACTTTGCAGACATACTGGACAACTTTGATTGTTGAGCAACTTGAGATAAGAAAACTAGAGTGATGGCCTTGCTGTTATCAGCACCAGTTCTCCAGGACAAAGCGATATCCTATTTTGTACATGTGTTTTATAAAGCTTATTACGTATACTAGAAAATACATTTGTTTTACTTTACCCTAAAAATTGAGATGTAGCTCTAAAAAAAGGGAGCTGATTTCCAATCACATCCACCGTGTGAGTGATTTCTAAGCTTCCTCGATGCTCGAGTATGTGACTATTAATTTGGGTACCTGAAAATATACCAATTAGCTAATATTTTCGCTAGCATCACCAATTAAATATATCTGTCGAAACGGATGAGCTTTTCGTTGGGGCAAAGGCAGGACTAGCAAGCAAGTGGTACACCTGTCCTTACACTGTCCCACGGGGTATGCTTGATAGGCATTCTGCTAAAACAGCCCTGGGGCCTTTCAGGAGGCTCCTGGCTGCCATGACACTCGCACGGCTCCCTGCGATCTCATCACTGTTCAGGGGATTGAAAATTCGCTGTCAGAATTGACAGCGGCATTTAAAGGGTTAATAGTGCCAATCAGACTCAAGACTGATTGCAGCTATTGCCGACAGGTGTCAGCTGGAACAAATATCTGATGCCCGGCTGTATAACGAGAGGTCGACCGGCAATCTCTCTTCATACATACCCCGATGCTGCAGGACATAACTGTACATCCTGGAGTGCTAAGGGGTTAAAAACCTGCAGAGATGGATAGCAGCCATGTGCTTACAGAAACTGTGATGATGTCACCGTCATGTGTTCACCTAAGTTGGGGGAGGAGTCTGAAGAATGTATGAGCTGTGCGTGTGACAAATGCATGTAGCAGAGCTATGTGTTTAACAAACGCATGTAGCAGAGCTGTGTATGACACGTGAATGTAGCAGAGCTGTATGTGTAACGAACGCATGTAGCAGAGCTGTGTGATCCTGACTGATGGCAGGCGCAGTGTGTGACACTAACTGATGGCAGCCCCAGGCCGGAGTAATAAAGCCGCTGTGTGTGACCCCTGACTAATGGCAGCTGCAGGCTGGAGCTCAACAGCTGCTGTGTGTGACCTCTGACTGATGGTAGCCACAGGCCGGCGCTCTACAGCCGCTATGTGTGACACTGACTGATGGCAGCCACAGGCTGGTGGGGGCACTCTACAGCCGCTGTGTGTGACCTCTGACTGATGGCAGCCGCAGACTGTGGGGGCGCTCTACAGCTGCTGTGTGTGAACTGTGACTGACGACAGCCGCAGGCCGATGGGGGCGCTCTACAGCCGCTGTGTGTGACCTCTGACTGATGGCAGCCGCAGACTGTGGGGGCGCTCTACAGCTGCTGTGTGTGAACTGTGACTGACGACAGCCGCAGGCCGATGGGGGCGCTCTACAGCCGCTGTGTGTGACCTCTGACTGATGGCAGCCGCAGACTGTGGGGGCGCTCTACAGCTGCTGTGTGTGAACTGTGACTGACGACAGCCGCAGGCCGATGGGGGCGCTCTACAGCCACAGTGTGATGCCTGACTGATGGCAGCCGCAGACTTTGGGGACTCTACCCAACCTTACATCAAGCTCCCATCCCAATAAAACGATTAGGAAACACTTTAAATGTGGGTAGGCCACAGCTTTATTTAACATTTTTTGAACAAAATTCTTAATCATCCACTTTTTCTCTTCCATGCCACTTGAAACTCTGACTTGATGAACTTGGAAATATAGAACCAAAAAACTAGAAAAAAGGCGTGAGAAAGGTCCAGAATGGGCCTGAAAAGCCCTTCCACTCCATTGCTGGCATGGAAAGGTCCTGTGCTGGATACCCCAGGCGTAGCCGCCGCTCGCTGCCTCCACAAACATCGCATCGCTGCGTGCGCTCCTCCACACACCGAGCACTCGGGACGGAATTTGCACGAGGCATAGAAGCGGCAATGTCCCTCATTGAATGACCAACAAGAGCCAGAGGGTTTGGGGGCCACAGGTGCCTGCTGCCCACTGGCGCCTGTGGCAGTTCCTTGAAAAAACGGCTTTGAAGGGTTCTGGGCCAGGATTAATTGAATCCAAACATCAGTCGCCTTGGTGGCCCAGCTTATGTTCCTCACACCAGAAATCCGACGTCTAAAATCTTCATCGTAACGCCACCACGCCGAACCCCCGTGTAGCTTATATGCGCTATGAAGCGTATCGAGATAAACAAACAACTGCTGCTGGCACACCACGTGCCCTAATGTCAAAAACGCTTGTAACCAATTTCCGAAGGTCTTAGCCACTTTTGCCTTCTTTTCCGCTCCGCGCTCGGAAAAACGTTCTTTATCCACCGAAATATGCTCTTCCGACAACAGCGACCAGATATCCACATACAACCCGTTCCTAATTTTTTCTACAACGTCTTCTGCCAGGCCCACCCCCAACGGGGTAACTCCACTAAACAAGCAATCTGCAAATTTTAACCCATCACTGCTCAACTCTTTGCCCCTTCTGCACGCCCCCACAGGCAAGCTCCTAGGTGAGTGAGAAAAACCGCCAACCTCCGAAAAGCATAGGACACTGGTAGTCCCTTATCCGAATCAAAACGATTAACCTCTACAGCCGCTGTGTGGGACGCCTGACTGACGGCAGCCGCAGGCCGGAGCTCTACAGCCGCTGTGTGTGACCCTGACTGACGGCAGCCGCAGGCCGGAGCTCTACAGCTTCTGTGTGTGACCCTGACTGATGGCAGCCGCAGGCCGGAGCTCTACAGCCGCTGTGTGGGACGCCTGACTGATGGCAGCCACAGGCCAGAGCTCTACAGCTGCTGTGTGTGACCCTGACTGATGGCAGCCGCAGGCCGGAGCTCTACAGCCGCTGTGTGTGACCCTGACTGATGGCAGCCGCAGGCCGGAGCTCTACAGCTGCTGTGTGTGACCCTGACTGATGGCAGCCGCAGGCCGGAGCTCTACAGCTGCTGTGTGTGACCCTGACTGATGGCAGCCGCAGGCCGGAGCTCTACAGCTGCTGTGTGTGACCCTGACTGATGGCAGCCACAGGCCGGAGCTCTACAGCCTCTGTGTCTGACCCTGACTGATGGCAGCCGCAGGCCGGAGGTCTACAGCCGCTGTGTGTGACCCTGACTGAAGGCAGCCGCAGGCCGGAGCTCTACAGCCGCTGTGTGTGACCCTGACTGATGGCAGCCGCAGGCCGGAGCTCTACAGCCGCTGTGTGGGACGCCTGACTGATGGCAGCCACAGGCCAGAGCTCTACAGCCGCTGTGTGGGACGCCTGACTGATGGCAGCCGCAGGCCGGAGGTCTACAGACGCTGTGTGCGACCCTGACTGATGGCAGTCGCAGGCCGGAGCTCTACAGCCGCTGTGTGTGACCCTGACTGATGGCAGCCACAGGCCGGAGCTCTACAGCCGCTGTGTGGGACGCCTGACTGATGGCAGCCGCAGGCCGGAGCTCTACAGCCGCTGTGTGTGACCCTGACTGATGGCAGCCGCAGGCCGGAGGTCTACAACCGCTGTGTGCGACCCTGACTGATGGCAGCCGCAGGCCGGAGCTCTACAGCCGCTGTGTGTGACCCTGACTGATGGCAGCCGCAGGCCGGAGCTCTACAGCCGCTGTGTGTGACCCTGACTGATGGCAGCCACAGGCCGGAGCTCTACAGCTGCTGTGTGTGACCCTGACTGATGGCAGCCACAGGCCGGAGCTCTACAGTCGCTGTGTGTGACCCTGACTGATGGCAGCCACAGGCCGGAGCTCTACAGCCTCTGTGTCTGACCCTGACTGACGGCAGCCACAGGCCGGAGCTCTGCAGCTGCTGTGTGTGACCCTGACCGACGGCAGCCGCAGGCCGGAGCTCTACAGCCGCTGTGTGTGACCCTGACTGATGGCAGCCGCAGGCCGGAGCTCTACAGCTGCTGTGTGTGACCCTGACTGATGGCAGCCACAGGCCAGAGCTCTGCAGCCGCTGCATGTGACCCCTCACTGATGGCAGCCACATGTCGGCCAGTGGGGGCCCTCCACAGCTGCTGTGTGCGACCCCCTGACTGATGGCAGTCGCAAGAAGGAGCTCACCAGCCGCTCTGTGTGACCCCTGACTGATGGCAGCCGCAGGCCGGTGGGGGTGCTCTACAGCCGCTGTGTGTGACCCAGATCGATGGCTGCTGCAGGCCGGAGCTCTACAACCACTGGGTATGACCCCTGATTGATGGCAGCCGCAGGCAGGTGGGGGCGCTTCAGAGCTGCTGTGTGTGACCTGTGCCTAATGGCAGCCGCAGGCCGCAGCTCTACAGCTGCTGTGTGCGATCCCTGATTGATGGCAGCTGCGGCACTCCACAGCCGCTGCATGTGACCCCGACTGATGGCTGCCGCAAGCCGGTGGGGGCGCTCTACATCCGCTGTGTGTGACCCCTGACTGATGGCAGCCGCAGGCTGGTGGGGGCGCTCTAGAGCCGCTGTGTGCGACCCCTGACTGATGGCAGCCGCAGGCTGGTGGAGGCGCTCTACAGCCGCTGTGTGCGACCCCTGACTGATGGCAGCCGTAGTCTGGTGGGGGCGCTCTACAGCCGCTGTGTGCGACCCCTGACTGATGGCAGCCGCAGGCTGGTGGGGGCGCTCTACAGCTGCTGTGTGTGACCCCTGACTGATGGCAGCCGCAGGCCGGAGCTCTACAGCCGCTGCATGTGACCCCGACTGATGGCAGCCACAGGCCGATGGGGTTGCTCCACAGCCGCTGCATGTGACCCCGACTGATGGCTGCCGCAGGTCGTGGGGGCGCTCTACAGCAGCTGTGTGTGACCCCTGATGTAGGCCGGTGGGGGCACTCTACAGCCGCTGCGTGTGACTCTGACTGATGGCAGCCGCAGGCCGGTGGGGGTGCCCTACAGCCGATGTGTGTGACCCCAAAACGATGGCAGCCGCAGGCCGGTGGGGGCGCTCTACAGCTGCTGGGTGTGACCTCTGACTGCTGGCAGCTACAGGCCGGAGCTCTACAGCCGCTGTGTGCGAACCTGACTGATGGCAGCCGCAGGCCGGTGGGGGCACTCTACAGCCGCTGTGTGACCTCTGACTGATGGCAGCCGCAGGCCGGTGGGGGCGCTCCACAGCTGCTGGGTGTGACCTCTGACTGATGGCAGCCACAAGCCGGAGCTCTACAGCCGCTGTGTATGACACTTACTGATGGCAGCCACAAGCCGGAGCTCTGCAGCCGCTGTGTTCGACCTGTGATCGATGGCAGCCCCAGGCCGGAGCTCTACAGCTGCTGTGAGTGACCCCTGACTGATGGTAGTCGCAGGCCGGAGCTCTACAGCCGCTGTGTGCGCCCCTGACTGATGGCAGCTGCAGGCTGGTGGGGGCGCTCCACAGCTGCTGGGTGTGACCTCTTACTGACGGCAGCCACAGGCTGATGGGGGCGCTCTACAGCTGCTTTGTTGACCTCTGAGGGCAGCCACAGGCCGGTGGGGGCGCTCTACAGCCGCTGTGTGAGACAATGACTGATGGCAGTCGCACGCCGGACCTCTACAGCCCCTGTGTGCGACACTGACTGATGGCAGCCGCAGGCCGGTGGGGGCGCTCTACAGCAGTTGGGTGTGACAATGACTGATGGCAACCGCAGGCTGGTGGGGGCGCTCTAAAGCCGCTGTGTGTGACAATGACTGATGGCAACCGCAGGCTGGTGGGGGCGCTCTAAAGCCGCTGTGTGTGACAATGACTGATGGCAGCCGCAGGCTGGTGGGGGCGCTCTGCAGCAGTTGGGTGGGACCCTGACTGATAGCAGCCGCAGGCCGGTGGGGGCGCTCCACAGCTGCTGGGTGTCACCTCTGACTGATGGCAGCCGCAGGCCGGACCTTTACAGCCACTGTGTGTAACAATGACTGACGGCAGCCACAGGCCGATGGGGGCGCTCTACAGCCGCTGTGTGTGACCTGTGACTGATGGCAGCTGTGTGTGAAAATGACTGATGGCAGCCACAGGCAATGGGGGCGCTCTACAGCTGCTGTGTGTGACCTGTGACTGATGGCAGCTGTGTGTGACAATGACTGATGGCAGCCACGGGCCGATGGGGGCGCTCTACAGCAGCTGTGTGTGACCTGTGACTGATGGCAGCTGTGTGTGACAATGACTGATGGCAGCCGCAGGCTGGTGGGGGCGCTCTACAGCCGCTGTGTGTGACAATGACTGATGGCAGCCGCAGGCTGGTGGGGGCGCTCTACAGCCGCTGTGTGTGACCCGTGACAGATGGCAGCCGCAGGCTGGTGGGGGCACTCTACAGCCGCTGTGTGTAACAATGACTGATGGCAGCCGCAGGCTGGTGGGGGCGCTCTACAGCCGCTGTGTGTGACCTGTGACAGATGGCAGCCGCAGGCTGGTGGGGGCACTCTACAGCCGCTGTGTGTGACAATGACTGATGGCAGCCGCAGCCTGGTGGGGGCGCTCTACAGCCGCTGTGTGTGACCCGTGACTGGCGGCAGCCGCAGGCCGGTTGGGGCGTTCCATAGTCGCTGTGTGTGACAATGATTGATGGCAGCCGCAGCCTGGTGGGGGCGCTCTACAGCCGCTGTGTTTGACCTGTGACTGATGGCAGCTTTGTGTGACAATGACTGATGGCAGCCGCAGGCCGATGGGGGCGCTCTACAGCCGCTGTGTGTGACCTGTGACTGATGGCAGCCGCAGGCTGGTGGGGGCGCTCTACAGCCGCTGTGTGTGACCTGTGACAGATGGCAGCCGTAGGCTGGTGGGGGCGCCCTACAGCAGTTGGGTGTGACCTGTGACAGATGGGAGCCGTAGGCTGGTGGGGGCGCTCTACAGCTGCTGTGTGTGACCCCTGACAGATGGCAGCCGTAGGCTGGTGGGGGCGCCCTACAGCAGTTGGGTGTGACCTGTGACAGATGGCAGCCGCAGGCTGGTGGGGGCGCTCTACAGCCGCTGCGTGTGACTCTGACTGATGGCAGCCGCAGGCGGTGGGGGCGCTCTACATCCGCTGTGTGTGACCCCTGACTGATGGCAGCCGTAGGCCGGTGGGGGCACTCTACAGCCGCTGTGTGTGACCCCTGACTGATGGCAGCCGTAGGCTGGTGGGGGCGCTCTACAGCCGCTGTGTGTGACCCCTGACTGATGGCAGCTGCAGGCCGGTGGGGGCACTCTACAGCCGCTGTGTGTGACCCCTGACTGATGGCAGCCGTAGGCTGGTGGGGGCGCTCTACAGCCGCTGTGTGTGACCCCTGACTGATGGCAGCTGCAGGCCGGTGGGGGCACTCTACAGCCGCTGTGTGTGACCCCTGACTGATGGCAGCTGCAGGCCGGTGGGGGCACTCTACAGCCGCTGTCTGTGACCCCTGACTGATGGCAGCCGTAGGCTGGTGGGGGCGCTCTACAGCCGCTGTGTGTGACCCCGACTGATGGCAGCCGCAGGTCGGCGCTCTATAGCCGCTGTGTGTGACACTGACTAATGGCAGCCGCAGGCCGGTGGGGGTGCCCTACAGCAGCTGGGTGGGACACTGCCTGATGGCAGCTCCAGGGTGGTGGGGGCGCTCTACAGCCGATGCGTGTGACCCCTGACAGATGGCAGCCGCAGGCCAGAGCTCTCCAGCCGCTGCGTGTGACTCTTCACTGGTGGCAGCCGAACACCGAAGCTCTACAGCCGCTGTGTGTGACCTGTGACTGACGGCAGCCGCAGGCCGGTGGGGGCGCTCTACAGCCGCTGTGTGTGACAATGACTGACGGCAGCCGCAAGGCGGTGGGGGCGCTCTGCAGCCGCTGTGTGTGACAATGACTGACGGCAGCCGCAAGGCGGTGGGGGCACTCTACAGCCACTGTGTGTGACCCGTGACTGGCGGCAGCCGCAGGCCGGTTGGGGCGTTCCATAGTCGCTGTGTGTGACAATGATTGATGGCAGCCGGAGGCCGGTGGGGGCGCTTTACAGCCGCTGTGCATAACCCTGATCGATGGCAGCCGCAGGCCGGAGCTCTACAGCCGCTGTGCGTAACCCCGATCGATGGCAGCCACAGGCCGGAGCTCTACAGCCGCTGTGTGCGACCCTGACTGATGGCAGCCACAGGCTGGTGGGGGCGCTCTACGGCCGCTGTGTGTGACAATGACTGATGGCAGCCGCAGGCCGATGGGGGCGCTCTACAGCCGCTGTGTGTGACCTGTGACTGATGGCAGCCGCAGGCCGATGGGGGCGCTCTACAGCCGCTGTGTGTGACAATGACTGATGGCAGCCACAGGCTGGTGGGGGCGCTCTACAGCCGCTGTGTGTGACCTGTGACTGATGGCAGCTGTGTGTGACAATGACTGATGGCAGCCGCAGGCCGATGGGGGCGCTCTACAGCCGCTGTGTGTGACCTGTGACTGATGGCAGCCGCAGGCTGGTGGGGGCGCTCTACAGCTGCTGTGTGTGACAATGACTGATGGCAGCCGCAGCCTGGTGGGGGCGCTCTACAGCCGCTGTGTTTGACCTGTGACTGATGGCAGCTGTGTGTGACAATGACTGATGGCAGCCGTAGGCTGGTGGGGGCGCCCTACAGCAGTTGGGTGTGACCTGTGACTGATGGCAGCCGTAGGCTGGTGGGGGCGCTCTACAGCCGCTGTGTGTGACAATGACTGATGGCAGCCACAGGCTGGTGGGGGCGCCCTACAGCCGCTGTGTGTGACCTGTGACTGATGGCAGCCGTAGGCTGGTGGGGGCGCTCTACAGCCGCTGTGTGTGACCCCTGACTGATGGCAGCCGCAGGCCGGTGGGGGCGCTCTACATCCGCTGTGTGTGACCCCTGACTGATGGCAGCTGCAGGCCGGTGGGGGCACTCTACATCCGCTGTGTGTGACCCCTGACTGATGGCAGCCGTAGGCCGGTGGGGGCACTCTACAGCCGCTGTGTGTGACCCCTGACTGATGGCAGCCGTAGGCTGGTGGGGGCGCTCTACAGCCGCTGGGTGGGACACTGCCTGATGGCAGCCGCAGGCCGGTGGGGGTGCCCTACAGCAGCTGGGTGGGACACTGACTAATGGCAGCCGCAGGCCGGTGGGGGCGCTCTACAGCCGCTGTGTGTGACCCCCTGACTGATGGCAGCCGTAGGCTGGTGGGGGCGCTCTACGGCCGCTGTGTGTGACCCCTGACTGATGGCAGCTGCAGGCCGGTGGGGGCACTCTACAGCCGCTGTGTGTGACCCCTGACTGATGGCAGCCGTAGGCTGGTGGGGGCGCTCTACAGCCGCTGTGTGTGACCCCTGACTGATGGCAGCTGCAGGCCGGTGGGGGCACTCTACAGCCGCTGTGTGTGACCCCTGACTGATGGCAGCCATAGGCTGGTGGGGGCGCTCTACAGCCGCTGTGTGTGACCCCTGACTGATGGCAGCTGCAGGCCGGTGGGGGCACTCTACAGCCGCTGTGTGTGACCCCTGACTGATTGGCAGCCGTAGGCTGGTGGGGGCGCTCTACAGCCGCTGTGTGTGACCCCGACTGATGGCAGCCGCAGGTCGGCGCTCTATAGCCGCTGTGTGTGACACTGACTAATGGCAGCCGCAGGCCGGTGGGGGTGCCCTACAGCAAGCTGGGTGGGGACACTGCCTGATGGCAGCTCCAGGGTGGTGGGGGGCGCTCTACAGGCCGATGCGTGTGACCCCTGACAGATGGCAGCCGCAGGCCAGAGCTCTCCAAGCCGCTGCGTGTGACTCTTCACTGGTGGCAGCCGAACACCGAAGCTCTACAGCCGCTGTGTGTGACCTGTGACTGACGGCAGCCGCAGGCCAGGTGGGGGCGCTCTACAAGCCGCTGTGTGTGACAACGACTGACGGCAGCCGCAAGGCGGTGGGGGCGCTCTGCAGCGCTGTGTGTGACAATGGACTGATGGCAGCCGCAGGCCAGTGGGGGGCACTCTACAGCCGCTGTGTGTGACCTGTGACAGATGGCAGCCGCAGGCTGGTGGGGGCGCGCTCTACAGCCGCTGTGTGTGACAATGACTGATGGCAGCAGTAGGCTGGTGGGGGCGCTCTCGGCCGCTGTGTGTGACCTGTGACTGATGGCAGCAGTAGGCTGGTGGGGGCGCTCTACAGCAGTTGGGTGTGACCTGTACCTGACGGCAGCCACAGGCCGATGGGGGCGCTCTACAGCAAGCTGTGTGTGACAATGACTGATGGCAGCCACAGGCTGGTTGGGGCGCTCTACAGCCGCTGTGTGTGACCTGTGACTGATGGCAGCCACAGGCCGATGGGGGGCGCCCTACAGCAGTTGGGTGTGACACTGTCTGGTGGGAGTCGCAGGCCCCGAGCTCTACAGCTGCTGTGTGTGACCTGTACCTGACGGCAGCCACAGGCCGATGGGGGCGCTCTACAGCGGCTGTGTGTGACCCGGCCGCCGCCGCCGGAGCTTCGGCTGATAGTAGCTACGGGCGGCGGGCGGCCATTGGTGGGCGGCGCCGTCAGACATGGCAGACGCTGGAGGAGCCGCCGGCCGGTGTCTCCCCGGAGCCCGGCGCCCCCGTCCCCCCGCAGACCACCCCTCGCCGGCCGCAGACCCCCCTCCGCCTGCCGCCCCCCGGCCTGCGCTTCGACCGTAACATCAAGCAGGCCTTCTACAACACGGGGGCGCTGCTGTTCGCGGGCGGCTGCTGCGGGGCGCCGTGCTCGTCTACTTCATCCTGGAGGCCTTCCTGCGGCCGCTGCTGTGGGCCGCGCTGTGCGGCACCTTCCTGCACCCCTTCAAGCACTCGCTGACCGCCGTGTGCCGCCGCTGGCTGGCCGGCCTCCAGCGCCGGGGCTCTCCGGTAGTCCTCTCCGCCCTGCTGCTGCCCGTCAGCTTCCTCAACCACAGCCTGGAGGCCGTTGGGGAGCTGCTGGGCGCGCCGCCTGCGGCTGCTGGTGCCCCTGCTGGCCGGCGCGCCGCCCCTCTACCTGCTCTACCTGCTTGGACACTTACCTGGGGCTGCGGCGGCTGCTGGGCTCACCTGGCCGGTCTCATCTGCGGAGGCCTCGACTACTTCAGCAGCCTCTGGGTGAGAAAGGGCACTGGGGGGGGGGCACGGGAGGCACGACTAGTGGGGGACGGGGGGGCACGACTAGTGGGGGAGGGGGGGGGCACGGGAGGCACGACTAGTGGGGGAGGGGGGGGCACGGGAGGGCACGACTAGTGGGGGGAGGGGGGGGACGGGAGGGCACGACTTAGTGGGGAGGGGGGGGGCACGGGAGGGCACGACTAGTGGGGGAGGGGGGGGGACGGGAGGGCACGACTAGTGGGGGAGGGGGGGGGGACGGGAGGGCACGACTAGTGGGGAGGGGGGGGGGACGGGAGGGCACGACTAGTGGGGGAGGGGGGGGGGACGGGAGGCACGACTAGTGGGGGAGGGGGGGGACGGGAGGGCACGACTAGTGGGGGAGGGGGGGGGCGGGAGGGCACGACTAGTGGGGGAGGGGGGGGGCGGGAGGGCACGACTAGTGGGGGAGGGGGGGGACGGGAGGGCACGACTAGTGGGGGAGGGGGGGGGCGGGAGGGCACGACTAGTGGGGGAGGGGGGGGCACGGGAGGGCACGACTAGTGGGGGAGGCACGGACTAGTGGGGGAGGGGGGGGCACGGGAGGGCACGACTAGTGGGGAGAGGGCACGACTAGTGGGGGAGGGGGGGGCACGGGAGGGCACGACTAGTGGGGGACGGGAGGGCACGACTAGTGGGGGAGGGGGGGGGCACGGGAGGGCACGACTAGTGGGGGAGGGCACGACTAGTGGGGGACGGGAGGGCACGACTAGTGGGGGAGGGGGGGGCACGGGAGGGCTCGGACTAGTGGGGGGGGAGGGCACGGCTAGTGGGGGACGGGGAGGGCACGACTAGTGGGGGAGGGGGGGCACGGAGAGGGCACGACTAGTGGGGGGGGGGCACGGGAGGGCTCGACTAGTGGGGGGGAGGGCACGGCTAGTGGGGGACGGGAGGGCACGACTAGTGGGGGAGGGGGGGCACGGGAGGGCTACGACTAGTGGGGGAGGGGGGGCACGGGAGGGCACGACTAGTGGGGGAGGGCACGACTAGTGGGGGAGGGCACGACTAGTGGGGACGGGAGGGCACGACTAGTGGGGGAGGGGGGCACGGGAGGGCACGACTAGTGGGGGGGGGCACGGGAGGGCTCGACTAGTGGGGGGGGAGGGCACGGCTAGTGGGGGACGGAGGGCACGACTAGTGGGGGAGGGGGGGCACGGAGGGCACGACTAGTGGGGGAGGGGGGGCACGGGAGGGCACGACTAGTGGGGGAGGGCACGACTAGTGGGGGAGGGCACGACTAGTGGGGGACGGGAGGCACGACTTAGTGGGGATGGGGGTGCACGGTGAGGGCACGACTAGTGGGGGAGGGGGGGGGGCACGACTAGTGGGGGGGGGGGCACGGAGGGCTCGACTAGTGGGGGAGGGCTCGACTAGTGGGGGGGAGGGCACGGCTAGTGGGGGGGGCACGGCTAGTGGGGGGATCGGAGGGCACGACTAGTGGGGGAGGGGGGGCACGGGAGGGCACGACTAGTGAGGGTGGGGAGGGCACGACTAGTGGGGGTGGGGAGGGCACGACTAGTGGGGGGAGGGGGGGCACGGGAGGGCACGACTAGTGGGGGAGGGTGGGCAAGACTAGTGGGGGAGGGGGGGCACGGGAGGGCACGACTAGTGGGGGAGGGGGGGCACGACTAGTGGGGGAGGGGGGACACTGGAGGGCAATGACTAGTGGGGGAGGGGGGACACTGGAGGGCATGACTAGTGGGGGAGGGGGGGACACTGGAGGGCATGACTAGTGGGGGAGGGGGCACTGGAGGGCCAGGACTAGTGGGGGAGAGGGGGGCACTGGAGGGCAGGACTAGTGGGGGAGAGGGGGGGCACTGGAGGGCAGGACTAGTGGGGGAGAGGGGGGGCACTGGAGGGCAGGACTAGTGGGGGAGAGGGGA